>NC_135370.1:181124824-181487324 GCF_049243985.1 Paroedura picta | reverse complement strand
AAATGGCTAAAGGTTTAGGGGGAGGAGCCTGAGGAGGGCGGGGTTTGTGGAGGGGAGGGACTCCAGGGGGGTTTAAAACACCGTAGGGTTCGCTTCCCAGATGAACTGAGCTCCAGGCCCCACCTGGAGGGTGGCAACCTCAACAGATGAGCAGCTCCACCTAAGGCAGCTTCACAAAATGACCTATTGCCCAGAGATTAGTTGTAATCCCAGGAGAAGTCCAGCTGCCGCCTGGAGTTTGGCAGCCTGGTTCTCCCAACCCCCCCTTCCCATGCCCTGCCCCAAACAATCTCCAGGGGTTTCCCAGGCTGCCATGAGGGTGCAGATGTATAAGAACAAAGATTCAGGAAACTAGATATATTTCATGACATTAGAATGGGGAGGGGGCACCTTCAGCCTTGATTTGGGGTCTCCTTACTTGTGCCCTGTCGTCACCTGCTTGCAATCATAGGGAAATTTCAGGCCCAGAAGTTGGCATCCGTTCTTCTCACCCTTCGGGCTTGATCCTGCGCTCTGCTGATGTCTGAGCTTTGCCAGGAAGGGCCTGGTGCCACAGACATGGGCTGCCGTGCGTTCTCGTTGCCAGCGCTGGGCTGGAACATTCTTGCACCGTTGAGGAGGTGAAGCTATGGAGGACAAGACTTGGGGCTGGGCATATGCCCCCCCCTCCAAAACAGCCCTTTTCTCCAGGGGGACTCATCTCTGCCCTCTGGAGATGGGTTGTAATTCCGGGCAATCTCCCAAACGCCTCGTGGAGGTTTGCAACCCGACCCATTAGCCGAGCCACCGGACACTACCCAGAACTCCCTCTGAAGATACGCCTGGAACGGGGCCCATTTCGAGAGAGCTGCCTTTGGCTGCTGCCCTCCCCCCACCCCGAAGTCTGGCTGTTCTTGAAGGCCCCCACGACCCACCTGCAACGCATTGAGCGGGATTAGACGCTTATTGTGTATGACACTTGAAATACCATTACACTGGCGTTTATACAAGGCAGCCCGCCTTTGGAAAAAAGGGGAATCTAAGCAGAAAACAGCTGGGCCATTTGTTTACATGATAGACAGGAAAGAATCTCAAGTTTGGCTCCGGGATGTTCTACAGGAGGAGAGGAGGAGAGAGGAGGAGAGGGGAGGCCAGGCCAGTGAGCCAGAGAAAGCCACCAGAGCTGGACTTGGCTTCTCCTTCCACTCCCCTGTTTTGCATTTGCAGGGTTGGCCTGCCGCTGCTGGCGGGACCTGAACCTGGCACATGCAACCCCACTGGGGCTGGGCCAGATGGGTCTACCCCTGCCGATTTCAGATACCGCCTGCTGCCCTGGCCAGCGGAGGAGCCGTTCTCTGGCTTGCGTGTCTCCCTGCGGCTTCTAGCTGGAAGGGCTCAAATCAAAAGAGATACGAAGGAAGGAAGGAAGGAAGGAAGGAAGGAAGGAAGGAAGGAAGGAAGGAAGGAAGGAAGGAAGGAAGGAGAATTTGAATTAAGGAAGGAAGGAAGGAAGGAAGGAAGGAAGGAAGGAAGGAAGGAAGGAAGGAAGGAAGGAAGGAAGGAAGGAAGGAGAATTTGAATTAAGGAAGGAAGGATATAAATCAAAGGAAGGAAGGAAGGAAGGATATAAATCAAAGGAAGGAAGGAAGGAAGGAAGGAAGGAAGGAAGGAAGGAAGGATATAAATCAAAGGAAGGAAGGAAGGAAGGAAGGAAGGAAGGAAGGAAGGAAGGAAGGAAGGAAGGAGAATTTGAATTAAGGAAGGAAGGAAGGAAGGAGAATTGTAATTGAGGGAGGGAGGGGGGGGAGAGAGAGTTTGAAGGAAGGAACGAGCTAATGAATGAACAGACAGGGCAGGGGGGTTGATAGTGAGGAGGGAAATAAGATGTGTTTTGCATTTGATGTTCTGCTTTATGGCTGCATGTTCCAGTTGCCCAGCTGAGGATCATGTTTTCTGACCAAGATGTTCTTGATTTAAATGTTGTTTCCCTTCACCCTAGTCTTCGAGAAAATAAAAACCACCAGGTGAATTCTTTTAAAAAGAAAAGAAACATTGTTCATCACCTGAAAACACAGCAGGTTTTACCAGTCGTTCACTCAGCCAGGGTTACTAGTAGCACCAAGTTTATGCCAGAGCCTCAGAGACGTGACTCCAGTTCTGCGTGCGGGTGGGATTTAATTATAAAATTTTAAATATAATATAATATAATATAATATAATATAATATAATATAATATAATATAATATAATATAATATAATATAATATAATATAATATAATATAATATAATATAATATAATATAATATAATATAATATAATATAATATAATATAATATAATATAATATAATATAATATAATATAATATAATATACATCTTGATTTCTGGAAGGGGGAGGGAGACAGGAGTTTGGAGAGGTTTGGAGACCAAGATGTATGAAGAAAGCTTTGGGGAGCTTGGTCTGTTTAGCCTAGAGAGGACTGAGAGGGGATCTAATAGCCATCTTCAAGTATTTAAAAGGGTGCCATATGGTGGATGGAGCAGAGTTGTTCTCTCTTGCCCTGGAGGGATGGACCAGAACCATTGGGATGAAATTAATTCAAAAGAAATTCCGTCTAAACCTCCGGAAGAAGTTCCTGACAGTCAGAGCAGTTCCTCAGTGGAACAGGCTTCCTCGGGAGGTGGTGGGTTCTCCATCTTTGGAGATTTTTAAACAGAGGCTGGAGAGCCATCTGACGGAGAGGCTGATTCTGTGAAGGTTCAAGGGGGTGGCAGGTGACAGTGGGTGAGCGAGAGGGTTGTGAGTGTCTTGCACAGTGCAGGGGGTTGGACTAGATGACCCATGAGGCCCCTTCCAACTCTATGATTCTATAATGTAATGTGATGTAAACAACATGAATAATAATAATAATATATCTCACCCTTCTTGGTAGTTCCTGGTTTATTGGTCATATGCCAAGTCCTCCACATTTGACCTGATCATCCAAAAAGATCCATTGGGATCCTTTTGAGCTGAATCCTGGGGCATGCTGGTGGTGCATGCTGGTGGTGAGTTTGCATGTGAGGAGCCCTCCCTGGTGGGGCATCTGCTTCCAATTAACCAGCACAAATCGGGTAAGGACCTCGGGCCCCTTTGACCTCCGTTAGAAACTGTCTGGGTTTTCTTACCTTTCGGGGTCGGTTTTGGAGAACGGCAAAGCTTGCACATGGACGGGCTTCCTCGGGAGGCACTTGGTAAAAAGCCCTATGCGTATTCTATTATTCTATGATTCTGTGTGTGTAGGCAAGCATATGTATGCCAATAAGAAATGCGAAATGGGGCCTTTCCATGGGCGTCCCACCCTTCTTATGCTGCATTTCCTTCTACCTTCGTCTGCCTCTTTCTGAGTCGCGTTAAGTCACCTTGGTAGGCAGGTTTTTTGTTTGTGTTGTTTTCCTGTTCTGCGATTGGGTATAGTCTGCATAGGGCTTTCTACCCAGTCCCAGTTCAAATGAATCCCTCCCGTCTACACTGATTTCAAGTTGCATTTTGATTTTGGGCACTTTAGATTTTCCCTCTGTGACACGCATGATTGATCTGGAGAGACTCTATCTTTCCCCTGCGATATCCTGGAGTGGATATAAACCTCGATATTTGAAAAATCAGCATCAGTAAGTGTGCAGCTCTCTGCTTTTTGCAAATTAACTCTGCCTCGTGCCACCAACGCTGTTGCAAAGCAGTCTTCCCTGATTGGCCAGTTCAAAGACTTCCTGGTTCCTGGTTGCAAGGGTTCACTTAAAGTGACTGCGCTCCAGAAGCCCTAACTTCTCTCAGCGGAGATTTGCCTCTTTGTGTTTTTTCCTCTCTCCTCTGCTGTCTCCAGTCCTCTCCTCACCTCTGGTTCAAGAAAAGAAAGAGGCTTCTGCTGCACTTGACTCCCCTCCCCTCTCTGAGCTTCACCAGCCGAGTGCAGGACACTTTCTATTTCAATGGGGGGGGGGTGATAGAGGAAGACCCACGTTCAAATCGATCTGAATTCAGCAGGACCCACAAAGGGAAAAAAAAGGAAGTGCAGAATCAGCCTCTCACCCTAGCACCTTGGATAATAGGTTCAAATTGATTTTAGGCTCCAGCCCAGATAGCCTAGTAAACCCCAACTTCATTACATTCCAGAAGCTGTTGACAAAGAGAAATTCTTCTTCCTCTCCCAAAATATTAGAAATTGAGGCCATCTGATAAAACTGATGGGCAGTAGGTTCAGGACAGCCAAAAGGGAATACTACTTTACAAGAGAGTGATTACAGTGTGGAAGTCTATTCCCTACGGTTCCTCTGGATGGCCAACAACAGGAAGGAAGGAATTTTTAAAGCATGAGTTCAGGAATCACATAAAGTTGATCCACCAACCTATTAAGCGCTAGCTACTGGAGAGCAACCAAGAAGCAACCGGCAGAGGAAAGGTACGGAGGCTCTAACGTGCTAAAGGTGCCTGCCTCGTCCCGCCCTCACGCCTGCCTCCCTCTCCCCTGTTCCCAGAGATGGGAATTTCTTTTTTAAAATGGCTAACTTACTGGAGCAATGAATAGGCGGACAAGCATTCAGGCAATGCCAGAAATAAAAGATTTTTTTTCAAGTTGTAACACAAAGCATGCCTCTCTAAAGTTTTCTCCCCCGCCTCCATCATGAATGAGATTAATTTTTTGAAGTATCAAAGGCCTCATGATCCCATAAGGGGTGGTGTTCAAAAAGCACTGTACATCTTTGATTCCATGCATAGGCGTTTCGACAGAGAAGTATGAATTTTAAAAAATTTGCGTGCATCGCGGAACCTTTAAAACAGTGGTCCCCAACATTTATTAGGCTGGGGACCGGCAGGGCATCGGGCCATGCCCGCGGATTGGGCCGCGCCCGCGAGCCACGCCTGCGGATCGGCCCACACCCGCGTGCCGGCCCTGATTCCCTCTTCCCGCCCTCCCGCAGTAAGTAGCTTCCCGGGCCGCAAGCTTGCGGCCTGGGAAGTTTTTTACTGCGGGGGGTGGGGCGGGGAGAGGGAGCTGCGGCCCGGCGCCATGGCCTTTGCGGCCCGGCGCCGGGCCGCGGCCCGCAGGTTGGGGACCACTGCTTTAAAACATGGAGAAAGGGGATTGGTTGCCTGGATTGATTAACAGGCAAAAGCGAGTCACATATAAGGAGTGTTGCACTCTTCTGCCATTTCCAGCAGCCAGTGCCGAGGGTGAGAAGCACAATAAGAAGGCAGACAAAGGTGAGACAGCAGAAAAGGTGAGGAGGGCCTGGGAGGTGCAATATGATTCAGCTGGCATAACGTTATTTTTACTGATGTGCGGAAAATGCCTTAGTCTTAATAAATTGCAGCAGTATTATTGAACATATAAACCATTCAACCATTTAAAATGTTTAACCATAATTTAACAGATTGGCCTGACTGTACCAGGGGGGCGTTTCTGATGGAAGGGGGGTTTCTGGAGGTTTCAGTAGAAGGGGGGTTTCAGTAGATGTTATTGGCTCATTGGCCCAAGCCAAAAGCTTGGCGGAAGAGCTCCGTTCTACAGGCCCTGTGCGGTTGTCGGTGCCTGCCGCACCCACAACCGCACCACGCAACATGGCCGCCCGCCACCTGTGCCCGCGCCGCACGACATGGCTGCCCGCCGACCACGCCCGACCCCCAAGACGCCCGAACTCCACCATCCCCGCTCCCACCGCGCCCTCAGGAGCCGCAAGGTCACACCCAGCCTCAACCCCAGAACAGCCACCGTCTCTGCATGGCTTCCGAGTGCTCTGCCGCCTCCTGTGCTGCAGCTGGCTAGGGTTGGTGTCACTTTAAGGTATATAGATCTCCTCTCTCTTTCTCTAACACGTCAAATCGTCTCTTTCCTTTCTGAACAAGACCAATTCCTTCCATGTCTGCTTGAAAACAAACCCTGTTCTCCTGTGCTTCTCGGATCTTCTGCTTCCAGTTTAACGAGTTGGTTTTGATTTGTCCGGGGCCCAGAATGGGAGAGCCAGTTTGGTGTAGTGGTAAGGAGTGCGGACTTCTAATCTGGCATGCCGGGTTCGATTCTGCACTCCCCCACATGCAGCCAGCTGGGTGGCCTTGGGCTCGCCACGGCACTGATAAAGCTGTTCTGACCGGGCAGTGATATCAGCGCTCTCTCAGCCTCACCCACCCCACAGGGTGTCTGTTGTGGGGAGAGGAATGGGAAGGCGACTGTAAGCCGTTTTGAGCCTCCTTCGGGTAGGGAAAAGCGGCATATAAGAACCAACTCTTCTTCTTCTTCTTCTGCTTGGGGGGGAGCCTCTAGTGCCCATTTTATTACAGTATAAAATGGGCTTTTAGTCTAGTCTATAATAATGAAGCATTGGTAATAACTCCCTACTTTATTTTAAAAGGCCTTTACGTTCCTTGGGCCAGCGATCTGCTATTATGGGCTGTTATACAGCTGTTTCTGTTGTGTGCCTCGACCTCTTTGGCTCTCACGTGTTTTTCAAATTGGGATTTTGGTTTCCCTTCTTTTCTGATGATTTGCTGCAGGACTCCAACCGGAGTCATTCCAGCAGAACTGTGTCCAGAACCCCTTGGAAGGAGAAGGACTCTGAGCAGCCAGCCTGCTGTCAGGACAGGTGGAAGAGATTGTGCCGCTCCACGCATAGGCCAGCCCCCTCCCGCCACCTGGGCCCACCCTGCTGCCAGGCTAGAGAGAGCCAAGCCCAGATCCTTGGGATGAAGCCCAGTCTCTGTGGGCGTTCCACCGTGCCAACCCCAGGGCAGTTGCTTGGGTGGTTTTGCCGGACAGCCATCCCTGCCCGAGGTCCCATCCTTGTCCTAATTGAATGCAGTCAGTTGGCTGGCAGGTTTCCCGGAAAGAGTAGCAGGTTCCCTCGGCCCCGCCGGGATGGGGCAGAGAGAGAAAGAGAGACAGACATACAGACACAGAGAGAGAGAGAGAGAGAGAGAGAGAGAGAGAGACAAACAGACAGAGAAAGAGTCAGAGAAAGAGTCAGAGAAAGAAAAAGAAAGATCTCTGCAGTCCAGAGAGGAGCTGTCATTCCGGGGAATCCCCAGGCCCCACCTGGAGGCTGGCATCCCTGAGTCCCCCCTCCCAAGCAGCCCTTTCCTCCAGGGGAACTGATCTCTGCAGTCCGGAGAGGAGCTGTAATTCCAGGGGATCCCCAGGCCCCACCTGGAGGCTGGCATCCCTGAGTCCCCCCTCCCAAGCAGCCCTGTCCTCCAGGGGAACTGATCTCTGCAGTCTGGAGAGGAGCTGTCATTCCAGGGCATCCCCAGGCCCCACCTGGAGTCTGGCATCCCAAGCCAAGAGCTACCCCCTGTAAGGACTGTGCACGGCCTGCACAAGGATCCCTTCCTTCCCACGCTTCCCCATGCCCTGACAGCCATTTCTGACCCCGGGAAAATAGAGTCTCTGGTATTGCTAGGACAGTGGAGATGAAAGCTTTCTTATTTTGCTCAGGCAAAGTACTGCACACACAAAAAGGATAATAACATCTTATTTCAAAAGCATTTTATTTTATGAGTGATGCCATGCACCCTGTTAACCATTGACTTCCAGGGTGGCATGGCCAGCTGGCATCGCTATCAGGCTCACTGGAGGCCTGACGAATCTTTCAGTCTAACAACAACGCGTGGGAAAAGGCTGCTTTAAGGTGCTGCTGGACGCTGAAGACGTGAGCCATGGCTCAAGAAAGCTCACCCCCTGCCACACATTCTGTTAGTCTTTCAGCTGCTACTGGTCCCTTGCTTGGTGTAGAGCGAGCTTGGTGTCGTGGGTAGGAGGGTGGACTTCTAATCCGATGAGCTGGGTTTGAATCCGCGCTCCCCCACATGCAATGAGCTGGGTGACCTTGGCCTAGTCACAGCACTGATAAAGCTGTTCTGACAGGGCAGCAATATCAAGGCTCTCTCAGCCTCACCCACCTCACAAGGTGTCTGTTGTGGGGAGAGGAAAGGGAAGGCGACTGGAAGCCACTTTGAGACTCCTTTGAGTAGAGAAAAGCGGCATATAAGAACCAACTCTTCTTCTTCTTCAGTAATCTCAGGGCTCTCTCGGACTCACCTCCCTCACAGGGTGTCTGTTGTGGGGAGAGGAAAGGGAAGGCGATTGGAAGCCGCTTTGAGCCTCCTTCGGGTAGAGAAAAGCGGCATATAAGAACCAACTCTTCTTCTTCTTCAGTCATCTCAGGGCTCTCTCAGTCTCACCCTCCCTCACAGGGTGTCTGTTGTGGGGAGAGGAAAGGGAAGGCGACTGTAAGCCGCTTTGAGCCTCCTTTGGGTAGAGAAAAGCGGCATATAAGAACCAACTCTTCTTCTTCTTCAGTGATCTCAGGGCTCTCTCAGTCTCACCCTCCCTCACAGGGTGTCTGTTGTGGGGAGAGGAAAGGGAAGGCGACTGTAAGCCGCTTTCAGCCTCCTTTGGGTAGAGAAAAGCAGCATATAAGAACCAACTCTTCTTCTTCAGAAATATCAGGGCTCTCTCAGCCTCCCCTCCCTCACAGGGTGTCTGTTGTGGGGAGAGGAAAGGGAAGGCGACTGTAAGCCGCTTTGAGCCTCCTTTGGGTAGGGAAAAGCGGCATATAAGAACCAACTCTTCTTCTTCTTCTTCTTCTTCTTCTTCTTCTTCTTCTTCTTCTTCTTCTTCTTCTTCTTCTACCGTGGGCAAGAGAGAACCGGTCTGCCTCTCCAGGGTCCGTGGTTTTCCCGCCGACCCCTCTGTCTGTCTCTGCCGCATACCAATCTTGGTCAGAGTGGAGCAAGCGGGCTCTTCTGCCTCCCTCAAGCGGCTTCCTTTATAGCCGCTTCCCACAGGTGGCTGAGCGGCCGGGCCAAGGGCCACCGGGACACATACCCAGGATGTTTTGCAAGCTGCGGTTGCCCAGATGTTCACATCTTCAGAGCGCGTTTTCCTTAGCAGGTTCCAGGACCTCCTGCCGTTCGCCCCCACTTGGAGGGGGGGCGGATGCAGGCCCAGATTGGAGGCCTCGGGCTGTGGGTAAGACCATCTCTTCTTCTTCTTCTTCTTCTTCTTCTTCTCCCTCTTCTTCTTCTTCTTCTTCTTCTTCTTTGGGGGAGGAAGGAATGCTGTTCAAAGCATCCACTCGGGGTTGCCAACTCTAGGGTGGGAATTGCCTGGATACTGGGGTGAATACATGCCAGCTTCCAGGTGGGACCTGGAGACTTCATCTCCAGACTACAAACAGAATTGGGTTGGGAGTTACCTGGAGTCTTTGGGGGTGGAGCCCAGAGTGGGCGGGATTTAGGGGCAGGGACGGACCTCAGTGGAGTATAATGCTATGGACTCCACCCTCCGAAGCAGCCCATTTCCTCCAGGGGAAACAGATCTCAGTTGTAAGAAGAGGAAATCTAGGGCTTTAGGGTTGCCAACTTTGGGTTAGGAAACACCTGGAGTCTTTGGGGGTGGAGCTGAAATTAGGCAGGATTTGAGCCCAAAAGGACCATAATGGAGTCTAATGCCGTTTTGGCTTTTAAGGTGTTGGTTCTGATCTTCAAGGCCCTCCATAATCAAGACCCGACATATCTGAGGGTCCACCTTTATCTCTATGCCCCCCGCAGGGCTTTATACTCGGTGGGTATGAATCTGCTGGTGGTTATGGGCCCACGAGAGGCACACCCAGCCCCGGCCCCTGCCTGGGGGAACGAGCTCCTGGTGCAGTGGTCAGGAGTGCGGACTTCTAATCTGGCGAGCAGGGTTTGAATCTGCACTCCCCCACATGCAGCCAGCTGGGTAACCTTGAGCTCACCACGGCACTGATAAAACTGTTCTGACCGAACAGTAATCTCAGGGCTCCCTCAGCCTCACCCACCTCACAGGGTGTCTGTTGTGGGGAGAGGAAAGGGAAGGCGACTAGAAGCCACTTTGATACTCCTTCGGGTAGAGAAAAGCGGCATCTAAGAACCAACTCTTCTTCTCCTTCTTCAGTAATATCAGGGCTCTCTCAGCCTCACCTCCCTCACAGGGTGTCTGTTGTGGGGAGAGGAAAGGGAAGGCGACTGTAAGCCGCTTTGAAGAAGAAGAGAAGAAGAAGAGTTGGTTCTTATATGCCGCTTTTCCCTACCCGAAGGAGGCTCAAAGCGGCTTACAGTCGCCTTCACATTCCTCTCCCCACAACAGACACCCTGTGGGGTGGGTGAGGCTGAGAGAGCCCTGATATCACTGCTCGGTCAGAACAGTTTTATCAGCGCCGTGGCGAGCCCAAGGTCACCCAGCTGGTTGCATATGGGGGAGCGCAGAATCGAACCCGGCTCGCCAGATTAGAAGTCCGCACTCCTAACCACTGCACCAAACTGGCTTTGAGACCCCAGGTAGGGAAAAGCGGCATATAAGAACCAACTACTCTTCTTCTTCTTCTTCTTCTTCTTCTTCTTCTTCTTCTTCTTCTTCTTCTTCTTCTTCTTCTTCTTCTTCTTCTTCAGTAATATCAGGGCTCTCAGTGGGGATTGGTTTTATATTTGTTATACTTCTGGGGTTTTAATAGGTAACCCGCTGTGAGCCAGCACGCTGAGAGCAGCGGCTAGGAAATCAAATCAAATCAATCAATCAATAATGTTTAAGAATAAAGAAGATTCTTGGTGTTTAAGAATAGAGAATCTGTTTGTCAGCTTCTTTCTCGTCTGTGATTTTTGTTGGATGTCATGCCTTCATTTTTAACCTCCCAGAGGTGGCGGGAGACGTCCTGGGATTTCAGCTGATCCCCAGGAGAACATGGTTGTGCTGGAGGGTGGGCTGTAGGGCAAGGGTGGCAGAACTGTAGCTCTCCAGAGGTCCATGGACTACAATTCCCATGATCCCCTGCCAGCTGCCAGGGACTCATGGGAACTGTAGACCACTGATATAGTTTGGCCACCTCTGCAGGGCATTATAACCAGATTTCCTTCCCTGATTCTCTTCAAGCCTGCTGGGTGACTTTGGGCCTGTCAAAGTTCTCTTAGAGCTCTCTCAACCCTGCCTGCCTAACAAGGTGCCTGTTGTGGAGAGACGAAGAGAAGGCAAATGGAAGCCATTTTGAGACTCCGTAAGGTAGAGAAAAGTAGGACTTAAAACCCAACTCTTCTTCTAATCTAGCTCTCCAGTTTGCCTCCCAGATTCTTCTCCATTTGGAGCTTATTGGGTGACTTTGGGCCAGTCCCAGTTCTCCCTGAACTCTCCAAGACCCACCTACCACACGTCTCCTGTTGTGGGGAGAGCCACTGTTGTGTAGTGGTTAAGAGTGGTGGACTCGAACAGTGTTTTGGTTCCCACTCCTCTACATGGAGCCTGCTGGCTGCCCTTGGGCCAGTCCCAGTTCTCTCAGAGCTCTCTCAGCCCCACCTACCTCCCAGGATGCCTGCTGTGAGGAGGCATCCAAAACCAATGGGATGAAATTAATTCAAAATAAATTCCATCTAAACCTCGGGAAGAAGTTCCTGACAGTGAGAGCGGTTTCTCAGTGGAACAGGCTTCCTCGGGAGGTGGTG
The DNA here is from genome assembly GCF_049243985.1 of Paroedura picta. Lineage (NCBI taxonomy): Eukaryota > Metazoa > Chordata > Lepidosauria > Squamata > Gekkonidae > Paroedura > Paroedura picta. Next base: position 181,475,861 of record NC_135370.1, on the reverse strand, counting down.
GGTTCTCCATCTTTGGAGATCTTTAAGCCGAGGCTGGAGAGCCCTCTGACGGAGAGGCTGATTCTGTGAAGGCTCAAGGGGGTGGCAGGTGACAGTGGGTGAGCAAGAGGGTTGTGGGTGTCCTGCATAGTGTTGGACTAGATGACCCAGGAGGGCCCTTCCAATTATATTATTCTATGATCATAAGCCATTTTCGGTAATAAAAAACTCCTTCTTCTTCTTCTTCTTCTTCTTCTTCTTCTTCTTCTTCTTCTTCTTCTTCTTCTTCAGAATGTCCAGAATAAAGTTTGAGTAACTCCGAAGGCGTTCTCTGAAGAATCTGGTAGCCTTCCAGAGGTCCCGGATGGCCGTTCACCTTTTCCCCTGGAGTCTTGGGGCATTGGCTGAGAAAAGACTGTTTGAAGTGATCCATCTGAGCCGGGCGATGCTCGATTGCCAGACAAACCGCACAAGGAGAGGGCTTGTGCCTTGGCCCCACATCCCTTCAGCCGTCTCCTCCGAAAAGACGGCAGCACCTGCCTCGTAAAACCTGCTAGAGAAGACTGTCTTCAACCTGGGCCGTTTCAGAAAATCTGGAGGTGCTCAAGATGAAGGCTGAGGACGGGCCAGGTCAAAGGGGACTCCTCGACACCTTTTCCACCCCCAGCAAAATAATTCTTAGGAAGTCAGCGGCGCCGGGTGGGGCCTGTGCTCGGCTGCTGCACGAAGATCTGTGAGCCATGCCTGAAGGGAAGCTGCGGCAGCCATTTTGTGGTGGCTCCACCCCCTGGGGCAGCCATTTTGTGCCGACTTGACCATTTTGTGGCAGTGCCCACCAGGCTGGATTGGGATCCCAGAGGGGCCCTCGGGATCAAAAAGGTCAGGGGGGGGGCTGGGGTCTCTGACCTTTTTGAGCCTGTGGACACCTTTGGAATTCTGACCCAGGGGACTGAGTGTGGACACAAAATGGCCACCAAGTAGGGATGCCAGCTCTGGGTTGGGAAATACCTGGAGACTGCTAGGGGTAGAGCCAGGAATGGGGGGGGGGTCTGGGACAGGAAGGGACCTCTGTGGAGCATAAGGGTCTACCCTCCAAAGCAGCCAGTTTTTTTCCAGGGAAACTGATCTCTGTCACCTGGAGATGAGCTGCAATTCCATGGGGTCCCCAGATCCCACCTGGAGGCTGGCATCCAGACTCTCCTGCCGGTGGTCTGTGGAACCTCGCAACTGTGTCGTCTATGGTTGCCAATTCTGGGTTGGAAAATTCCTGGAGGTTTGGGAGTGGATGCTGGAAGGGTGGGATTGGGGGAAGGGAGGAACTTAGAATAATAGAATAATAGAGTTGGAAGGGACCTCCTGGGTCATCTAGTCCAGCCCCCTGCACTATGCAGGACACTCACAACCCTCTCGCTCCTCCACTGTCACCTGCCACCACCTTGAGCCTTCACAGAATCAGCCTCTCTGTCAGATGGCTCTCCAGCATCTTCATCTCCAAAGATGGAGAACCCACCACCTCCCGAGGAAGCCTGTTCCACTGAGAAACTGTCAGGACCTTCTCCCGGATGTTGAGACACAATTTCTTTTGCATTAATTTCATCCTGTTGGTTCTGGTCTGTCCCTTTATGGGGAGAGGTAATATGAAAGGTGTTTATAAAATGGTGCATGAGGTGGAGACAACTGACAACGAGAATTGGGAGAGTTTTCTCACTCTCCCAAAACGCTAGAATTCGAGAGCATCTGTTGAAGCTGAATGGGCAGTAGGTTCAGGACGAAAGGAAAGACAACTTTACGCAGAGAACGACTGAAATGTGGGATCGGCTGCTAGAAGATGGAGCGATGGCTGCAAGAATAAACAACTCTAAAAGGAGATTACATAGATTCAAGGAGAATGAGTCTGGTAGGGGTCTCATGGGAATTGTAGTCCATGGACATCATGAGAGCCTCAGTTTGGCCATCCCTGTGTCCTTGCCACAGGAGACATTGTCTCCCATTCTGCACACATTGGATAAGGCACTTTCAATGTACTTTAGAAGCAGATTATCTTGCACTGGAAACTGCATTATCTAATGTGTGTTGCCCAGGGCATCCGACCTTTGTTGGGGCCATGGCTCAGTGGAAGAGTCTCTGCTGGGCATGCGGAAGGTCCCAGGTTCAATCCCCGGCATCTCCAGTTGAAAGGACCAGTGAAACACCTCCACCTGAGAGCCTGGAGGCTGCCGGTCTGCGTAGACAATACTGACTGTGATTAATACAAGAACGAGCATAGTTAATCTAGGAACATCCTAGTATTTTCCAAATAATCTCCTTGGTGTCCTGATTGGCTCTTCCAAGACCTTCTACTCCTTTGAGCACATCTCCTCCTTGCTTACCTCAGAACAAACTGAATGAAGACAATAGAACAGTTAGACAGTTAGTTAGGTCTCTCTCTCTCTCTCTCCTCTTTCTTCATAAAGTTTGTTTCTCATCTTAATGAAACCATTTTGCTCTTTTCAGCCGTTTGATGCCTCGACCTTCTTTGCGCATTTCAGCCCTGCCAACGACAACAAAACAAGAGTCTATTTGTAAACAGCTCAAGTCAATCCGGTGAGCGGAATTGCATTTCTATTTTCAACGCAAGAGCATATAGGCCCTCTGGAAGGATATCTGAGACACCCTGTCTGCAAGGCCATCGAGCCAATGGCTTGAGGCATGTGGTTTGCGAAGAGGCTTGACTCCCGTCCAAAAAACACAGCTGGGACAATTTAGTCCCAAATAGCTTTGCCTCAGCTCCCTGCGGCACAGCCGGTCCGTATACCTGCCACGAAACCCGTCGGAAAAGCATCTCCGTCGAAAACTCATCCGTCTCTGCTAATAGGCATCTCGCGTGACGTTAAATTAAGATTTAGAGGCTCCCAGAAATGGTCCCTGCCTGGCTTGCTTCCCCCATCTTCTTTCGATGCCCCCCGAAAGTCAGCCAGCTTTCGCCTCTCTGGGTCCCCCCGTCCCACAGCAGGAAACAATAAAACTCTGCATTTGGGGACAATGTTCTGCTCTTGGCAATGATTCCACTGGGCCTATTAAAGATCCCTCTCCATGTCCCAAGGAATGTATAGAGAAGAGTAGGGTTACCCAGGGATGAGCATTTGGCTCTTGGGTTTGAGTCTTTTCTTCTCCTTCTCAGAAGGAGGTAAAACTTTAAAGACAATATTAAGAGCCCTGCTGGATCGGACAAGTCCAGCATCCTGTCTCACACCGGGACCAACCGGTTCTGAGAGAACTGCCCTGCGGGAACAGCTCTAACAGGACCGTGACTGGCCGAAGGTCACTCTGCTGGAACGGGGAATCAAACCCGGCTCCCCAGATTAGAAGCCACTGCTCTTAAGCATGATGCCACGTTGGTTCCACGGTGTGTTTTGCAAAGACAAAATACCAAGTATAAGATATGTGGAGTGATGGTTTTAAGCAATATAACACATAGAAGGATAAAACATATATAGGAGCCATCCTTAATCATAGAGTTAGAAGGGACTTCCAAGGCCATCTAGTCCAACCCCCTGCAGAATGTAGGAAATTCACAACTACCTGCCCACCCACAGGGACCCCAATTCCATGCCCAGATTACATAAGAAAAGCCCTGCTGGATCAGACCAGGGGTCCTTCCAGTCCACCCTCCTCTCTCACACAGGGGCCAGCCAGTTCCTCTGGAGGGCCAGCAACAGGGCAGAGAGGCCGAGGCCTTCCTAAGGACATCAGGAGAGCCCTGCTGGGTCAGACCAGGGGTCCACCCAGTCCACCCTCCTCTCTCACACAGGGGCCAGCCAGTTCCTCTGGAGGGCCAGCAACAGGGCAGAGAGGCCGAGGCCTTCCTAAGGACACCAGGAGAGCCCTGCTGGGTCAGACCAGGGGTCCCTCCAGTCCAGCCTCCTGTCTCACACAGGGGCCAGCCAGTTCCTCTGGAGGGCCAGCAACAGGGCAGAGAGGCCGAGGCCTTCCTAAGGACACCAGGAGAGCCCTGCTGGGTCAGACCAGGGGTCCATCCAGTCCAGCCTCCTCTCTCACACAGGGGCCAGCCAGTTCCTCTGGAGGGCCAGCAACAGGGCAGAGAGGCCGAGGCCTTCCTAAGGACATCAGGAGAGCCCTGCTGGGTCAGACCAGGGGTCCCTCCAGTCCAGCCTCCTGTCTCACACAGGGGCCAGCCAGTTCCTCTGGAGGGCCAGCAACAGGGCAGAGAGGCCGAGGCCTTCCTAAGAACATCAGAAGAGCCCTGCTGGGTCAGACCAAGGGTCTATCCAGTCCAGCCTTCTGTCTCACTCAGGGGCCAGCCAGTTCCTCTGGAGGGCCAGCAACAGGGCAGAGAGGCCGAGGCCTTCCTAAGGAGCTCTAAAGAAGAGTACCTACAGGTTACTAGGCAGTGTAGATCAATCATCAGAAAGGCCAAAGCTGAGAGTGAGCTAAGATTGGCCAGGGAAGCCCATTGTAACAAGAAAAGATTTTTCAGTTATGTGAGGAGCAAATGTAAAGTCAAGGAGGCAATAGGCCCACTGTTGGGTGCAGATGGACAAACTCTAACGAAAGATGCAGAGAAAGCAGAAAGGCTTAGTGCCTATTTTACATCTGTTTTTTCCCACAGGTCAAAGTGTTTAGGCACATCTAGAGATGGCTGTAGCCAAAGGATAGTGTCTGGGTGGCAGGTTAACATGGATAGAGAGGTTGTCGAGAGGCATTTAGCTGCACTGGATGAGTTCAAATCCCCTGGTCCAGATGAAATGCACCCGAGAGTACTCAAAGAACTTTCCAGAGAACTTGCACAGCCCTTGTCCATCATCTTCGGAACCTCTTTAAGGACTGGAGATGTCCCGGAGGACTGGAAAAGAGCAAACGTTATTCCGATCTTCAAAAAAGGGAGGAAGGATGACCCGGGAAACTACAGACCAGTGAGTCTGACCTCTGTTGTGGGGAAGATAATGGAGCAGATATTAAAGGGAGCGATCTGCAAACATCTGGAGGACAATTTGGTGATCCAAGGAAGTCAGCATGGATTTGTCTCCAACAGGTCCTGCCAGACCAACCTAGTTTCCTTTTTTGACCAAGTAACAGGTTTGCTGGATCGGGGAAATTTGGTTGATGTCATTTACTTGGATTTTAGTAAAGCTTTTGACAAAGTTCCCCATGATGCTCTGATGGATAAGTTGAAGGACTGCAATCTGGATTTTCAGATCGTTTGGTGTAATAGTTAGGAGTATGAACTTCTAATCTAGCATGCCGGGTTCGATTCTGCACTCCTCCATATGCAGCCAGCCAGGTGACCTTGGGCTCGCCACAGCACTGATAAAACTGTTCTGACCGAGCAGTGATATCAGGGCTGTCTCAGCCTCACCCACCCCACAGGGTGTCTGCTGTGGGGAGAGGAAAGGGAAGGCGACTGTAAACTTCTTCTTCTTCTTCTTCTTCTTCTTCTTCTCCTCCTCCTCCTCCTCCTTCTCCTTCTCCTTCTCCTCCTCCTCCTCCTCCTCCTCCTCCTCCTTCTCCTTCTCCTTCTCCTCCTCCTTCTTCTCCTTCTCCTCTTCCTTCTCCTCTTCCTTCTCCTTCTCCTTCTCCTTCTCCTTCTCCTCCTCCTTCTTCTCCTTCTCCTCTTCCTTCTCCTCTTCCTTCTCCTTCTCCTTCTCCTCTTCTCCTTCTCCTTCTCCTTCTCCTTCTCCTCCTCCTTCTTCTCCTTCTCCTCTTCCTTCTCCTCTTCCTTCTCCTTCTCCTTCTCCTCTTCTCCTTCTCCTTCTCCTTCTCCTCTTCTCCTTCTCCTTCTCCTTCTCCTCTTCTCCTTCTCCTTCTCCTTCTCCTTCTCCTCCTCCTTCTTCTCCTTCTCCTCTTCCTTCTCCTCTTCCTTCTCCTTCTCCTTCTCCTTCTCCTTCTCCTTCTCCTCCTCCTCCTCCTCCTCCTCCTCCTCCTCCTTCTCCTTCTCCTTCTCCTCCTTCTCCTCCTCCTCCTCCTCCTCCTTCTCCTCCTTCTCCTTCTCCTCCTCCTTCTCCTTCTCCTTCTCCTCCTTCTCCTCCTCCTCCTCCTCCTCCTTCTCCTCCTTCTCCTTCTCCTCCTTCTTCTCCAACATATGACAGGAGTTCCATATTTTCCCCTCCTTCTCTCAAGGACAGGCACATTGACCCATAAACATCTCCTGGCCTTGTATTTTTAGACCACCTCTGTTGCGACACATCCAAGCCTCTTCCTTGCAAACTATCGTAAACAAATCCTGGGTGAAAAGCCGCCACTGCTGCATCAACGCGATGAGTGACTAATTGCTAGTTTGGAAAAACGGGGTGGCAACCGTCCAAAGGCCTGCGGAGGCTTGGCGAGGAGACCTTTTCCGGGTGGAACAGCCCGAGTCTGGAACGAAAACAGGAGTGGCAATTGTCACCCACAGAGAACATTTTCACAGCGAGGGAAATATCTCTTCCGATTCGGGTCTGTGCGGGAAGCTGCCATAAGCTGAATGAGGCGAGGAACCGTGGCTGAAAGGAAAAGCCCCTGACTGGCATGCAGAAGGTCCCAGGTTCAATCCCCGGCAACATCTCCAGTTGAAAGGACCAGGCAGGAGGGGATGGGAAAGACCTCAGCCGGAGACCCTGGCTAGGTGGAAGAGCCTCTGCTTTGCACGCAGAAGGTCCCAGGTTCAATCCCTGGAAGCTCCAGTTAAAAGAATCAGGCAGGAGGGGATGGGAAAGAGCTTGATCTGAGACCCTGACTCAGTGGAAGACCCTCTGCTTGGCAGGCAGAAAGTCCCCGGTTCAATCCCTGACATCTCCAGTTGAAAAGACCAGGCAGGAGGGGATGGGAGAGACCTCAGCAAGAGACCCTGAGAGCCATGGAGAGGGGATGTGGCTCAGTGGAAGAGCCTCTGCTTGGCATGCAGAAGGTCCCGGGTTCAGTCCCCGGCAACATCTCCCGTTGAAAGGACCAGGCAGGAGGGGATGGGGAAGACCTCCACCAGAGACCCTGGAGAGCATCTGCCAGTCTGAGTAGGCAATGCTGACCTTGAGGGATGAAGGGTCTGATTCAGTAGATTCTCCACCCGAACTCACACCTGTACTTCACTGCTGCAGGGACTGGTGGTAGCCGAAAGCTCAAACAGCTTCAAGAGGGAGACACCTCTGAAATAGAACTCCGTCAGGGGCTGTTAGCCCCTATCTGGGGCAGTGATGCTTTGCATTGTTGGAGCTTGTGGGGCAATAATGGGAATGAACCTGGAGTCCGGGCCCTGCTGCTGGACCTCCTGTGGGCCCCTGGGTTTGGCCACTGTGTGACACAGAGTGTTGGCCTGGATGGGCCATTGGCCTAATCCAACATGGCTTCTCTTATGTTCTTATGTCTGGGGCAGGATCAATGTCCTGGTTGGATCAATTGGGGACTTCCTGCTCCCTTGAGTGCATTTCCTCCCTGCTTCCCTCCAGAACAGGCTGGACTCTCCCCCACCCCCCACCCCTTTCCCTATACAAATTTATACTTCACAATTCACAATTAAACTGTTGGCAGGGTTAGGTGGTAATTGTAGTCCATGGTCATCTGGAGAGCTACAATCTGGCCACCCTTTGGGTAGTGGTTAAGAGTGACGCCCTCCAAACTGGAGAACCAGGTTCGATTCCCCACTCATCCTCCACAAGCAGCCAGCTGGGTGGCCTCGGGCCAGTCACAGTTCTCTCAGAGCTCTCGCAACCTCACCCCCTGACAGGTTATCTGTTGTGGGGAGAGGAAGGGAAGATGATTGTAAGCTGCTTTGAGATTCCTTCGGGTAGAGAAAAGCGGCATATAAAAACCAACTCTTCTTCCGTAATCTCAGGGCTCTCTCAGCCCCCCCTCCCTCACAGGGTGTCTGTTGTGGGGAGAGGAAAGGGAAGGTGACTGGAAGCCGCTTTGAGACTCCTTCGGGTAGGGAAAAGCGGCATATAAGAACCAACTCTTCTTCTTCTTCTTCTTCAGTAATTTAAGGGCTCTCTCACCCCCCCCCCTCCCTCACAGGGTGTCTGTTGTGGGGAGAGGAAAGGGAAGGCGATTTTTACTCCTTCAGGTGATGAAAAGCAGGGCACAAAACACCCACAGCTCTTCTCCGTCTTTGTTCCCTGCTGCCTTTGACTTTCCAGAGCCTGCCTGCCTTGATCCAGTAGAGATTAAGAGTCAGTGGAAGCCACGTGGAGACCCTTCGGCACAGTTGCAGCCGGCCCACTTTCTTCCCTTTCCTTTCCCCACAACAGACACCCTGTGAGGCAAGTGAGGATGAGAGAGCTCTAAGAGAACTGGACTGTGAGAACAGTTCTAAAAAAATTATGACTAGCCCAAGGGCACCTTTTGGTCAAATGTGGAGGAATCAAACCCAATTCTCTGGATTAGAGTCCACCGCTCTTTAACTGCTACACCACACTGGCACAAATGCCGTTGTCATTCCAAAACAATCTAATGCAGGAATGTGGTCTAAGAGAGTGAGATTATGGAGGCAACCCACTACAAGCACTTGGGCAGAGGAGGTGAGCCAATACAGGCACTCATGCAACGGAGGCAAGCTGAAAGAAGCATTCGGGCAGAGGAGGAGAGCCAATACAGGCACTCATGCAACGGAGGCAAGCTGAAAGAAGCATTCGGGCAGAGGAGGAGAGCCAATACAGGCACTCATGCAACGGAGGCAAGCTGAAAGAAGCATTCGGGCAGAGGAGGAGAGCCAATACAGGCACTCATGCAACGGAGGCAAGCTGAAAGAAGCATTCGGGCAGAGGAGGAGAGCCAATACAGGCACTCATGCAACGGAGGCAAGCTGAAAGAAGCATTCGGGCAGAGGAGGAGAGCCAATACAGGCACTCATGCAACGGAGGCAAGCTGAAAGAAGCATTCGGGCAGAGGAGGAGAGCCAATACAGGCACTCATGCAACGGAGGCAAGCTGAAAGAAGCATTCGGGCAGAGGAGGAGAGCCAATACAGGCACTCATGCAACGGAGGCAAGCTGAAAGAAGCATTCGGGCAGAGGAGGAGAGCCAATACAGGCACTCATGCAACGGAGGCAAGCTGAAAGAAGCATTCGGGCAGAGGAGGTGAGCCAATACAGGCACTCATGCAACGGAGGCAAGCTGAAAGAAGCATTCGGGCAGAGGAGGAGAGCCAATACAGGCACTCATGCAACGGAGGCAAGCTGAAAGAAGCATTCGGGCAGAGGAGGAGAGCCAATACAGGCACTCATGCAACGGAGGCAAGCTGAAAGAAGCATTCGGGCAGAGGAGGAGAGCCAATACAGGCACTCATGCAACGGAGGCAAGCTGAAAGAAGCATTCGGGCAGAGGAGGTGAGCCAATACAGGCACTCATGCAACGGAGGCAAGCTGAAAGAAGCATTCGGGCAGAGGAGGTGAGCCAATACAGGCACTCATGCAACGGAGGCAAGCTGAAAGAAGCATTCGGGCAGAGGAGGTGAGCCAATACAGGCACTCATGCAACGGAGGCAAGCTGAAAGAAGCATTCGGGCAGAGGAGGTGAGCCAATACAGGCACTCATGCAACGGAGGCAAGCTGAAAGAAGCATTCGGGCAAAGGAGGAGAGCCAATACAGGCACTCATGCAACGGAGGCAAGCTGAAAGAAGCATTCGGGCAGAGGAGGAGAGCCAATACAGGCACTCATGCAACGGAGGCAAGCTGAAAGAAGCATTCGGGCAGAGGAGGAGAGCCAATACAGGCACTCATGCAACGGAGGAAAGCTGAAAGAAGCATTCGGGCAGAGGAGGAGAGCCAATACAGGCACTCATGCAACGGAGGCAAGCTGAAAGAAGCATTCGGGCAGAGGAGGAGAGCCAATACAGGCACTCATGCAACGGAGGCAAGCTGAAAGAAGCATTTGGGCAAAGGAGGAGAGCCAATACAGGCACTCATGTAACGGAGGCAAGCTGAAAGAAGCCTTTGGGCAAAGGAGGAGAGCCAATACAGGCACTCATGTAACGGAGGCAAGCTGAAAGAAGCATTTGGGCAAAGGAGGAGAGCCAATACAGGCACTCATGCAACGGAGGCAAGCTGAAAGAAGCATTTGGGCAGAGGAGGAGAGCCAATACAGGCACTCATGCAACGGAGGCAAGCTGAAAGAAGCATTCGGGCAGAGGAGGAGAGCCAATACAGGCACTCATGCAACGGAGGCAAGCTGAAAGAAGCATTCGGGCAGAGGAGGAGAGCCAATACAGGCACTCATACAACGGAGGCAAGCTGAAAGAAGCATTTGGGCAAAGGAGGAGAGCCAATACAGGCACTCATGCAACGGAGGCAAGCTGAAAGAAGCATTCGGGCAAAGGAGGAGAGCCAATACAGGCACTCATGCAACGGAGGCAAGCTGAAAGAAGCATTTGGGCAAAGGAGGAGAGCCAATACAGGCACTCATGTAACGGAGGCAAGCTGAAAGAAGCATTTGGGCAAAGGAGGAGAGCCAATACAGGCACTCATGCAACGGAGGCAACCTGAAAGAAGCATTTGGGCAAAGGAGGAGAGCCAATACAGGCACTCATGCAACGGAGGCAACCTGAAAGAAGCCTTTGGGCAAAGGAGGAGAGCCAATACAGGCACTCATGCAACGGAGGCAAGCTGAAAGAAGCATTTGGGCAAAGGAGGAGAGCCAATACAGGCACTCATGCAACGGAGGCAAGCTGAAAGAAGCCTTTGGGCAAAGGAGGAGAGCCAATACAGGCACTCATGTAACGGAGGCAAGCTGAAAGAAGCATTTGGGCAAAGGAGGAGAGCCAATACAGGCACTCATGCAACGGAGGCAAGCTGAAAGAAGCATTTGGGCAAAGGAGGAGAGCCAATACAGGCACTCATGCAACGGAGGCAAGCTGAAAGAAGCATTTGGGCAAAGGAGGAGAGCCAATACAGGCACTCATGCAACGGAGGCAAGCTGAAAGAAGCATTTGGGCAAAGGAGGAGAGCCAATACAGGCACTCATGCAACGGAGGCAACCTGAAAGAAGCATTTGGGCAAAGGAGGAGAGCCAATACAGGCACTCATGCAACGGAGGCAACCTGAAAGAAGCATTCGGGCAGAGGAGGAGAGCCAATACAGGCACTCATGCAACGGAGGCAAGCTGAAAGAAGCCTTTGGGCAAAGGAGGAGAGCCAATACAGGCACTCATGTAACGGAGGCAAGCTGAAAGAAGCATTTGGGCAAAGGAGGAGAGCCAATACAGGCACTCATGCAACGGAGGCAAGCTGAAAGAAGCATTTGGGCAAAGGAGGAGAGCCAATACAGGCACTCATGCAACGGAGGCAAGCTGAAAGAAGCATTTGGGCAAAGGAGGAGAGCCAATACAGGCACTCATGCAACGGAGGCAAGCTGAAAGAAGCATTTGGGCAAAGGAGGAGAGCCAATACAGGCACTCATGTAACGGAGGCAAGCTGAAAGAAGCATTTGGACCTGCATTAAAGCCATACGAGCATTTTCCTCCGCAGAGATGAACCGACGCAGACTTCCCTGGAAGGGAAATTTGCCAATAAATGCATCTGGTTCTATGATCTCATTATGGATCCCTCTCCCACCCCCCTGTCAGAAAGGGGCGTGGGGGGGGGATGAAGAGGGGCAAAGAGCCTGGATGCTGAATTCATAAGAAAGAAAGAAAGAAAGAAAGAAAGAAAGAAAGAAAGAAAGAAAGAAAGAAAGAAAGAAAGAAAGAAAGAAAGAAAGAAAGAAAGAAAGAAAGAAAGAAAGAAAGAAAGAAAGAAGAGCGTGGAGATGGGTCTGCACTAATAGGATGTCCAGAATGTGGAACCTGTCAAGCTAATGAGGCTGGTAGGGACCCCTTTGGCAAGGAAAGGGGCTGCCAGAGGAAACTGTATATTGTTCTAAGCCTCAATTAATTTAATCCAGTCTATCACCAAAAACAAATGATTGTGTCAGACGAAACAAAAGCCCGGCTAAAAGAAGGGGAAGCCGGGAGGGGCGGAGAGATAGAGGAGAACAAAGCTAATGAGTCCCGACCGGCAGTTCAAAAGCTTGTCTGTTTATTTAACTTGCTCTCCGAGATCCATTTCTCTGCAAAGAGCGTATGAATAATTGGCGGTTGTTTCCTCACACCGCTTTTGATATGGGGCCGGGGGGGGGGGCTGATGCTGGACCAGGGCGCTGATAGAGAAGCAATGACCAGCTCTCCATCTTCAGCCAGCGGCACAATGGCCTCCTGTAAGAAATCAGCGGGGAGAAGAAGAAGGAGAAGGAGAAGGAGAAGGAGAAGGAGAAGGAGAAGGAGAAGGAGAAGGAGAAGGAGAAGGAGAAGGAGAAGGAGAAGGAGGAGAAGGAGAAGGAAGAAGGAGGAGGAGGAGGAGGAGAAGCAGAAGAAGCAGAAGAAGGAGAAGAAGGAGAAGGAGAAGAGTTGGTTCGTATATGCCGCTTTTTTCTACCCAAAGGAGTCTCAAAGCGGCTTCCAATCACCTTTCCTTTCCCCTCCCCACAACAGACCCTCTGTGAGGTGGGTGAGGCTGAGAGAGCCCCCCACTGATCCCCCCACTCATTGCAGCAAGGTTTGCCAAGGAATGCCAGCCTCCAGGAAATAGGAGAAAAGGGCTGCTTGGGAGGGGGGACTCAGGGATGCCAGCCTCCAGGTGGGGCCTGGGGATCCCCTGGAATGACAGCTCCTCTCCAGACTGCAGATATCAGTTCCCCTGGAGGAAAGGGCTGCTTGGGAGGGGGGACTCAGGGATGCCAGCCTCCAGGTGGGGCCTGGGGATACCCTGGAAGGACAGCTCATCTCCAGACTGCAGAGATCAGTTCCCCTGGAGGAAAGGGCTGCTTGGGAGGGGTGACTCAGGGATGCCAGTCTCCAGGTGGGGCCTGGGGATCCCCTGGAATGACAGCTCCTCTCCAGACTGCAGAGATCAGTTCCCCTGGAGAAAAGGGCTGATTGGGAGGGGGGACTCAGGGATGCCAGCCTCCAGGTGGGGCCTGGGGATCCCCTGGAATGACAGCTCCTCTCCATATTGCAGAGATCAGTTCCCCTGGAGAAAAGGGCTGATTGGGAGGGGGGACTCAGGGATGCCAGCCTCCAGGTGGGGCCTGGGGATCCCCTGGAATGACAGCTCCTCTCCATATTGCAGAGATCAGTTCCCCTGGAGAAAAGGGCTGCTTGGGAGGGGGGGCTACAGGGCACTGTGCCTCTCTGGGGTCCCTATCCTCCCCTGCCTCCATCGCCAGATCTCTAGGAATTGTCCAAGCCTCCCCCCCCCCCACCCTCTGCCGGTGGCCAGAAGGCAACTCTAGCAGGAAGGTGGAGCATCCAGGAGAAGCTGTGCTCCTCCACCTAGAGGGACCTTGGATGTTCAACTCTGGCCAGTCCCGCGTAGATCTGAAACATGGGACCCGTCGATCCCTCTCCGGGGTGTCCTGGGTCCCTGAGGGCAGGCTGTCCGCATCGCCCCTCCGTTGCCAAGAGCCCTCCTGCGCCGAAGAAGGAAAGGAGGCGGATGGAGCCACAGCCGGCCATGTTTCTACGCCGTTCTACGCCGGGGAAGGAGACCCAGCCCCTGGCCTCCAGCACGGAGCCATTAGAGAACACGCCGTAACTCCATAATGCAAACCAGAGAGAGAGAGACAGAGACGCCTCCTTCTCCTCCTCCTCCTCCAACTGTGCCGGGATGGAGAATTTCTGACATAATCCATTTACATGTTTTATGGTAATCACTTCCATCTTGGGGAGACATTGCAAACAAGGCCCCTACTAGACCTTGACGCTTGGCAGAAAGACAGATGTTCAGAACTGCTGGGCGCGCTCCGCGGCCCAATCGGAGGCTGGGAGAGGACAGACCGGATCGCCGGGAGAAGCCTGGCCCGGCCACAAGCTGTTAGCCGGCACAAGGGGGGGGGGGCAGGAGGCTGCGGCCTGGTTTCTGCAGGGCCACAGCGAGGGTGTCTTGAGTTCCAGGCCTGAGAAGCTACAGTGACAGGAGCCAGATGGGTCAATGAAGGCGATCCTGGCCAGCCCAGTTTCCAAAAGAAGAAGAGGAGCTGTTTTTTTTTTCTTTTTCTTTTTTAATATCCTGCTTTTCACTACCCGGAGGAGTCTCCAAGAGTCTTGTGAACCCTTTGCTCTTCTGTTCCCTTGCAAAGTAGGTGGGGCTGCGAGAGCTCAGAGAGAACTGCTGCATGGGAACAGATCTAAGGGAGCTGTGACGAGCCCAAGACCTCCCATCTGGCTGCAGGCGGAGGAGTGGGGAATCAGACCTGATTCTCCAGATTAGAGTTTGCCACTCCTAATTGCTACACCACGTTGCCCCTTAAGCCGACTCAGAGGTCGGGGAGTGACCAAGGGTTAAGAGAGATATACTACCTCTGTAGCTGGTGGTTCCATTCACCTAGCGAGGCTAATAGCTAGGTAGCAGCTGGAGATCTCCTGGGACGACAACTGATTTCTATCTGGCAAAAATCAGCTCCTCCCGGAGAAATTGGTTATTTTGGGACGCGGACTCTGTGGTGTTATATCCCGCGGAAGTCCCTCCCCTCACCAAATCTCACCTGTCTCAAACGCCACCCCCGAAATATCCAAGTTCAGAAGCAGCAGATTATATCAGTTCCATCAGTTCCATATAATATATTTCTGGTAAGGGCTTGGAGGAGGAGCTGGTCTCACAGCTTAAGTGCCACTCAGCACTTAGCAACCACTCAGGGCGGCAGTCCTGCCCCTGAGTGCCTCCTCCTCCCACTGGCTTGCCTGTCTGTCCAGCAGCCAGTCAATCGCCTTCTGCCCCCCACCCCTGACCACCCCCTCCTCCTTCCACTTCCCTCCGAGGCTCGGCGGCTGCAGATCCCTGCCGCATGAGAGCGCCCCCTGCTGGTGAGTTCCCCAACAGCTGCCTGCAGCCTTTCCAGGTCCTGAGGGGGAGGGGGAGGCCGTCCACAGAGTTCTTCCACTCCACCTCACCGCAATCTAGCACTGGTACCTGAATACAACAGGCTTGGCCCCTAGTTAAACGTTAAAATGCAAATATTTATTTCAATACATGCGCACATATAAAAAATTAAAAACTCAACATATATCACGTGCTATGGCACAAATCCAAAATGTTTCAACACATGGATAAATGACCCCCAAAAATGATGGTATCCAAATTAAAATGTTTATTTTTCGAAGTGCCATCCTTATTGAAGCCCACCCTCAGCCTGAGTATATACTCATGTGGCACTTTGAAGATTAAATATTTAAATTTATAATATTTAAATGGGGGGGTGGAGCTCCAAGAGATATAGTTGGATACTTTTCATTAGTGTGGGAGCCTCTCTCTTCATATCGTTTACCACCTTATAGTCCCTAAGAGGACATATCAGACCACTGAAGAAGACCCCAAACATGTTTGGTTTTCTGGTTACTTATCATGAACCCTTCCCACACTAGGACACCCTTCAGCAGTGGAAGGGGCTGCCTAAGGAGGTGGGGAGCTCCCCCTCACTGGCCGTCTCCAAGCAGCGGCTGGACAGATCCTTCTCCTGGGTGCTGGAGGCTGATCCTGCGTAGAGCAGGGGGTGGACTAGATGGCCTGGATGGCCCCTTCCCACTCTAGGATTCTAGGAGTCTAGTTCAGCAGTGGAAGGGGCTGCCTAAGGAGGTGGGGAGCTCCCCCTCACTGGCCATCTTCAGGCAGCGGCTGGACAGATCCCTCTCCTGGATGCTTGAGGCTGATCCTGCACTGAGCAGGGGGTGGGACTAGATGGCCTGCATGGCCCCTTCCCACTCTGGGATTCTAGGAGTCTAGTTCAGCAGTGGAAGGGGCTGCCTAAGGAGGTGGGGAGCTCCCCCTCACTGGCCGTCTTCAAGCAGCGGCTGGACAGATCATTCTCCTGGATGCTTGGGGCTGATCCTGCACTGAGCAGGGGGTGGGACTAGATGGCCTGCATGGCCCCTTCCCACTCTGGGATTCTAGGAGTCTAGTTCAGCAGTGGAAGGGGCTGCCTAACGAGGTGGGGAGCTCCCCCTCACTGGCCGTCTTCAAGCAGCGGCTGGACAGATCCTTCTCCTGGATGCTTGGGGCTGATCCTGCACTGAGCAGGGGGTGGACTAGATGGCCTGCATGGCCCCTTCCCACTCTAGGATTCTAGGAGTCTAGTTCAGCAGTGGAAGGGGCTGCCTAAGGAGGTGGGGAGCTCCCCCTCACTGGCCGTCTTCAAGCAGCAGCTGGACAGATCCTTCTCCTGGATGCTTGAGGCTGATCCTGCCCTGAGCAGGGGGTGGGTCTAGATGGCCTGCATGGCCCCTACCCACTCTAGGGTTCTAGGAGTCTAGTTCAGCAGTGGGAGGGGCTGCCTCAGGAGGTGGGGAGCTCCCCCTCACTGGCCGTCTTCAAGCAGCAGCTGGACAGATCCTTCTCCTGGATGCTTGAGGCTGATCCTGCCCTGAGCAGGGGGTGGGTCTAGATGGCCTGCATGGCCCCTACCCACTCTAGGGTTCTAGGAGTCTAGTTCAGCAGTGGGAGGGGCTGCCTCAGGAGGTGGGGAGCTCCCCCTCACTGGCCGTCTTCAAGCAGCGGCTGGACAGATCCTTCTCCCGGATGCTTGAGGCTGATCCTGCACTGAGCAGCGGGTGGGACTAGATGGCCTGCATGGCCCCTTCCCACTCTAGGATACTATCATTTCTCTTCCATGCGGCTTGGTGTAGTGGTTAGGAGTGCAGACTTCTAATCTGGCATGCCGGGTTCGATTCTGCGCTCCCCCACATGCAGCCAGCAAGGTGACCTTGGGCTCGCCAAGGTACTGATAAAACTGTTCTGACCCAGAAGTGATATCAGCGTTCTCACAGCCTCCCCTCCCTCACAGGGGAGAGGAAAGAGAAGGCGACTGTAAGCCGCTTTGAGCCTCCTTCGGGTAGGGAAAAGCGGCATATAGGAACCAACTCTTCTTCTTCTTCTTCTTCTTCTTCTTCTTCTTCTTCTTCTTCTTCTTCTTCTTCTTCTTCTTCTTCTTCTTCTTCTTCTTCTTCTTCTTCTTCTTCTTCTTCTTCTTCTTCATGTGCCGCCTTCCTTGAAGACAGGTCCAGGTGGGTCTCTAGCAGCCAAACAATATTTGAGTCCCGGGGCGACTTTAAGACCCGCCAAGTTTAATTCTGGGGAGACGCTTTCCTTCGCCTTCACCCATCTCCCCAACACGGGTTGGGAAACCCCCTCCTCGCCTCCAGGTAGCAACTGAGGCCTCCTTCTTTTCCACGCGATCGATTTCAGACACGGCTGCCGACAATGGAGCCACATGCAGGAGACCTTCCATGGCTGAAATGCGAGCCGGCAGGGACCAAGCTCAGGAAGTTCAAAGGAAGACAAAAAGAGGAAGACAAAAAGAGGCACAACCTGTGAACCAACTTCCCTCCGGACTCATCCCGGGGCCCGGTTCGTTTGAAGGGGAGCTTCCCCCCCACTCTTCTGGGACAATGGAAGATGCCGGCCATTCACCACTGACAGGGGATGGCGTATCTCTTTCCCAAAGCACAAGGGCATTTCGGGGTACGGGGGACAGGTTTGGGAGATGCCGACAAAAGGGGCATTGTCTGGGGCCGTCCAGGAGCCAGGCGGACAAAACCCCGCTCTGGCCCCCGATGGGAATTGCTATCAGGGTCCTCCACTTTCATGCGCTTCTCAAAGGGCCGGATAGAGCCTGTGGGAGGCAGCCTGGCGGATGGGAAAAGGCAGCGGAGACTCACCGACACAGAAGGCCGGGGAAGAGGATCGAATTAGCCCTCTGCCAGGGGAAGAATTGGGGGTATTCATTCGAGTGTCATTCAGGACTTGGTGGCGACGGGGAGCTGGCCTGCCCCGAGGGAGCTGCTGACTGCAGAAAAGCTTCAGGATTCCTGGGAATTCAAGGAGGAATGTGGGGACTCAGGGGTGCCAGCCTCCAGGTGGGGCCTGGGGATCCCCTGGAATGACAGCTCCTCTCCAGACTGCAGAGATCGGTTCCCCTGGAGGAAAGGGCTGCTTGGGAGGGGGGACTGAGGGATGCCAGCCTCCAGGTGGGGCCTGGGGATCCCCTGGAATGACAGCTCCTCTCCAGACTGCAGAGATCAGTTCCCCTGGAGGAAAGGGCTGCTTGGGAGGGGGGAATCAGGGATGCCAGCCTCCAGGTGGGGCCTGGGGATCCCCTGGAATGACAGTTCCTCTCCAGACTGCAGAGATCAGTTCCCCTGGAGGAAAGGGCTGCTTGGGAGGGGGGGCTCAGGGATGCCAGCCTCCAGGTGGGGCTTGGGGATCCCCTGGAAGGACAGCTCCTCTCCAGACTGCAGAGATCAGTTCCCCTGGAGGAAAGGGCTGCTTCGGAGGGGGGACTCAGGGATGCCAGCCTCCAGGTGGGGCCTGGGGACCCCCTGGATTGACAGCTCCTCTCCAGACTGCAGAGATCAGTTCCCCTGGAGGAAAGGGCTGCTTGGGAGGGGGGACTCAGGGATGCCAGCCTCCAGGTGGGGCCTGGGGATCCCCTGGAATGACAGCTCCTCTCCAGACTGCAGAGATCAGTTCCCCTGGAGGAAAGGGCTGCTTGGGAGGGGGGACCCAGGGATGCCAGCCTCCAGGTGGGGCCTGGGGATCCCCTGGAATGACAGCTCCTCTCCAGACTGCAGAGATCAGTTCCCCTGGAGGAAAGGGCTGCTTGGGAGGGGGGACCCAGGGATGCCAGCCTCCAGGTGGGGCCTGGGGATCCCCTGGAATGACAGCTCCTCTCCAGACTGCAGAGATCAGTTCCACTGGAGGAAAGGGCTGCTGGGGAGGGGGGACTCAGGGATGCCAGCCTCCAGGTGGGGCCTGGGGATCCCCTGGAATGACAGCTCCTCTCCTGACTGCAGAGATCAGTTCCCCTGGAGGAAAGGGCTGCTTGGGAGGGGGGACTCAGGGATGCCAGCCTCCAGGTGGGGCCTGGGGATCCCCTGGAATGACAGCTCCTCTCCAGACTGCAGAGATCAGTTCCCCTGGAGGAAAGGGCTGCTTGGGAGGGGGGACTCAGGGATGCCAGCCTCCAGGTGGGGCCTGGGGATCCCCTGGAATGACAGCTCCTCTCCAGACTGCAGAGATCAGTTCCCCTGGAGGAAAGGGCTGCTTGGGAGGGGGGACTCAGGGATGCCAGCCTCCAGGTGGGGCCTGGGGATCCCCAGGAATGACAGCTCCTCTCCAGACTGCAGAGATCAGTTCTCTTAGAGAAAAGGGCTGCATTATATGCAGCTGAGATCAGTTCACATTCTCCACCCTGGCACTGGGAGCTCCAG
This sequence comes from Paroedura picta, assembly GCF_049243985.1. Classification (NCBI taxonomy): domain Eukaryota; kingdom Metazoa; phylum Chordata; class Lepidosauria; order Squamata; family Gekkonidae; genus Paroedura; species Paroedura picta. Next base: position 181,456,685 of record NC_135370.1, on the reverse strand, counting down.
GTTAGGAAATACCTAGAGATCTTGGGATTGCAGCCTGAGGCTCCGGGTAGGGGCAGTAATCTCAGGGCTCTCTCAGCCTCCCCTCCCTTACAGGGTGTCTGTTGTGGGGAGAGGAAAGGGAAGGCAACTGTAAGCCGCTTTGAGACTCCTTCAGGTAGGGAAAAGCAGAGCACAAAACCCAACCTGTTCTTCTCTTTCTTCCGCCTGGAGAAGCCGGAATAGTGAGAACTCTCCAGCCGTCACCTGGAAGTTGGCAAGCCTAACCAAGGAGCCTCCTGGAGAGATGCCAGCTCGGGGTCCCACGTGTCCCGCCACAGAGTAAGCCCTCGGCGGGAAGAGCCGCGTCGGCCACGTGGGCCCCACCAGGAAAATATGCGCTGCGCCAGCAGATTGAAAGAATATCCCCTCTGCCGGAACGTGCGTTACATGCTAGCCCTCATACATGCACTTAAGACCATAGGTGATGGCATTTTACATAAATATATGACGGTCCGGTGCTTAGTGCCATAAAAATCCCCCACACAAAACGTGGAAGCAATTCCGAAAAGCAGATCTCACGTTTTCCGCCGTCGTTAAAGTCAGACCCTGACATGCCGTGATTAAAAACCCAACATCTGTGTGTGTTTAAAATTTAAAATATATATAGGGATCCATGTTTCACCTCCCTCGGCACAAATGTTTTACTGCCGACTTGCTCGCTTTAAATATTAAAAACATTACATTATTTTATTTGAGATGTCACAGTGTGTTACACATCACCCTTTCACCCTCGGAGTTTTTCTGGTTCAAGTCCAGTTCTGAGCCGAGAAAATGGAAACCAGCTGACCGCGTTTGGGAGTCTTCGGCACGGCTCGCTGAGCCTGCGTGCGCGGACGCAAGCAAACACGGCGGAGGTGGTTTAAAAGCACCGCGGCGTACCTGGGGATGCGAAGCAAAGTCTCCCAGGCCGGAGGGCTGTGGGTTCGTGGGCTGAAATGACTGGACCGGTTTGCATGAAACATTCTCCAGCAGGGTAAAGAACCCACCTTGAGTATCTAAAAGGCTGCCATGCAGAGCAGTGGTCCCCAACCACCGGTTCGGGGACCGGTTTGGGGACCGGGACTGGTCCGTGGATCAGTCGGTACCAGGCCGTGGCTCCCCCTCGTCCTCCTCCCCAGCTGCTGCCTCGGGGGCTGCCCTTGGTGCTCTCCAGCGGCTGCCATGGCTGGGGATCCCCTTTGGGCAGCGGGAAGTCAGGGGCGCCGGCGGGAAAGCAAGTGGAACAGGGGTTCAGGCAGCAGTGACGTTCCTTGGCAAAAGACTACCCCCACCCCCGGGCCTCAGTAAAATTGTCAAGCGTTTACCGGTCCCCAGTTATAAAAAATTTGGGCACCACTGATGTAGAGGATGGAGCAGAGTTGTTTTCTCTTGCCCCAGAGGGACGGACCAGAACAAATGGGATGAAATTAACGCAAAAGAAATTCCGTCTCAACCTCCGGAAGAAGTTCCTGATAGTTAGAGCGGTTCCTCAGTGGAACAGGCTTCCTCGGGAGGTGGTGGGTTCTCCAGCTTTGGGGATTTTTAAACAGAGGCTGGAGAGCCATCTGACGGAGAGGCTGATTCTGTGAAGGTTCAAGGGCGTGGCAGGTGACAGTGGGTGAGCGACAGGGATGTGAGTGTCCTGCATAGTGCAGGGGGTTGGACTAGATGACCCAGGAGGTCCCTTCACACTCTGTGATTCTATGATTCTATTATTCTATCAGAAACCATGATGAAAAGACGCAGAAAAGACTGAAAACGGGGCTGAACATGCAGAGATAAAACCAGTCTGTGCAGTAAATTTGGAACCGCATGCAGAGGTGTGAGAAACAACAACATATCGAGTGATGTTTCACCAACCCTTCGTGCAAAATTGGCCCAGGTCTCTGGACTTCACTCCCCCAAAATCAACTACAAATGATACCTTGGCATTCCAGATGATGGGCCAGAATTGTGACCATGCTCTGCTTGCCAGTTAACATCTGCATCTCAGATACAGTTGCCAGCTCTTGGTTGGGAAATACCTGGAAGACTTTGGGGGCAGACGCAGGAGTGGGTGGAATTCGGGGCAGGGATGGACCTCAGCACAGTGGAGTAAAATTTATTATTTATTTGTTTGTTTGTTTGTTTGTTTGGATTGCAATTCTGGCCGATCTCCAGACCCGACCTGAAGGCTCTAAGGCGGGGGTAGGCAAACTGCGGCCCTCCAGATGTCCATGGACTACAATTCCCATGAGCCCCTGCTAGCATTCGCTGGCAGGGGTTCCTGGGAATTGTAGTCCATGGACATCTGGAGGGCCGCAGTTTGACTACCCCTATCTAAGGAGAGAGACTGTTCAACACTGCAGGTAGCAAATGGAAAGCAAAATGCTGAACGCTTAGCCACACCGAATGTCAAGGACACCGTTCCTTGAATTGTTCCATTTCCTGTTTCAAAATGAACACAGAAGACTTGCCAAAACACGCCCCGGTTGAGAAGCGTTTTCACATTCATTTCATCCATGGCAAGGACCTCTAATCCGCTGTAGACTTAACGTTCCTTTTTGAACAGATTTATTGATTGATTGATATATATTTCCAGGAGTTCTCTAGCTGCGTTGAGCCTCCTTCAGGTAGAGAAAAGCAGCATATAAGAACTCTTCTTCTTCTTCTTCTTCTTCTTCTTCTTCTATGTGAGATCGGATGCTGGACTAGATCGGTGGGACTAGATGACCTGCATGGCCCCTTCCCACTCTAGCATTCTAGGAGTCTAGTTCAGCAGTGGAAGGGGCTGCCTAAGGAGGTGGGGAGCTCCCCCTCACTGGCCGTCTTCAAGCAGCGTCTGGACAGATCCTTCTCCTAGATGCTTGATTCTGCATTGAGCAGGGGGTAGGACTAGATGGCCTCTATGGCCCCTTCCCCCTCTAGGATTCTATGACATCTCTCTCTGCCATTTCCCCTTCCCCCCTGCTCCCCAGCCCATCTCCCCACGTTCACGGCTCTGCTCTGCTCACAAAACCGTCTGGTTTATCTCTCGCCATATGGAAACAATTCCCTCCCCCCCCCCCACTTGTCCTGCTTCTCTGCATCTGAACCTCAGCTCTTCTCCGATGGTCGCGCTAATTGCTGACTATTTATCCAATGCGCTTTAAAGCTCACCCGAAAAGCAGGGGGACCGGCCTTGCTTATAATAAAACCCCGTGTTCTGCATGGCAATCTAAACTGTATAGTAATAGATGGGGACGGACGGAGCGTTTTGAGTTACGCCCCTTGGCAAACATTCTTTGAGGATTGCTTAAATAAGAAGTAGGGAAACCAGATGTCATTCGGTAAGAGTATCTGAACGAGCAAAAATTTGCTGTCTGGATACTTTCTCCCCTCCCCTCCCCTCCCCTCTTCTACCCCCCCCCCCCGTTTTTTCCCTTTTCTCTTAATAAACTTTGCAAAAACATGAGAAATTCGTTGGATTTATATCATATTTAGCAGCTGTGAAATCACACAAACAACTGCAGCTACCTAAGGGGAACTGACCTCAGCGTTCTTCACTGCCGGGTCGCTAAGCAACCAAAAACTCGCCTGCAAAACCTCCTCAGGTCCCTCGCGGGCATCTCTGGCCAAAGGCAGGCCTGCCCAGGGGGTAAGGCGGAGGCAGGAAGGCCGGAAGAGCACCGGGGAGAAGAGAAGGGTCCCGTCTCCGACCCAAGTCCTCTTGGGGGGAACAGGAAGGCAAGTCTGGCTAGGAAAGGTCAGGAAGACTTTGTGGACATGGAGCTGTCGGGAAGATTTTGGAGCCATGGAAATTGCCTTCCACCGGACTGGCCCTGTGTGCGTTTTGAAGCCAAATGCAGAAAGTGAGGCACAGTGCTTTAGGATGCCAGGGGGTTGGACTAGATGGCCTCCATGGCCCCTTCCCACTCTAGGATTCTGTGAGTCTAGTTCAGCAGTGGAATAGGCTGCCTAAGGAGGTGGTGAGCTCCCCCTCACTGGCAGTCTTCAAGCAAAAGTTGGATACACACTTTTCTTGGATGCTTTAGGATACTTTGGGCTGATCCTGCGTTGAGCAGGGGGTTGGACTAGATAGCCTGTATGGCCCCTTCCCACTCTAGGATTTTAGTTCAGCAGTGGAATAGGCTGCCTAAGGAGGTGGTGAGCTCCCCCTCACTGGCAGTCTTCAAGCAAAGGTTGGATACACACTTTTCTTGGATGCTTTAGGATGCTTTGGGCTGATCCTGCGTTGAGCAGGGGGTGGGACTAGATGGTCTGTATGGCCCCTTCCAACTCTTTGATTCTATGATTCAACATCAACTTACAGAGACCAATATGAAGCAAGCCCGTCCTGGCCCCTACCTGGTGGAAGGAGCTCCCGGAAGAGCTGTGGGCCCTGGGAGAACTCTTTTCCGCAGGGCCTGCAAAATGGAGCTCTTCCGCCAGGTCTATGGTTGAGGCCAGTGCCAGGAGAAGATCAGCTGGGGCTCCCCTCTGGGAGATATGCTCCCACACCTGTTCATGTATTGACGTGGCTGGTTGTCACACCCCTCCCCTAGCCCCGCCCCCTGGCTGTTTTTGTCAAGATGGATTGTTATTGTTTCCGCCCTACGGTGATATATTTTTGTAAATTTATGAGGTTTAATTGGGGATTATGCAATTGTATTGAATTTTCTATGTAACCCGTCACGAGCCGGTGTGTCCAAGATTGGCTGGTAATAAATAGAATGATGATGATGATGATGATGATGATGATACAACTGCGGAAACGATATTCCCCTTCATCACACACAGAAGAAACTGACTGTGCTGGGCATTTGGGGGTGGTACAGTTGCCAACTCCCCAGGCAGGCCCTGGAGTTCTCCTGCTATTCCAGTTATCTTCTCCAGATGTCAGAGATCAATTCCACTGGAGAAACAGCTGCTTTGGTGGTGGGGGGGACTCTGACCTTGTACCTAGGGTTGCCAGCTCCGGGTTGGGAAATACCTGGAGACTTTGGGGGCGGAGCCTGGAGTTGGTGGGATGTCAGGAGGGATGTCAGTGAAGTACAATACTATGGAGTCCACCCTCCTGGAGAGGAGCTGTAATTCCAGGGGATCCCCTGTTCCCACCTGGCATCCCTACTTGTAACCCATTGAAGTCCCTCCTTTCTCCGAACCATGCCGTCCCCAGGATCCACCCCCCTCAAAAAAAAAAAATCTCCAGGTAATTCTCAACCTGGAGCTGGCAACCCCAAGGGGAGGTTAATTCTCTGTTTTATTTTCCTTTGTATTTACCCCCCCTCCCGCCCCCGTGAGACTTAAAGTGGATTATATAGTTCTCTAGGGTAGGCAACATCCAGGTGTGGTCTGGAGATCTCATGGAATTCCAAGAAATTCCAAGAATTCCAAGAAATCTTCAGACAACCACCCTCCTTTCCCCTTGGAGAAGACAACCACTTCGGGGGCATTTTTCCACGCTGAGCTTCCCCCCCTCCCTGAACCCCCCCCCACAGACTCGAACACCGAATCTCCACAAACCTCCCACCCTAGAGTCTCCAGCCCAACGTCTCCTACATTTAAAAAAATCAAAGTCGAAAAACACAAATAAAAAAAAAATTATTTTCCCAACAACCCTGTGAGGTAGGCTTAACTGACTGTGTGAAAGAGGTGAGAAAATAGCCCTCTTCAAGTACTGGAAGGGCTGCCACAAACAGAATGGAGCAGAATTGTTTTCTGTGGCCCCAGAAGGCGGACCAGAACCAGTGGGATGAAATTAATTTAAAATGATTTTTGGCTAAACATCCAGAAAACGTTCCTGACAGAGCGGTTTCTCAGTGGAACAGGCTTCCTCTGGAGATGGTGGGTTCTCCATCTTTGGAGATTTTTAGACAGAGGCTGATAGCCATCTGACAGAGAGGCTGATTCTGTGAAGGCTCAAGGGGGTGGCAGGTGACAGTGGATGAGCGAGAGGGCTGTGAGTGTCCTGCATAGTGCAGGGGGTTGGACTAGATGTCCCAGGAGGTCCCTTCCAACTCTATGATTCTAAATTCCGTCTAAACACCCGGAAGAAGTTCCTGACAGTTAGAGCGGTTTCTCAGTGGAACAGGCTTCCTTGGGAGGTGGTGGGTTCTCCATCTTTGGAGATTTTTAAGCAGAGGCTGGAGAGCCATCTGACAGAGAGGCTGATTCTGTGAAGGTTCAAGGGGGTGGCAGGTGACAGTGGATGAGCGAGAGGGCTGGGAGTGTCCTGCACAGTGCAGGGGGTTGGACTAGATGACCCGGGAGGTCCCTTCCAACTCTATGATTCTAAATTCCGTCTAAACACCCGGAAAAAGTTCCTGACATTTAGAGCGGTTTCTCACTAGAACAGGCTTCCTCGGGAGGCGGTGGGCATTCCTCTTTCAGAAGTTTTTAAGCAGAGGCTAGATAGTCATCTGACAAAAATGCAGATGCTGTAAATTTAGGCAGGTTGAGTGGGTGGGCAGAAGGGATTGTGTCTGAGCTTGAGTCTTATGGCTCTTTCTCACATGACCTGGGAAATGCCCATCACCCTTTGGGATCAGGAGGTGAATTTCCTCCAGGCCAGACTGACCAGGGATTCTGGTTTTTTTGGGTGGGGGGGGGGCATCATCTGGGCATGGAATCGGGGTCTCTGTGGGTGGGCAGGTAGTTGTTAATTTCCTGCATCCTGCAGTAAGCTGGACTAGATGACTGGAGGTCCCTCCCAAGTCTAGGTTTCTATGATTCTATGAAACTGACCCATGATCACCCAGCAAGTTTCTAGGGCGATGTGGGGATTCGAACCTGGGTCTCTCTGATCCTTATCACTCCCCTTTATACCCCCGTTCTGAAAAACGTCCTCTTCCTTTTGCAAGGAAGACCCAAAGAGGGCCAAAAGGGGAAGATTTGTAGATGTCAGGGAAGTGCCGCTCCCATGTTCGAACTGCAAGGCCTAAATTGAGGGGAGGGGGCTAGGGGGGAGAGAGAAGAATACCTTTCCGTCCTATTACAGTCCAAGTAAATAATTTTGGGAACCTAAAACGAATGAGGCAAGTCAAGAGACTTGCCGATGATTCAAAGCAAGAAATCGCCAGAAGATTTGTGTTTTGGAAGTAGTTACATGAATTCAATTGCTAAGAAATTAATAGGTAATTGCAATGGAACAAATAAAATCTTCTTTAAAAAAAAAGAAAGAAAAGAAATCAAGTGTGCTCCCAAACTGCAAATGGAAACAGCCGTATTATATAAGAGGAAGAGACTGTCGGTGGGCGGGAGCTCAGCCGTCTGAAGGCAAAACCGCCAATCACTGGCCCACCACCACCACTATGCAAAAAAAAAAAAAAACCCGAAAAAACTCCCCCAAAATATCCAGAGCAAACATTCTTTTGGGCTTACGCTAATATGGAATTTGTTATGACAATCGGGTGGCTTCTCCGTCTTCTCCTCTTTTCTTGTCTATCACTTTTTGCAGACGCACTCGAAACAGATGGGAATATTTTCCCCATTATGTCAAAACGGAGAACGCTTTCAACAGAATGTATTAATATCCCCTCCGACGCGAGCATTCCAGAAGGAGGGGGGATTCCGTTCTACCGAGGGACCGGTCTAGTGCAGAGAGGGCTCAGGGGGGGGATCCTGGGGTTACCAGCCTCCAGGCGAGACCTGGAGACCCCTCGCTTTTACTATGGGTCTGCAAACTGCAGAAATCTGTTTCTTTGGAGAAAATGGGAGATTTGACCCAGTGTCTTGTGGGATATTGGGTTAATATGAAAGAGTTACAACAGTTATAGAAGTGTGAGGGTGAGGGCAGGAAATAAATCTCCCAAGAAGTATACAGCGATAGACTTAACATTTATTCAAAGAGATCCAGGTCACATTCAGGTTGCAGTCCAAAGGAGAGAAAGAAACCTAACCTCAAGAGTCCTTTCCCTCTCCCTCGCGGCCACCTAGTCTGGTATCACATGTGGGGAAATATGAGGACATTGGCTCTGCAGAGAAATGTCTCTCCATGACCGTTTACGCACTGTAGGTTTTATGCTGGGCTGCAGGCTGGAGTTTTAGTCAAGGCAGGTTGCCTTACATCTTCCTGCACCCACAAAAGGGAGCATTTGGCCTGGTGCACCTCATCCGCCCCCAATTTGTGCTCCTGCATGGGAGCTGGGGCAGTGAAGTTCCCAGTGCATAAATGGTCCATGGGAGGCCATGTGGAGACAGGGAGAGGACAAAAAGAGGGAGGGCCATGTAGAGAATGAGAGAGGGCAAAACCATGGAGGGCCATGACAAGAAATAGGGAGAGACGGAGGGAGGGGGAGAGAGAGAGAGAAAGAGAGAGAGAGAGCAAAAGGCCATGTGGAGACAGAGAAAGAGGGCAAAGCCATAGAAGGCCATGTGGAGACAGGGAGAGGACAAAAATAGGGAATGAGAGTGGAGACAGGGAGACAGGGAGAGGACAAAAATAAGCCATGTAGAGAATGAGAGATGACAAAGCCATGGAAAGCCATGTGGAGAGAGATAGAGTGGGAAGAGTAATGAAGGCCATGTAGAGACCAGGGCCTAGTCTGCACACATAGGATAATGCACTTTCAATGTGCTTTGGCAGCGGGATTCTCCTGTGCAGAATAGGAAAATCTACTTCTAAAGTGCATTGAAAGTGCATTATGTATTGTGTGCAGACTAGGCCTAGGAGAGGACAAAACCATGGAGGGCCATGACAAGAAATAGGGAGAGAGGGAGGGAGGGAGGGGGAGAGAGAGAGCGAGAGAGAGAGAGAGCAAAAGGCCATGTGGAGACAGAGAAAGAGGGCAAAGCCATAGAAGGCCACGTGGAAACAAGAGAATAAAGCAATGGAAGGCCATGGGGAGACAGGGAGAGGACAAAAGGAGGGAGGCAGGGTCAGAGGACAGCTCCCAGGTGAAGACACAGCAAGGCATTCCATTCAAGGAGATGATACCTATGCATCCTTAGAGAGATCTACTACCCCCCAATGTCCAGGGACCCTGAGTGGCTCACTCTGGCAGTAGCATTACACTTTGCTGAGGTTTCCCTACACCCGAAACATCACCCTTTTGAGGTTTCACCCCAAATCTCCAAGCTTTTTCCACCCTGCTTTGGAGGGCAGGATCTATGGTACCCCAGAGATCTATCCTCAGACTCTGCCCTTTTTCGGCTGCAACTCCAAATATCCAGGAATTTTCTGTCCTGGAGATCTGAAGAAGTGAGTTGTGACTAATTGGAGTTCCTCCCCCTGCCCCAAATTCTGTTAGTCTTTCAGGTGCTGCTGGACCCTGAAGAAGTGAGCTGTGACTCACACAAGATCCCCCTTTCCACAAATTCTCTTCATCGTTCAGGTGCTCCTGAAAGCTCTTTTCTCTGTTACAGGTAGCATAAGCCGGCTACCTTTCTTGCCCTATCCTGCAGTTGGCTAGTCTAGGCCCTGGGCCGCCGAACAAGTTTTTAGTCAAGGTACGAATTACGCAAGCGGCCACAATTTCAAGCATGAGGGGTTTTTAAAAATGTCGCAACCAAGGAAGTCCACCCTGTCTTTTTTTTAATTTGTTCAAAAGATTTATACCCTTCCTTATCTCCTTAGACCACATCCCCCCTGCTGACAGAGCAGGAACATCTTGAAAATAAACATGGTTTAACATTCAATTTTGTCTCAGCCTTGTTCTTACTTACTTCATTTCACTCACACAAGAACCCTGAGGGGCAGGTGACGCTGTGGTTACCAACCTCCAGGTGGGGCCTGGCGATTCCCTGGAATGAGAGGCTTGTTGGGAAAGGTGGGAAATAAATCTATAATAATAATAACAACAACAACAACACATCTTCATCCTACAGAAGTTGCCGTCAGCCGCCCCAAGGCCGTCTGGAGTGGAGCGGCCTATAAGTAAAAATATAAATAAATAAATACTCACCGGACGCTCTAGACAACGGACCAGCCTGTCTCTGAGATGCCAGGTGATTTCCGTACCACTTGACCTGATCCAGTTCTTTCCAGCGGCTCTGGATGTCTAATTGCCTAACGCCATTGGCGATTGAATGTCCTGTGGTGTTGTGGTTAAGAGCGGTGGCAAGCCGGGTTTGATTCCCGCTCTTCCACACGCAGCCAGCTGGGTGACCTTGGTCACGTCACAGCCCTGATAGAGGTCACTGGGCAGTTCTCTCGGAGCTCTCTCGGCTCCACCCTCCTTGCAGGTTGCCTATTGTGGTGAGAGGAAGGGAATCTGTAAGCCGCTTGGGACTCCTTCGGGTAGAGAAAAGAAGGGTAGAAAAAAAACAGCTCTCAGGTGGGGGCTGGAGTTCTCCAAGAATCTGAGCTGATCTCCAGATTACAGAAATCCCTGGAGGAAACAGCAGCTTTGGGAGCAGAGGTATCAAATGGATTTGTTATGGGAGCCAGATCTATCATAAAAGTCACTTTGTCAGGCCAGGCCATAAATTGTAATACCAGGTACTGGAGAGACAAAATTTATGAAGGACTCAGGCGCACCCAATTAGCGATATTATTTTTTCCCCCTCCTAATTGAAGAAGAGTTGGTTTTTGTACCCCGCTTTTCACTGGCCAAAGGAGTCTCAAAGCGGCTTCCAATCGCCTTCCCTTCCTCTCCCTGCAACAGACACCTTGTGAGGGAGGGGAGGCTGAGAGAGCTCTGAGAGAAACTGCTCTGTGAGAACAGCTCTATCAGTGCTGTGGTGAGCCCAAGGTCACCCAGCTGGCTGCCTGTGGAGGAGGAGCAGAGAATCAAACCTGACTCACCAGATTAGAATTTGGCGCTCCTAACCAATACCCCAAGCTGTGTTTGATTCTCTACTCCTACTCTGGGTGACTTTGGGCTAGTCACACTCCCATGAGAGCTGTTTAACTCGCAGGGCGTCTGTTGTAGGAAAAGGAAGGGAAGGCAATTGGAATCTGCTTTGAGACACAAGAGGCCTGCTGGGAGACCTTGGGTGCCTGTTGTAGGGAGAAGAAGGGAAGGGAATTGGAAGCCCATTTGAGACTCCGAGTAGTGGAAAGTGGGGTATAAAACCCAGCTCTTTTTCTTCAGTCAGTGGCACCTTGAAGACCATCTAAGTTTTATTCCAGGGCAGAGTCTGCACTTACTTTTTTTATTCCATTGTCAATCCTGTTGAATTCAGACCACTTTGAACTTGGGTCTTCCTCTTCCCCCCCTCCCCATTGAAACAGGAAAGTCTTCTGCACGTGGTTAGGGAAGCTCAGAAGAGGGGGGGGGCAAATGGAGACTCTTTCTTCGTTTTCTTGAAGGGGGGAGAGGATCCAAGAAGTCAGAGGAGGGAGGAAAAAAATATTTTCTTTTCTTGAAGGTGGGGGGGGGGGGTGAAGAAGGCACACAAAAAAATCCAAGGCCGACAGAAGTTGAGGGGCTTCTCCTTTAAGGCAGGCTTGTCACATGACCACCTGTAGCCAATCACGGGTCCTCTACCACGGAGGGGAGCCCAGATTCAAAACAATGCGATTTTCTGAATATATTCAGGATAAAAAGCACTCTTGAGATATCGCACAATAAAGGTAGGGTCACTCCGGATCAATCCTTCTTGCTGCAGAAGGAAAATTAAAATCACCCCAAATCCAAACGGAAATCGCATTCTGTGTAGAGGGCAGGGACTGAATCGATCTGGGGTTGGAATAAAAGCCCCGTGCAGTTTACACCCAGGTCTACGCTTTCTGTCCCTCAGCATGTAATCGACGCCATAAATGTACAGCTCAGTTTCGGCATTGAGTCTGATCCAATTTTGCATGCGTTGATGAGCTGGTAGATAGAGGCTGGCTTCCCCCAACCCCACCATCTGTTCTGCACATGTGGGGGGACACAGGAAAAGAGATGAGCAATTTGCACAAACATTAAAACCTTTGCGAATATCTTCTCCCTGCCCCCCACCCACCCCCTGGTTTTGTCAGTGATGAAACCAGAAAGTTTTCCAGCTTATCTCTCTCGTGAGAAGCCCTTTAAATCAAAGATGTATATGGACAGACGATTACGTGCTCCACGCTCTAAGCCACGTTCTAAGCCTTCCTCGACTTTTTACCCTTGAGAAACCCCGGAAGTGGCACGATCCGTGCAGAATAGGGCTGGGAAACAGAGCTGTGGACACGCCCACCTGGGGCCCCTCCCCTTTCCCTCCCCTCCAGGCCCATCATTGGCCATTTTGGGAGGGGAAGGCAGATTGACATGACCATATATGGTCCTATCACTTGATATATGTTTAAAAAAATTTAAAAATATTTGTTGTTGTTAGGTGTGAAGTCATGTCTGGCCCATCGCGACCCCATGGACAATGATCCTCCGGGCCTTCCTGACCCCTACCATTCCCCGGAGTCCATTTAAGTTCTGGAGGCCTCACTTCAAGAAGGACGTCGATAAAATTGAAAGGGTACAGAGGAGAGCGACGAAGATGATCTGGGGCCAAGGGACCAAGCCCTATGAAGATAGGTTGAGGGACTTGGGAATGTTCAGCCTGGAGAAAAGGAGGTTGAGAGGGGACATGATAGCCCTCTTTAAGTATTTGAAAGGTTGTCACTTGGAGGAGGGCAGGATGCTGTTTCTGTTGGCTGCAGAGGAGAGGACACGCAGTAATGGGTTTAAACTTCAAGTACAATGATATAGGCTAGATATCAGGAAAAAATTTTCACAGTCAGAGTAGTTCAGCAGTGGAATAGGCTGCCTAAGGAGTTGGTGATCTCCCCCTCACTGGCAGTCTTCAAGCAAAGGTTGGATGCTTTAGGATGCTTAGGGCTGATCCTGCATTGAGCAGGGGGTTGGACTAGATGGCCTGCATGGCCCCTTCCAACTCTATGATTCTATAAGTTCACACCCACTGCTTCAGTGACTCCATCCAGCCGCCTCATTCTCTGTCGTCCCCTTCTTCTTTTGCCCTCGATCACTCCCAGCATTAGGCTCTTCTCCAGGGAGTCCTTCCTTCTCATGAGGTGGCCAAAGTATTTGAGTTTCATCTTCAGGATCTGGCCTTCTAAGGAGCAGGCAGGGCTGATCTCCTCTAGGACTGACCGGTTTGTTCGCCTTGCAGTCCAAGGGATCTGGTCCTCATGCTGCACCGGCTCCTAATGTGGTGCTAGGCTGGGTTGGGGGCCTGTTCCATCTTTAGTCGACCGCCATTTTGTACTTGTGTTTATACCTGTTTAAATTGTTTTAGTGTTTTATTGGGGGTACTTTTAATTGATATTGTTCTTTGTTTCTGTTTTTTGTTTTGCCAGCTTCTGGGAGTGGTGGTATAAAAATACAAAGATGGATGGATGGATGGGTGGGTGGGTGGGTGGGTGGATGGATGGATGGATGGATGGATGGGTGGGTGAGTGGGTGGACGGACGGACGGACGGACGGGTGGGTGGGTGGGTGGGTGGGTGGACGGACGGGTGGATGGGTGGGTGGGTGGGTGGGTGGGTGGGTGGACGGACGGACAGGTGGATGGGTGGATGGGTGGGTGGGTGGGTGGATGGGTGGACGGACGGACGGACGGACAGGTGGATGGGTGGATGGGTGAGTGGGTGGGTGGATGGGTGGACGGACGGATGGACGGACAGGTGGATGGGTGGGTGGGTGGGTGGGTGGGTGGATGGATGGATGGATGGATGGATGGATGGGTGGGTGGGTGGGTGGATGGATTGATGGGTGGGTGGGTGGGTGGATGATAGATGGATGGATGGATGGAGAGAGAGAGAGAGAGAGAGAGAGAGGAATAAATTCTATATTGCCTCCAGTCCTCTGGAGTCTTCTTCCCAGAAGAGATCCCCAAAAAGCTGTTCCTCTCATCCTGCAGCCAGCAGTCCTTGGACCTTGGCCCCAACCACACCTGTCCATCCCAGGTGTTTCCTCCTGTGCCTTGGTTATATAGACAGACCTGAGACTCCCAGGCCAATTCCGCTGACGTCAAAAGCCGCTGCTCCAAACAGATCAAGCGCAGACGCTTCATGGCGCTCAAGACATCGTGAACAGAGATAGTTCCCACCTCTCTTGAACTCGCTAAATACAAAGCAAAGGACCATGCAAGGAAGCCGGCGTGGGGGTTGGGGTGGGGGTGGGGGAGGAGAGAGAAATGCACTCTTCCAAAGGATGAAAAAGTGAGGAGCTTTCAGTTCTCAGGCTGGCTTCCCCCAAACTCCCTCGCCTGCGTCTGCGATCTAATCTGCCTTTGCATGTGTGTTCAATTTAAAGGTTGCAACCCGCCCATTATCCTCTCTTCTTGCCACTTAGGGGCGTATGGATGAATATAAATACAAAAGATGTGGTCTTAATCACCTCTCCCTCCCGGACTGGTGCATCAAACAGGGGAAGCCTCCTTGAAGTCCGTCCACTGGTCCAGCTGGCCTGTCACCGTTGACATGGTGATGCTCGGGAGGTTTCCTTTTTCCACCACCCAAGATGTCTGGAACGGAACCCGGGACCTCTGGCAGGGAGAGCAGGTGCTCCGACTCTAAGCTGCGGGATCCCTCTCCCCGTATTCCTCTCGACTGAAAAGAAAGGAGATTACAAAGAGAGCACATGATAAGGGCTGATAATATTGATTATTCAGGGGCTGGAGAGAGTTGAGAAAGGCAACCTCCTCTCCCTCTCCAAAAATGCTAAAATTCAAGGATGTCTCATAAAGTGGACGAGCAGAGAGGTTGAGACTTTCGCCTCCTGGCTCTGGGATTCAGAGGATTAGTGCCTCTGGGTGTGGAGGTTCCCCTCAGTCCCCATGGTTGGCAACCAGTGATAGATTTGCCTTACATGAATCTGTCCAATCATCTCTTAAAGTTGTGCATTCCTATAGCCATCACTACACCATCTGGCCACGAGCGATGCGTTCAAATCATTCTCTGTGCAAATAACTATTACATAGATTCATAGAATCCTAGAGTGGGAAGGGGTCCTCCAGGCCATCTACTCTGACCCCCTGCTCAATGCAGGATCAGCCTCCAGCATCCAGGAGAAGGATCTGTCCAGCCACTGCTTGAAGACGGCCAGTGAGGGGGAGCTCCCCACCTCCTTAGGCAGCCCCTTCCACTGCTGAACTAGACTCCTAGAATCCTAGAGTGGGAAGGGGCCATCCAGGCCATCTAGTCCACCCCCAGCTCAGTGCAGGACCAGCCTCCAGCATCCAGGAGAAGGATCTGTCCAGCCGCTGCTTGAAGACGGCCAGTGAGGGGGAGCTCCCCACCTCCTTAGGCAGCCCCTTCCACTGCTGAACTAGACTCCTAGAATCCTAGAGTGGGAAGGGGCCATCCAGGCCATCTAGTCCCACCCCCTGCTCAATGCAGGATCAGCCTCCAGCATCCAGGAGAAGGATCTGTCCAGCCGCTGCTTGAAGATGGCCAGTGAAGGGGAGCTCCCCACCTCCTTAGGCAGCCCCTTCCACTAGACCACTGGTCTGATCCAGCAGGGCTCTTCTGATGTTCTTAGGAAGAACATCTAGTACAGCATCCTGTCTCACACAGGGGCCAACCAGTTCCTCTGGAGGGCCAGCAACAGGGCAGAGAGGCTGAGGCCTTCATGAGAACATCAGAAGTGCCCTGCTGGGTCAGACCAGGGGTCCATCCAGTCCAGCCTCCTGTCTCACTCAGGGGCCAGCCAGTTCCTCTGGAGGGCCAACAACAGGGCAGAGAGGCCGAGGCCATCCTAAGGACATCAGGAGAGCCCTGCTGGGTCAGACCATGGGTCCATCTAGTCCAGAATCTTCTCCCACACATTGGCCCACTCGTTCCTCCAGCAGTCAACAAAAGGGCATGGAGGCCAAGGTCTTCCCCTGATTTGGCCACCTGGCTCCAGGATTCAAAGGCTTCATGCCTCTGAACGTGAAGGTCCCCCTCAGTCACCATGGCTTGTTACCTTTGAGAGATCATCCAGGAATCTCTCTAATCCCCTTTGCATGCTCTTTATTCCACATGTTAAACACTCTCTGCACAAAGCAGCTTTCCCTTTTTCCATCCTGAACCGACCGACCGCCTTGATCTGAAGTGACTGAACAAAGTTTGCACCCAGTGGCAACTTCAAATCCAGCCAGTTTAGTTCTGGGTAGAAGCTCCTATCCAGAGTTAATCTTGTTGGTCTTCAAAGTGCTCCTGGGTGTAAACTGCACAGAGCTTTTATTCCAATCCCAGGTTGATTCAGTCCCTACTGTCCACACAGAATGCGATTTCTGTTTTGATTTTGGGTGATTTACATTTTCCTTCTGCAATAAACAGGATTGATCTGGAGCGACCCTACCTTTATTGTGCAATGAGTGCCTTTAACCCACAATATTTTAAGATTTGGATTGAGAAAGCAAGCTGTTTTGAATCTGGGCTTTGCTCTGTGGTAGAGAACCCCTGATTGGCCAAAGCAGCTCATGTGACAAGCTTGCCTTAAAGGAGAAGCCCCTAATTTCAATTTCTCTCAACTGTCAGTCTTGGATTTTTTTCTCCCTCCTCTGCCTTCTTCGATCCTCTCCCCCCGCCCTTCAAAAAAAGAAAGAAAGAGACTGTGCTTGGCTCCCCCCCCTTCTGAACTAACCTAACCACGTGCAGAACACTTTTCTCTTTCAATGGGAAGCGGGGGAAGAGGAAGACCCGAGTTCAAATCGATCTGAATTCAACAGGATTGACAATGGAATAAACAAAGTAAGTGCAGACTCTGCCCTGGATACAAACTGTGTTCTGTTGCCCATCAGCTTCATCGGACGGCCTCAAGTTCTCGTCTTTCGGGAGAGGGAGAAAAAAACTCTCCTTGCTGACTGTCCCCACCCCTTGCATCATTTTATAAACCTCTCTATCGTGTCCCCTGGAATTCAATCATACTGCCAGGAGAACTCAAGATCCCTCCGGGACATTGGTGGGTCTAAGGACCAGGGACCATGGTCCATTCTGCTTCCTGGCAAGAGCGCCCTTTAAAATACCCCCTGCCGAATTCAGGCCCCAGCTCAAACTCACTTTGGCCCTATTAGCAGGGAAGCAGACAGCAACTGGACCAAGCAGGCTCCGACACCCACCAGCTGCCCGAAATCCCCCTTGGCAAACGTGCCCGGTGCCGATTAGCCCGACTTAGTTCCGTCTGCGAGCCGAGCAGCTGAGAGGGGGGTCAGAACCAGGCCCTTTGAACCGCGTACCCAGTAGCAAGAAAAACAGGAAGAGGGTGTTTATTAGCAGCTTCCTAATATACCAGCCAAATCCTCCCAGCTCCCCTGTGCAATCGGAGGTCTCCGAAAGAGACGGGGAAATTCCTAAAATTATAGAAGGGCGATGAATCACCGGACCTCCCTTCCCAGGCCAAGGGCTCGGAAACTTCCTTGGCTTTGGGGTTATTCCCAGAGAATATCTTGGGTCAGGGACAGTCAAAAGAGCCGCGGTGGGAGATTTGAGGCGCCCATCAAGTAGGGATGCCAACGTCCAGGTGGGATATGGGGCTCCCCCGGAACTACAACTCATCTCCGGACTAAAGAGTTCAGTTCCCCTGGAGAAAATGTTGTTTTGGAAGGGGTTCTCTAGGGCAGGGGTAGTCAACCTGGGGTCCTCCAGATGTCCATGGACTACAATTCCATGGGAATTGTAGTCCATGAACATCTGGTGGACCCCAGGTTGACTACCCCTGCTCTAGGGCATTGTACCCCACTAAATAAATCAATCAATTCCATTTACCATGAAAAGTACTGCCCTCAGCGGATTCCAACCAGCTAATGATCCCTTGCCCCAAGGAATTACGTCTGGCCTCAACCACTTGGTGAAATGAACTCCCGGAGGAGATCCAGGCCCTGTTGGAACGAACAGAGTTCCACAGGGTCTGTTAAACGGAGCTCTTCCGCTAAGCTTTTGTTTGGGGCCAGTGAGCTGATAACAGCTATGGAGCCCTGCAGAACCCGAAAATTTCCGCCAGAAATGCCCTATGGGGATACCTAGATTGAGCTGAGCTAAGGACTGGACGACTGCAAATTATGGTTTAAATCATTTAACGATTAGTATAATGTCTGGATATTTTTAATGAGAGTAATTTTTCAGTACCATGTATAGTTTTTTATATTACCTATTTGTTGTTCACCTGAGCCATATTGGGAGGGGGGCGATATACGGGACGGGTGACAATATTTAAGGTGACCAGATTGTCCCACTTTTGGAGGGGACACCTGGCAAATTGTACTTATGTACTTATATATAAGAGCCTCTTGTGGCGCAGAGTGGTAAGGCAGCCGTCTGAAAGCTTTGCCCATGAGGTTGGGAGTTCAATCCCAGCAGCCGGCTCAAGGTTGACTCAGCCTTCCATCCTTCCGAGGTCGGTAAAATGAGTACCCAGCTTGCTGGGGGGTAAACGGTAATGACTGGGGAAGGCACTGGCAAACCACCCCGTATTGAGTCTGCCATGAAAACGCTAGAGGGTGTCACCCCAAGGGTCAGACATGACTCGGTGCTTGCACAGGGGATACCTTTACCTTTACCTTACTTATATATAATTATATATATATAATTTTGGCATTCTATGCATTCTATGAAAATTTTTGTTGCTCCATATAGACCAAATTTTATTCAATACCCCCCCCCCCCCGGTCAGTGGTGTCCCGCTCTACCAATGTTAAAATCTGGTCAACTTACATTATTATAACAGACTAGAAATTAAGCCCGCTGTGGGACAAATACAGCGGGCGCTAGCTGCGGGAGTGAGTGGTGGCGGGCAGCTGGGCAGCCGGGCATAGCTCGCGGGGCTGGTTGGTGTAGGTCTTGGGGCCCCTTTCCTCGGGGCAACTCACGGTGGGCGGGGGGGGGATTTTTTTTTCCACTCGGGGGAGCGTGGTAATGATGAATCGCCAGCTCACACGCCAGCTAGATGGGTCTCTCCGTTGCAACAAATCAACGCATATTCGTTGCAATGTGTGTGTGTGTGTGTGTGTGTGTTTTTAAACCTGTGCTTAAAGGGAAAGGGGCTTTTCAGAAGCATGATAACAACCGCCCATTGGCTGTTCCGTTTGATTGACAGCCAGGGGCGGGAACAAGCACAGAAAAAAATAGCTTCCTTTCTAGCGATTCCTGCGCGACCGGAAACCTGTGGGGAACGAATGAAACGCTACTGGATTCCACTACAAATGTAGGTATGCAGAACGTCGAGATTCCACTATTTAAAATAGCGTGTCCGCTTTGTGAAAGCAATTGGCAACATTGGTCCTTGTGCGGAATGGCCCCTAGTCTCTAGATCAACAAGAGAAAATGGCTGATTTGTGAGTTGGCCTCTTATCCCTGATTGAAGTCCCTCCCCAACCCCGCCCTCCACAGGCCCCACCCCCAATTTCCCACCCCAGAGCTGGAAACCCTCAGGAGAGAACTGTTTGGGAGAACCCTAGCAAGGATTTCACAACATCGGTTCGCCCCGGTGTGTCCTCCAGCCGTCTGCTTGGGAAGGAGGGCGACGGCTGCAGACAGGAAAGAATGCTGGGGGGGAAGCCCTCAGTCAAAGGATTAGATTTCCCCTAAATGCATGTAATTCTCCATCGCTTCGAGTGATTTCCTAATCTTCATATAGACCAGCCGAGGAATTCAAAGCCCGTCGGATTAAATAAAAAATGCGAACGGAAAGCTGGCCGCCTTAGCAGGGGGAACACGTCCAAGTGACCCGAACGCTTTCCCAGCGGCAAACGGACTCCAGAGGCAGGGAATCCAATGGAACTCTTGACTGGCCTGTTTTCTAAAGAGTTTTTTTTTTTAAAAATGGGAGTCATTGAAGAAGATTCTGAAGACTGTCTGACTACCACTGACTGTAGGGATGCCAGCCTCCAGGTGGGACCTGGAGATCCCCTAGAAGTACAGCTCACTTCCAGACTGCAGAGATCAGTTCCCCTGGAGGAAAGGGCTGCTTGGGAGGGGGGACTCAGGGATGCCAGCCTCCAGGTGGGGCCTGGGGATCCCCTGGAATGACAGCTCCTCTCCAGACTGCAGAGATCAGTTCCCCTGGAGAAAAGGGCTGCTTGGGAGGGGGGACTCAGGGATGCCAGCCTCCAGGTGGGGCTTGGGGATCCCCTGAAATGACAGCTCCTCTCCAGACTGCAGAGATCAGTTCCCCTGGAGGAAAGGGCTGCTTGGGAGGGGGGACTCAGGGATGCCAGCCTCCAGGTGGGGCCTGGGGATCCCCTGGAATGCCAGCTCCTCTCCAGACTGCAGAGATCAGTTCCCCTGGAGGAAAGGGCTGCTTGGGAGGGGGGACTCAGGGATGCCAGCCTCCAGGTGGAACCGGGGGATCCCCTAGAATGCCAGCTCCTCTCCAGACTGCAGAGATCAGTTCACCTGGACAAAAGGGCCTGCTTGGGAGGGGGGACTCAGGGATGCCAGCCTCCAGGTGGGGCCTGGGGATCCCCTGGAATGACAGCTCCTCTCCAGACTGCAGAGATCAGTTCCTCCTGGAGGAAAGGGCTGCTTGGGAGGGGGCCTCAGGGATGCCAGCCTCCAGGTGGGGCCTGGGGATCCCCTGGAATGACAGCTCCTCTCCAGACTGCAGAGATCAGTTCCCCTGAAGGAAAGGGCTGCTTGGGAGGGGGACTCAGGGATGCCAGCCTCCAGGTGGCGCCTGGGGATCCCCTGGAATGACAGCTCCTCTCCAGGCTGCAGAGATCAGTTCCCTGGAGAAAATGGCTGCTTGAGTGGGTGGAGTCTAGGGCAGCATACCTCTCTGACGTCCCTGTCCTCCCCAAGCTCCAGCCTCAAATCTCCAACCTAGATCTGGCAACCCTACCTCCTCCATCACCTGCCACCATTCCCCCACCCTGCATTGATCAGCTGGCCAGGACAGGAAGAGAATCGTCAATATTAGCTTGGTGTAGTATAGAGCCAGTTTGGTGTAGTGGTTAGGAGTGTGGACTTCTAATCTGGTAAACTGTGTTTGACTCTCCACTCTCCACTCCCCCACATGCAGCCAGCTGGTTGACTTTGAGCTAGTCACAATTGTGTTAGAGCTGTTCTCACAGAGCAGGAATATCAGGGCTCTCTCAGCCTCCCCTCCCTCACAGGGTGTCTGTTGTGGGGAGAGGAAAGGGAAGGCGATTGGAAGCCACGTTGAGACTCCTTCAGGTAAAGAAAAGCACCCTTCTTTTTCTTCAGTAATATCTGGGCTCTCCTAGCCTCACCTCCCACACAGGGTGTCTATTATGGGAAAAGGAAAGGGAAGGTGAATGTAAGCCATTGTTACACAAGAGCCTTTGGGCTCTGCCTGAATTTATTGGTTGTGGGCAATTAATATACAACTGAGGAAGTCCAACAAATCTAGTTCATACCTAAGAAGAAAGAAGAAAGAAGAAAGAAGAAAGAAGAAAGAAGAAAGAAGAAAGAAGAAGAGCTGATATTCCTGTCTTGACCAGTTGATCAATGCAAGGTGGGGGAATGGGGGCAGGTGATGGAAGAGGTAGAATCAAACCTGGAGAATCAAACCGAGAGAACCAAACCGTCTTGCCAGATTAGAAGGCAGTGCTCCTCACCACTACATCAATTTAGGAGGCCACTGTCTCCCAGACTGATAACGTCTTTTGTTCTTTCCCTCTCCCCCTGTTATTATGTGTCACCCTATAATTTACCTTGTCTTGGGTGGAAGGTTGCCTCTCTGGCCCTTGCGTAGGCCAGGACTAAGCTGACGTCCGAGGCCATCTAAAAATGCAGGCGTACCTGAGGACAAATTGCTGCAGAGGCGTTGGAAGGCTGAAATTACCATCCATGGGCCTGGTGTGTCGACCTCAAAGATGGCTCCACTTTGTAAGAACATGAGAGCACACAGGGGCCAGCCAGTTCCTCTGGAGGGCCAGCAACAGGGCAGAGAGGCCGAGGCCTTCCTAAGGACATCAGGAGAGCCCTGCTGGGTCAGACCAGGGGTCCCTCCAGTCCAGACTCCTGTCTCACTCAGGGGCCAGCCAGTTCCTCTGGAGGGCCAGCAACAGGGCAGAGAGGCCGAGGCCTTCCTTAGGACATCAGGAGAGCCCTGCTGGGTCAGACCAGGGGTCCATCCAGTCCAACCTCCTGTCTCACACAGGGGCCAGCCAGTTCCTCTGGAGGGCCAGCAACAGGGCAGAGAGGCCGAGGCCTTCCTAAGGACATCAGGAGAGCCCTGCTGGGTCAGACCAGGGGTCCATCCAGTCCAACCTCCTGTCTCACACAGGGGCCAGCCAGTTCCTCTGGAGGGCCAGCAACAGGGCAGAGAGGCCGAGGCCTTCCTAAGGACATCAGGAGAGCCCTGCTGGGTCAGACCAGGGGTCCATCCAGTCCAGCCTCCTGTCTCACACAGGGGCCAGCCAGTTCCTCTGGAGGGCCAGCAACAGGGCAGAGAGGCCGAGGCCTTCCTAAGGACATCAGGAGAGCCCTGCTGGGTCAGACCAGGGGTCCATCCAGTGCAGCCTCCTGTCTCACACAGGGGCCAGCCAGTTCCTCTGGAGGGCCAGCAACAGGGCAGAGAGGCCGAGGCCTTCCTAAGGTCCCCAGGAGAGCCCTGCTGGGTCAGACCAGGGGTCCATCCAGTCCAGCCTCCTGTCTCACACAGGGGCCAGCCGGTTCCTCTGGAGGGCCAGCAACAGGGCAGAGAGGCCGAGGCCTTCCTAAGGACATCAGGAGAGCCCTGCTGGGTCAGACCAGGGGTCCATCCAGTCCAGCCTCCTGTCTCACACAGGGGCCAGCCAGTTCCTCTGGAGGGCCAGCAACAGGGCAGAGAGGCCGAGGCCTTCCTAAGTATTCTCTGGGGCAATTTCAACATCCCAGTGTCCTGTATAAAGTTGGGTTATTCATCCCTAGCACCCCAGTCATAAATGAATACAATCTGGGATGTGGCCAGGATCTTCCAGTTTGCAGAACTCCCAAGGAAACGATATATAAGAAGCAGATTTGCTCACAAGGAGATTGTTATTAAAGGTAAAAAGGTAAAGGTATCCCCTGTGCAAGCACCGAGTCATGTCTGACCCTTGGGGTGACGCCCTCCAGCGTTTTCATGGCAGACTCAATACGGGGTGGTTTGCCAGTGCCTTCCCCAGTCATTACCGTTTACCCCCCAGCATGCTGGGTGCTCATTTTAGCGACCTCGGAAGGATGGAAGGCTGAGTCAACCTTGAGCCAGCTGCTGGGATTGAACTCCCAGCCTCATGGGCAAAGCTTTCAGACAGCTGCCTTACCACTCTGCGCCACAAGAGGCCCTTAAGATTGTAATTAGCAATGATCAATTCACCAGGCAAGGTGACAAGGAGGTGACAGGGCTATTTCCCCCCCCCCTTTCCTTGTAGGGGTAGACTCTTGTCATTGTGCAAGAGGCAAAAATGTAACAGGTGCTGTTCACACCCTCACCACCGCCAACCAAGCCCCACCTGTTGAATATCTACCTACCCGTTCCATGAGAAGAAAAGACCTCACCCTAGGTTGGAACACCCTACCTTGATCTCAGCTGAAATCCCATTAACGCTGCAAATATGTCAGAGATGTATAAGAATGCCCATTCACCCTGCTTCCGTGGTTCTTCTCGTGAGGAGGGGGCGGCGGTGGGGAGGAAATGCATCAGCTGGGCCGGGATTCCGCGTGTCAAATGCGTCAAAGGGTAAGGCGCTTACTGTATAAGCCGTAGGATTAATCCTTTACCGAACGGCCGGGGAGGAAGGCGAGGAGATCTGACAATGGAAAAAAGGGAATGCCGTAATTTGTGATCCCCTCTTCCATGTGGGCACTAGATTTTCTACTCGACTTCCCAGTTGCCCTTTGGGGATTCTTTCTCTGTCTCCATCTTGCCCATAACCTTTATGTAGTAAGACCCCTTCCGGGGTCGATCGCTTCTCTCTTCCAATATTACATCCTAAGAACCCAAGAAGAGTCAAGGGACCCAAGAGACCCAAGGGACCAAGCCCTATGAAGATAGGTTGAGGGACTTGGGAATGTTCAGCCTGCAGAAAAGGAGGTTGAGAGGGGACATGATAGCCCTCTTTAAGTATTTGAAAGGTTGTCACTTGGAGGAGGGCAGGACGCTGTTTCTGCTGGCTGCAGAGGAGAGGACACGCAGTAATGGGTTTAAACTTCAAGTACAACGATATCGGCTAGATATCAGGAAAAAGTTTTTCACAGTCAGAGTAGTTCAGCAGTGGAATAGGCTGCCTAAGGAGGTGGTGAGCTCCCCCTTCAAGCTGGATATACTGGATATACACTTCTCTTGGATGCTTTAGGATGCTTAGGGCTGATCCTGCGTTGAGCAGGGGGTTGGACTAGATGGCCTGTATGGCCCCTTCCAACTCTATGATTCTGTGATTCTATGGCCTGTATGGCCCCTTCCAACTCTATGATTCTGTGATTCTATGATTCTAAGAGCCCTATTGGACCAAACGAATATAGAGTCACCAGATCCCTCCTGCCATTATAACTGATCTCCCAGTGATGGTGATCAGAGCCACTGGAGAAAATGGCCACTTGGGAATCATAGAATCCTAGAACCATAGAGTTGGAATCAGCTTCTCTGTCAGATGGCGATTTAGCCTCTGTTTAAAAACCTCCAAAGATGGAGAACCCACCACCTACTGAGGAAGAAGAAGAGGAGGAGGAGAAGCTGATTCTGTGAAAGGTTACAGGTTACAGTGGATGAGCGAGACGGTTGTGAGTGTCCTGCATAGTGCAAGGGGTTGGACTAGATGACCCAGGGGGCGGGGTTTGGAAAGGGGAGGGGCCTCGATGGGGTATAACGGGTAGTCAAACTGCGGCCCTCCAGATGTCCATGGACTACAATTCCCAGGAGCCCCTGCCAGCGTTTACTGGCAGGGGCTCCTGGGAATTGTAGTCCATGGACATCTGGAGGACCACAGGCTGACTACCCGTGGAACACCACAGGCCCCACCTTCTGAAAAGTCCCTATTCTCCAGGGGAACTGATCTCTGTCATTGTAATTACAGGAGACCTCCAGGCACCACCTGGAGGTTGGCAAGCCAAGTGCCAGGTTGAATCCCTCTTTCCCCCCGCCCCCCACCCCCTCCTGCACTGAAGGGACACAGCGCACTGCGTCTTTCAGGCCTCTGCACTGACAGACTTCTTGACCCTTTCCTTGTGGCTTTTCAGATTGTGTTTCCTCCACGATGTGGCTCTCCCTTGCACGCCCCCTCTGCTCCCAGAGAGGTTATGGGTACATTTCGGACAGGGAGAAACAAATGGGGGGGGGGAGAGGTGTGGGTAGCATCTCCAGCTACCCAGGAGAGTCAAAAGTCTCATTTCCTCTTGTCGTTCTGTTCCCTCTCATTTGTTTTCCTTCCAGCCAAAGCTTACTCTGGGACCAATATAGATGCGGTGGAATGGAGGTGCCAGACAGGGCGGCCGTGGTGGGCCGGCGAGCAAAATGAGATGCATCCGCTCTCTTATTCGCGGCCAGGGAGGGCACAAAGGGCTTTCAAAGGGGAGTAGAGAGATTCAGGGACACGAGGTATATCAGTGGGGACTAAAGAGAACCTCCACATTCTGAGGCAGTCTACCTCTGAATCCCGGAGTCAGGAGGCAACCTCAAGGGAAGGCCTCGGCCTCTCTGCCCTGTTGCTGGCCCTGCAGAGGAACTGGCTGGCCCCTGTGTGAGACAGGAGGCTGGACTGGAGGGACCCCTGGTCTGACCCAGCAGGGCTCTCCTGATGTCCTTAGGAAGGCCTCGGTCTCTCTGCCCTGTTGCTGGCCCTCCAGAGGAACTGGCTGGCCCCTGTGTGAGACAGGAGGCTGGACTGGAGGGACCCCTGGTCTGACCCAGCAGGGCTCTCCTGATGTCCTTAGGAAGGCCTCGGCCTCTCTGCCCTGTTGCTGGCCCTCCAGAGGAACTGGCTGGCCCCTGTGTGAGGCAGGAGGCTGGACTGGATGGACCCCTGGTCTGACCCAGCAGGGCTCTCCTGATGTCCTTAGGAAGGCCTCGGCCTCTCTGCCCTGTTGCTGGCCCTCCAGAGGAACTGGCTGGCCCCTGTGTGAGACAGGAGGCTGCACTGGATGGACCCCTGGTCTGACCCAGCAGGGCTCTCCTGATGTCCTTAGGAAGGCCTCGGCCTCTCTGCCCTGTTGCTGGCCCTCCAGAGGAACTGGCTGGCCCCTGTGTGAGAAAGGAGGCTGGACTGGATGGACCCCTGGTCTGACCCAGCAGGGCTCTCCTGATGTCCTTAGGAAGGCCTCGGCCTCTCTGCCCTGTTGCTGGCCCTGCAGAGGAACTGGCTGGCGCCTGTGTGAGACAGGAGGCTGGACTGGAGGGACTCCTGGTCTGACCCAGCAGGGCTCTCCTGATGTCCTTAGGAAGGCCTCGGCCTCTCTGCCCTGTTGCTGGCCCTGCAGAGGAACTGGCTGGCCCCTGTGTGAGACACGAGGCTGGACTGGATGGACCCCTGGTCTGATCCAGCAGGGCTCTCCTGATGTTCGTATAATTTGGTGATTTGGTGGAGTAACTAAATCAAGAAGATATAAGTTAGCTGTTCCATGCCATCCCTCAGCAGGCTGAGCTATTAAATCAAAGGAGCAATAAATAGAAATAAATACAGCCATTTATATTTCCCCATGAGTGGGTAATACTCCTCCTGGCTAAAGAAGAGGGTCTTACTGGTGGAACCAACCAGACAGGGAACCAGAGGACAGGGGGAAGTGTGAGGGGCCAAAGGTGGCAACCAGGGAACTACACAGACACCCAGTTCACCACAGCCTCCTGCGCACTTCCTCATTCTTCAGGAGGAGAAAGAGGAGATCAGGATGTGTCCTTTGCTTAAGCAAGGACCAGATTCCTCTATTAAATCTCTCTGCTGACTTGTGGGCATGTAGTCTGCTTGCAGCCCAGCCAGAGAGGCTTGCAATGTGCTGCTTTTGTAAGTACTCTTTAAGCTTTTGTCCTCTGCTTCAGTAAGGAGACCGAAGCAGATAAATATGATATATTTTTGTCAATAACCATCCAGTAAATATTATTCCTCTCTCTTAAATCTCAAAGCACTGTGGGTCTAGATCTGTGCCTCATCCATAAAGGTAACGCATACTTTCAAACACTCTGTTACTCTGCAGCACTATTTCTCTAGAGGGACTCAGGACTCACCAAATAGCCCAGGGAAACCTGATCCCATCAGATCTCAGAAGCTAAGCAGGGTCAACACTGGCTAACATTTGGCTGGGAGATCTCCAAGGGTCATGACATGGAAGCAGACCATGGCCAGTCACCTCTGAATGTCTCTTGCCAGGCTGCCAGACAGATCTCCGGCGACACGACACGCAGCGCGCATGATAAAGAATAAACTATAAGCAGATTTCACAGGCTTATAAAGTTGTTCCAAGCCAGGGGCTGTGAGACAAATTTCACGGGCGCCCCGAATTTATTCCACAAGACTTTCTTCTTCTCCCCCAACCACGCCACCAAAAGGCATGGAAAGTTGTTTGAAATTAGAGGGGGAAATCACGTCTTTCGGAGAGCTGTTTCTTTCTCCAGACGCATTACTGACCCCCCTGGAAACGGTTTAGTGTCACAGAGTCATTAAGTTAAGTCATCGGGGCATATTTTTCTCAGTCCAACGGAGGCTCGGCGGCTGGACTGGTTCCAGAGAGGAGCTGCATATAAACATCTGCTGGAAAAATACAGGCGGGGGACATGGAAGCAATCTTTGAAGCTTAATAATAATAATAATAATAATAATAATAATAATAATAATAATAATAATAATAATAATAATAATAATAATAATAATAATAATAATAAGGAGATGGGAAAGACCTCTGCCTGAGACCCTGGAGGAGCAGCTGCCAGCCTGAGCAGGTGATGCTGATTTTGAGGGACCAAGGGCTTGATTCAGCACAAGGCAGCTTCATGTCAGCAGGTGTGGAAAACATCAGCCTGGCCTTCTCCAAGGAATGCCTTTTCGTTACAGACCGGCGTCGAGCTCTCCCTCCTTGTTTTTTCCATAAATGTAGTCTCAACTGAACACAACATCTGGATGACACAAATAGGCATACACACGCTGACTGAAATGGCACAGTCCGGGAAACGCCTTTCCCCGTTTCTGTAAACTGGCCCCAAGTCCAGCTGAGAGACGTTTGCATGATCCCAGCAGCTTTTTACAGATTTGCAAAGGAAATATCTCTCTCTCTCTCTGTCTCTCTCTCTGTCTCTCTCTCTCTCTGTCTGTCTCTCTCTCTCTCTCTCTCTGTCTCTCTCTCTCTGTCTCTCTCTCTCTGTCTCTCTCTGTCTCTGTCTCTGTCTCTGTCTCTCTCTCTCTGTCTCTCTCTCTCTGTCTCTCTCTCTGTCTGTCTCTCTCTCTGTCTGTCTCTCTCTCTCTCTCTCTCTCTCTGTCTCTCTCTCTCTCTCTCTCTCTCTCTGTCTCTGTCTCTGTCTCTCTCTCTCTCTCTCTCTCTCTCTCTCTCTCTCTCTCTGTCTCTCTCTCTCTGTCTCTCTCTCTGTCTCTCTCTCTCTCTCTCTCTGCCACGCCGGCACATTTTATGTACAGGTGCAGAAATTCTGTGTTTGCGGAAACGGCACCCGACGTCCTCTCTGAAGGTAGACATCTGATGCCTTCACTCAAAGAGCTGTTCGCCATACGGGCCAGCTCTAAGTTAGAGGCGGAAGAAGCAGTAGGTAGAGCACGTGCAAAAGGTCCCGGGTTCAGATACTTTTAAATATCTCAGGCTGGCTGGGCTGAATTAAGGCTTGGTTTACACGTAACACAAAACGACGGTTTATTCCATGGGCACCTTTGGAATTCTGACACAATGTGGTCGGCACAACCTACAAAATGGCCACCACAGGAGGCGGGGCCAACCACAGAATGCCAGGAAGTGAGATTATACATAGCTATAACACGATAATAAAGAATTGAGGCTTTTGAACTCTGGTGCTGGAGAAGACTCTTGCGAGTCCCTTGGACGGCAAGGCGAACAAACCGGTCAGTCCTAGAGGAGATCAGCCCTGACTGCTCCTTAGAAGGCCAGATCCTGAAGATGAAACTCAAATACTTTGGCCACCTCATGAGAAGGAAGGACTCCCTGGAGAAGAGCCTGATGCTGGGAGCGATCGAGGGCAAAAGAAGAAGGGGACGACAGAGAATGAGGTGGCTGGATGGAGTCACTGAAGCAGTAGGTACAAACTTAAATGGACTCCGGGGAATGGTAGAGGACAGGAAGGCCTGGAGGATCATTGTCCATGGGGTTGCGATGGGTCGGACACGACTTCGCACCTAACAACATAACACGACAGAATTTGAGTCCAATGGCACCTTTAGGACCAACAAAGATGTATTCAAGGCGTGACCTTCCATGTGCAGGCACACTTCCTCGGACACGAAATTTCATGCCTTGACTCCAGCATTATTCCATTGGCCTAAAACCCGATCTTTGGAATTCCGAAACGATCTTTAAGAATGGCTCTTGACCCGTGTGTATCGAACACTTCTTTCCGACTATTCAAGATGAAATTTCATGAAAACAATGCCTTCCTGCCATCGGGCGCTCCGTAGATTATCTCGCATATACTCTGGATACCGGAATTTATGTTGGAGCTGTTGCTTAAGGCAGGCAAATTTATGACCCGTCCTCTGGAACCGTTCTGAAACACAAACTCTTTCTGGAACCCAATCCTTTCCTCTATTTCGGAAGGAACGGGGCATCGTCAATCCTGTGGCGGCTTTACTGCACCGTGTCGAAGATTGTGGGCTTGCAGGAGACAGGAAGCTTATTATGAGCTTGGGGGCGCTTTCACACGCACTCAATAACACACTCCCCAGGGAGCAGTTAATGCTTGAAAGCAGGCCGAGAGGGGCGGTATACAAATTGACCTGATAAATAAATTTTCAAAGTTTTCTTTTGATTCATGGGCACGTGGTGCTAAGAAGCCTAGAATGGCCGAGAGGCATTTCACCCTGTTTCCTGCCGACCACGGCTTTGTGCAGGGGTTTAAACTTTAAACGGTGCGCAAGCCAATACGAACCAGTTCGGTTGACGAACCAGGCTAATAGTTTGGGGTCTGGTTTGTGGTTCGGCCACAAACCGGACCAAAGAAATGTGATCCCTGCTCATCCCAGATTCAAACCCCCTTCAATACGGTTTGTATTATTCAGTTTGAGGACAGCTGGAATGGACTTTTTATAGCCGAGCATGATGTACTTTGCACCTGCTCAGGGGCTCTTTCCCCTGTTGCATTTTAGGGCTGTGATTATATTTGGTTGGTTGGTTTTACCCCACCTTTCTCCCCAATAGGGACCCAAAATGCCCCCACGTCCTGCCCCTCACCTCTGCTTCATCCTCACAATATCCCTGCTTCATCCTCACAACATCCCTGCAAGGTAGGACACTCTGTGAATGTACGACTGGTCCCCAGGTGCCACGTAAAGACCGGAAAGATTTTCAGGTTGTAAGCTTTGGAGAGTCAAACCTCCCTTTGTTGTCAGGGCAAGGTGGGGATTCGAATCTGGGTCTTTGAGATACTAGTCCGAAACTGTAACCACTACACCACCACGCTAACTCTCTGTATGCCTTGCAGTGGAGATGTCGAGGATATGGGCAGAGTTTAAATATGCAAAGGGGAAGCAGAGCTTAAAGGATAAATAGCTCTATTGGGAAGAAAACCAACAGTGTAAACGAGAGAGGAGTGGGGTAGTCCTAACAGTCTAACTGACTGTTGTGCAGGCAAGCAGGGAGGAAGTGTGCTCAGAGGAGCAGGAAGTCACCAGCTGAGCCAATCGGGTCACAGGAGGATAGTTGAAAACACGACAAAGTTCCTATTCTAACTGTGCTAAGTACACATCTCCCCTGACTCCCCTGTCGGATAATTGTAGGCCGCTAAATCAGGCATATTTTAGGCCGCTAAATCAGCTGCGGGCCTGCGGGATCTTCCATCGTTCCGCAGGGCCTGCAAGACGGAGCTCTTCCGCCAGGTTTATGGTTGAGGCCAAGGCTAACATCTATGCCCCCCACGGGACTCGGGATTTGGGATTGGGATTAGAGATGGGTACCACCAATACCCCCTCTCCACCTGCTAGTAGGGGAAAAGGGTAGTGGATTAGACAATCTTGCCGGGTTAGCTTGCTCACTAATAATTGCTGGACTGCAGTTGTTTTAACTGGATTTTAATGGATTTTATGGGGTTTTAGAATGTTGTAACCCGCCACGAGCCGCAAAGGAGTGGCAGGCAATAAATCGAATAATAATAATAATCGAATAATAATATCCCAATAAAGGAAGCCCTGCAAAAGTGACATTTTATGCCAAACTGAGGAGGTGGCTGCTTGGGGGGAGGGAACTCTATGGAACAGACACCCAGAGAGTTTTAAGGGAAGAGAAGTGGGTGCCGTTTCTGGGCACCTCTGAGAAGTTTGTGCAATTAAGAGAAGCAAGAATCCCAGCTGCTGGCTTGGAGGCCGCTCTGCTAGTCCAGAGGCGGGAGAGCATCACTCCTCTCCCAGGGCCACACCACACAAACAACTGGCATCCCACAAAGCTCCCAGCTGCAGGCGAAGTGGAATGAACTCATCCTTCAGCCTCCCCCCCTTCTCTCTCCCTTCTTTTATTCCAACAGGCACTTTTAACGCAAACCAGATTTGAATCCCAAATGCTGCCAAGCTCATGGCCGCAGCGAGAAGGCTGCACACCTGTGTTTGCGCATTCCTCCTGCTAAGACTTTTCCCCCCTTCTCTGCCCCCCAGAAGCATAATTGGTCCAGGCATCTTGTTCCAAACCCAGCTGCACAAGGTAATTTGCGCTGCCTTTAACCATTCGACTGCCATGCGCCAAGAAAAGGGCACTGGGCAATGAGCGAGAGAAGTTCCGCAAAGGGCAACAACAGTGTCCTGATGGAAGTTCTGCAAAGGAGAATTAACGGTGTCTTCTTAGACGTTCTGCAAAGGGCAACAACAGTGACTTGATGGAAGTTCTGCAAAGGACAATCAACCATGTCTTAGTAGAAGTTCCGCAAAGGACAACAACAGTGTCCTGATGGAAGTTCTGCAAAGGACAATCAACCGTGTCCTCGTAGAAGTTCCGCAAAAGACAACAACAGTGTCCTGATGGAAATTCTGCAAAGGGCAACAACAGTGTCCTGATGGAAGTTCTGCAAAGGAGAATTAACGGTGTCTTCGTAGACATTCCGCAAAGGGCAACAAAAGTGACTTGATGGAAGTTCTACAATGGACAATAAACGGTGTCTTCATAGAAATTCTGCAAAGGGCAACAACAGTAACTTAATGGAAGTTCTACAAAAGATAATCAACCATGTCTTAGTAGAAGTTCCGCAAAGGACTACAACAGTGTCCTGATGGAAGTTCAGCAAAGGACAATCAACCGTGTCCTCGTAGAAGTTCCGCAAAGGACAACAACAGTGTCCTGATGGAAATTCTGCAAAGGAGAATTAACGGTGTCTTCGTAGACGTTCCGCAAAGGGCAACAACAGTGTCCTGATGGAAGTTCTACAAAGGACAATAAACGGTGGCTTCAAAGTAATTCCGCAAAGGGCAACAACAGTATCTTAATGGAAGTTCTACAAAAGACAATCAACCATGTCTTAGTAGAAGCTCCGCAAAGGACTACAACAGTGTCCTGATGGAAGTTCTGCAAAGGAGAATTAACGGTGTCTTCGTAGACGTTCCGCAAAGGGCAACAACAGTGACTTGATGGGAGTTCTACAAAGGACAATAAACGGTGGCTTCAAAGTAATTCCGCAAAGGGCAACAACAGTATCTTAATGGAAGTTCTACAAAAGACAATCAACCATGTCTTAGTAGAAGTTCCGCAAAGGACTACAACAGTGTCCTGATGGAAGTTCTGCAAAGGAGAATTAACGGTGTCTTCGTAGACGTTCCGCAAAGGGCAACAAAAGTGACTTGATGGAAGTTCTACAAAGGACAATAAACGGTGGCTTCATAGAAATTCCGCAAAGGGCAATAACAGTAACTTAATGGAAGTTCTACAAAAGACAATCAACCATGTCTTAGTAGAAGTTCCGCAAAGGACAACAACAGTGTCTTGATGGAAGCTCTGCAAAGGGCAATCAACCGTGTCTTCGTAGAAGTTCCGCAAAGGACTACAACAGTGTCCTGATGGAAGTTCTGCAAAGGACAATCAACCGTGTCTTTGTAGACGTTCCGCAAAGGGCAACAACAGTGTCTTGATGGAAGCTCTGCAAAGGGCAATCAACCGTGTCTTCGTAGACGTTCCGCAAAGGGCAACAACAGTGACTTGATGGAAGTTCTACAAAGGGCAATAAACGGTGGCTTCATAGAAATTCCTCAAAGCGCAACAACAGTGTCCTGATGGAAGTTCTACAAAAGACAATCAACCATGTCTTAGTAGAAGTTCCGCAAAGGACTACAACAGTGTCCTGATGGAAGTTCTGCAAAGGAGAATTAACGGTGTCTTCGTAGACGTTCCGCGAAGGGCAACAAAAGTGACTTGATGGAAGTTCTACAAAGGACAATAAACGGTGGCTTCATTGAAATTCCGCAAAGGGCAACAACAGTAACTTAATGGAAGTTCTACAAAAGACAATCAACCATGTCTTAGTAGAAGTTCCTCAAAGGACAACAACAGTATCCTGATGGAAGTTCTGCAAAGGACAATCAACCGTGTCTTCGTAGAAGTTCCGCAAAGGACAACAACAGTGTCCTGATGGAAGTTCTGCAAAGGGCAATCAACCATGTCTTCGTAGAAGTTCCTCAAAGGACAACAACCGTGTCCTGATGGAAATTCTGCAAAGGACAACAACAGTGTCCTGATGGAAGTTCTGCAATGAGCACCAACAGTGTCCTGATGGAAGTTTTGCAAAGGGCAACAACAGTGTCCTGATGGAAGTTCTGCAAAGGACAACAACAGTGTCCTGGTGGAAGTTCTGCAAAGGACAATCAGCCATGTCTTCGTAGAAGTTCCGCAAAGGGCAACAACAGTGTCCTGATGGAAGTTCTGCAAAGGACAACAACAGTGTCCTGGTAGAAGTTCTGCAAAGGAAAATCAGCCATGTCTTCGTAGAAGTTCCGCAAAGGGCAACAGCAGTGTCCTGATGGAAGTTCTGCAAAGGACAACAACAGTGTCCTGATGGAAGTTCTGCAAAGGACAATCACCCATGTCTTCGTAGAAGTTCCGCAAAGGGCAACAACAGTGTCCTGATGGAAGTTCTGCAAAGGACAACAACAGTGTCCTGGTGGAAGTTCTGCAAAGGACAATCACCCATGTCTTCGTAGAAGTTCCGCAAAGGGCAACAACAGTGTCCTGATGGAAGTTCTGCAAAGGACAACAACATTGTCCTGATGGAAGTTCTGCAAAGGACAATCAGCCATGTCTTCGTAGAAGTTCCGCAAAGGGCAACAACAGTGTCCTGATGGAAGTTCTGCAAAGGACAACAACAGTGTCCTGGTGGAAGTTCTGCAAAGGACAATCAGCCATGTCTTCGTAGAAGTTCCGCAAAGGGCAACAACAGTGTCCTGATGGAAGTTCTGCAAAGGACAATCAACGGTGTCTTAGCAGAAGTTCTGCAAAGGGCAACAATAGTCCTCGGAATTGTGGAGCTAGGAGATGCCGTGGATTGAACAGGGCACCTTCTGCATACCAAGCAGAGACTCTGCCACTCAGCCACGGCTGTCCCCTTCAAAATATGAACACAGGAAGCTGCTCACACTAAGTCAGATCATGGATCTATCCAGGTCAGACTTTCCCATCCCCTCCGGCCTGGACCTTTCCACTGGAGATGCCGGGGATTGAACCGGGGACCTCCTACATGTCGAGCAGAGACACGGCGCTCCTCCCTCGCCTAAGCAGGCCTTAAGCAGTATTTACTTTAAGGTGATTAATTTGATTTTCAACAGTCTTCTGGCCGGCCAGTCCACTTTCTCCTAAACAAGGTGCAGAATCGATTTTGCATGCCTCTCGCTAATCTGGCCACAAAGGGCTCAACTCATTTCAGGATTAAATAACAGGTGTGCATTACGATGCCTTGCCAAAGAGAGCTGCAGCAAAGCCGAGCGAGAGGCAGGCCTCCCACCGCCTGCCCCGTCTCCTGGGTTTGTGAAGCAGCCATGCGGGGAAGCACTATGGGAGCAGGTCACCTGGGATGCCAGCCTCCAGGCTGGACCTGGGGGTCTCCTGGAATTACAGTTCACCTCCAGACTGCAGAGATCAGTTCCCCTGGAGGAAAGGGCTGCTTGGTAGGGGGGACTCAGGGATGCCAGCCTCCAGGTGGGGCCTGGGGATCCCCTGGAATGACAGCTCATCTCCAGACTGCAGAGATCAGTTCCCCTGGAGGAAAGGGCTGCTTGGGAGGGGGGACTCAGGGATGCCAGCCTCCAGGTGGGGCCTGGGGATCCCCTGGAATGACAGCTCTTCTCCAGACTGCAGAGATCAGTTCCCCTGGAGGAAAGGGCTGCTTGGGAGGGGGGACTCAGGGATGCCAGCCTCCAGGTGGGGCCTGGGGATCCCCTGGAATGACAGCTCCTCTCCAGACTGCAGAGATCAGTTCCCCTGGAGGAAAGGGATGCTTGGGAGTGGGGGCTCAGGGATGCCAGCCTCCAGGTGGGGCCTGGGGATCCCCTGGAATGACAGCTCCTCTCCAGACTGCAGAGATCAGTTCCCCTGGAGAAAAGGGCTGCTTGGGAGGGGGGACTCTGGGATGCCACCCTCCAGGTGGGGCCTGGGGATCCCCTGGAATGACAGCTCCTCTCCAGACTGCAGAGATCAGTTCCCCTGGAGAAAAGGGCTGCTTGGGAGGGGGGACTCAGGGATGCCAGCCTCCAGGTGGGGCCTGGGGATCCCCTGGAATGACAGCTCCTCTCCAGACTGCAGAGATCAGTTCCCCTGGAGAAAAGGGCTGCTTGGGAGGGGGGACTCTGGGATGCCACCCTCCAGGTGGGGCCTGGGGATCCCCTGGAATGACAGCTCCTCTCCAGACTGCAGAGATCAGTTCCCCTGGAGGAAAGGGCTGCTTGGGAGGGGGGACTCAGGGATGCCAGCCTCCAGGTGGGGCCTGGGGATCCCCTGGAATGACAGCTCCTCTCCAGACTGCAGAGATCAGTTCCCCTGGAGAAAAGGGCTGCTTGGGAGGGGGGACTCTGGGATGCCACCCTCCAGGTGGGGCCTGGGGATCCCCTGGAATGACAGCTCCTCTCCAGACTGCAGAGATCAGTTCCCCTGGAGGAAAGGGCTGCTTGGGAGGGGGGACTCAGGGATGCCAGCCTCCAGGTGGGGCCTGGGATCCCCTGGAATGACAACTCCTCTCCAGACTGCAGAGATTAGTTCCCCTGGAGGAAAGGGCTGCTTGGGAGGGGGGACTCAGGGATGCCAGCCTCCAGGTGGGGCCTGGGGATCCCCTGGAATGACAGCTCCTCTCCAGACTGCAGAGATCAGTTCCCCTGGAGGAAAGGGCTGCTTGGGAGGGGGGACTCAGGGATGCCAGCCTCCAGGTGGGGCCTGGGGATCCCCTGGAATGACAGCTCCTCTCCAGATTGCAGAGATTAGTTCCCCTGGAGGAAAGGGCTGCTTGGGAGGGGGGACTCAGGGATGCCAGCCTCCAGGTGGGGCCTGGGGATCCCCTGGAATGACAGCTCCTCTCCAGACTGCAGAGATCAGTTCCCCTGGAGGAAAGGGCTGCTTGGGAGGGGGGACTCAGGGATGCCAGCCTCCAGGTGGGGCCTGGGGATCCCCTGGAATGACAGCTCCTCTCCAGACTGCAGAGATCAGTTCCCCTGGAGGAAAGGGCTGCTTGGGAGGGGGGACTCAGGGATGCCAGCCTCCAGGTGGGGCCTGGGGATCCCCCGGAATGACAGCTCCTCTCCAGACTGCAGAGATCAGTTCCCCTGGAGGAAAGGGCTGCTTGGGAGGGGGGACTCAGGGATGCCAGCCTCCAGGTGGGGCCTGGGGATCCCCTGGAATGACAGCTCCTCTCCAGACTGCAGAGATCAGTTCCCCTGGAGAAAAGGGCTGCTTGGGAGGGGGGACCCAGGGATGCCAGCCTCCAGGTGGGGCCTGGGGATCCCCTGGAATGACAGCTCCTCTCCAGACTGCAGAGATCAGTTCCCCTGGAGGAAAGGGCTGCTTGGGAGGGGGGACTGTACCCCACTTGGGTCCCTGAGCTCCCTGGGCTCCGCCTCCAAAATCTCCAGATATTTTCCTACCTGGATTTGGCAGCCCAGACTACAGAGCCCCGGAGAAAATAGCTACTTTGGATGGGGGACACTGTGGCACTGTACCCTGCTGAGGATCCCTCCGCTCTGCAAACTACACCCCCCTCCGTCTCCCCTCCCCCGGCCTTCTGCTGGAATATGCAAGATTTGTAATCATAGAATCAATCATAGAACCATAGAGTTGGGAGGGGCCATAAAGGCCATCTAGTCCAACCCCCTGCTCAACGCAGGATCAGCCCAAAGCATCCTAAAGCATCCAAAAAAAGTGTGTATCCAACCTTTGCTTGAAGACTGCCAGTGAGGGGGAGCTCCCCACCTCCTTAGGCAGCCTATTCCACTGCTGAACTACTCTGACTGTGAAAAACTTTTTCCTGATCTCTAGCCTATATCGTTGTACTTGAAGTTTAAACCCATTACTGCATGTCCTTTCCTTTGCAGCCAACCGAAACAGCATCCTGCCCTCCTCCAAGTGACAACCTTTCAAATACTTAAAGAGGGCTATCATGTCCCCTCTCAACCTCCTTTTCTGCAGGCTGAACATTCCCAAGTCCCTCAACCTATCTTCATAGGGCTTGGTCCCTTGGCCCCAGATCATCATGGAACAGTATCAGAGGAATAACCTGCAGGGGGCATCGGAGGTGTATATTTTGCATAGTTAGAATAGGAAAGTCATGGGGGGGGGGTTGTTCGTTCTTATTTTTTTCTTCAAATTCCAGTATCCTGATTGGCTATTTGGAGATTTCATGCTCCTTGGCGTAGACTTCCTCCCTGCTTGCCTCCAGAACAGAACAGTTAGTCAGGTCTCAGTCGTTCTCCTATACAACGTTGTCCCTCTCCACAATAAAATGATGTTGTATACAAGGAATATCCTGCAGGGGGCATAAGAGGAGATGTGTAGCTAGCAGGAGCCAGTTTGGTGTCCTGGTTAGGAGCACGGACTTCTAATTTGGCAAGCCGGGTTTGATTCCCCCTCCTCCTCTACATGCAGCCAGCTGGGTGACCATGGGCCAGTCACAGCACTAATAAAGCTGTTCTGACTGAGCAGGAAACTCAGAGATCTCTCAGCCTCCCCTACCTCAGAGGGTGTTTGTTGTGGGGAGAAGAAAGGGAAGGCGACTGTAAGCCGCTTTGAGACTCCTTCGGGTAGAGAAAAGAGGCATATAAGAACCAACTCTTCTTCTTCTTCAGAAATCTCAGGGCTCTCTCAACCTCTCCCACCTCACGGGGTGTCCGTTGTGAGGAGAGGAAAGGGAAGGCGACTGGAAGCCACTTTGAGCCTCCTTCGGGTAGAGAAAAGGGGCATCTAAGAACCAACTCTTCTTCTTCTTCTTCAGAAATCTCAGGCCTCTCTCAGCCTCCCCTCCCTCACAGGGTGTCTGTTGTGGGGAGAGGAAAGGGAAGGCAAATCTAAGCCATTTTGAGACTCTTTTACGTAGAGAAAAGCGGCATCTAAGAACCAACTCTTCTCCTGTCAGTATGAAGGGCCAGCTGTGTGAGCTTGTGTGTGTTTGTGCAAAAGGGGAGGATGTCCTCCTTGGCTGGTGCGATGTCTCTTGGTCTACCGCTTACAATTCTGTGTTGTGGGCGGACGTTGCATGGTCCCTCCACAGCCGGCTGGCCGAGGTCGCCATCGGTTGACCCTTTTCTCGGCTTGGGCCACCATCCGCTATGTTCCACGGCCGAATGCTGCCTCTCCTTTCTTTCCCGACCCAGCAACCCTCTCATGCAGGCTTTCTCCAGAAAGGTTTCATGAAACACTGGCAGTCTTCAAGCAAAGGTTGGATGCACACTTTTCTTGGATGCTTTAGGATGCTCTGGGCTAATCCTGCGTTGAGCAGGGGGTTGGACTAGATGGCCTGTATGGCCCCTTCCAACTCTATGATTATGTGATTCTATGGCCTGTATGGCCCCTTCCAACTCTATGATTCTGTGATTCTATGGCCTGTATGGCCCCTTCCAACTCTAGGATTCTGTGATTCTATGGCCTGTATGGCCCCTTCCAACTCTAGGATTCTGTGATTCTATGGCCTGTATGGCCCCTTCCAACTCTAGGATTCTGTGATTCTATGGCCTGTATGGCCCCTTCCAACTCTAGGATTCTGTGATTCTATGGCCTGTATGGCCCCTTCCAACTCTAGGATTCTGTGATTCTTGATGGCCATGGGTGGGTTTCCCAAATGGGTAGGAGTTAATTTTTTATTATATCTATTTAAAATTTGTTGGACATTTATTGGGTGACATGAGCATATATGGTCATGTCAAAACGCACACCCTCCCCAAATGGCCAATGGCTTGGAGGGGCTGGGAAGGGGGGAGGAGCCCCAGGTGGGCGTGTCCACAACTCTGCTTCCCAATCATATCCTGCACCATCCTTCCCCTTCTGGGGTTACTCAAACCCTGAAGAACATTTCAGAGGATCCTCAATGGTAAAAAAAAAAAAAGCCAGGGAAGGGTGCTCTGTGGCAGGGGTAGTCAACCTGTGGTCCTCCAGATGTGCATGGACTACAATTCCCATGTGCCCCTGCCAGCAAATGCTGGCAGGGGCTCATGGGAATTGTAGTCCGTGCACATCTGGAGGACCACAGGTTGACTACCCCTGCTCTATGGGGATGTGAAACAATCGGGCCCTAGGGCTGCCAGCTGTGGGTTGAGAAATACCTGGAGACTTTGTGGATGGAGCCGGATTTCGGGGAGGGAGGGATCTCAGTGGAGGAGAATGCGATGGCGTCCCCCCTCCAAAGCACCCGTTTCCTCCTGGGGAACTGTAATCCGGAGCTATTATTCCAGGGGATCCCCAGGCCCAAGCTGGCAGCTCTGCCTACACCTCGATCCCCTGCTGAGGGTCAGGAGGGACCTGACAACCCACATTCGATAGCATCGTACCCTACTGAGTTCCTTGCGCTCCCCTGGATGCATCCCCAAATCTCCAAGGGTTCCCCAAAGAGGAGTGGGGAGGGAATGTTGCAGCCCTGAATTGACAGGAGCCGAGGACCTCTGGTTCTGAAGGCGTCCTGAGGTTAAATTCCACCTGGGACATGCCTCTTGGACTCTGGGCTGCAGCAGAGAATGCAAAAGCCAGAGAAATGAGACACATTCCCAGGAGAATTTATTGACCTCCCAAGTCCACGTGAACTTTTCTCCCTGGCTGCAGAAACGTGCCCCTTGCGTAAGGTCTGGCTGCCCTATGGGTTGTTTATGGGTTCCTCCCGGCTTCCTGGCCCTTTGATTGCACCTCCTTGGTCGGGTAGCTTTGAGGACAACTGGGAAGGAGGAACCACCCGGGCCCTAAAGCTGGGCCTGCTTTCGGCCTGCCAAATCCGGGAGTTCGCAGAGGGGCTGGGCTGAGAGCTCTGGTCTCGAAGGTCCCGTTCCAGGAATTGGGTAGTACAGCTGGAAGTCCTAGGTTTTGTTTCAGGGGCGCGTGGAACATTGGGTCAGATCCACCAAAGGGCCGGGTAGA
Organism: Paroedura picta; assembly: GCF_049243985.1. NCBI lineage: Eukaryota > Metazoa > Chordata > Lepidosauria > Squamata > Gekkonidae > Paroedura > Paroedura picta. The sequence continues at coordinate 181,416,217 of NC_135370.1, read as the reverse complement.
GAAGGGGAGGGACTTCAGTGGGGTGAAATGCAAGAGTCTACCCTCCAAAGCAGCCAGTTGCTCCACGAGAAGAACGAAGTTGGTTCTTATATGCTGCTTTTCTCTACCAGAAGGAGACTCAAAGCGGCTTCCAGTCGCCTTCCCTTTCCTCTCCCCACAACAGACACCCTGTGAGGGAGGGGAGGCTGAGAGAGCCCTGAGATTATTGAAGAAGAAGGGTTGGTTCTTATATGCTGCTTTTCTCTACCCAAAGGAGTCTCAAAGTGGCTTATAATCACCTTCCCTTTCCTCTCCCCACAACAGACACCCTGTGAGGTGGGTAAGGCTGAGAGAGCCCTGATATTACTGAAGAAGAAGAGTTGGTTCTTAGATGCCGCTTTTCTCTACCCGAAGGAGGCTCAAAGTGGCTTCCAGTCGCCTTCCCTTTCCTCTCCCCACAACAGACACCCTGTGAGGGAGGGGAGGCTGAGAGAGCCCAGAGATTACTGAAGAAGAAGAAGAGTTGGTTCTTAGATGCCGCTTTTCTCTACCCGAAGGAGGCTCAAAGTGGCTTCCAGTCGCCTTCCCTTTCCTCTCCCCTCAACAGACACCCTGTGAGGGAGGGGAGGCTGAGAGAGCCCTGATATTACTGAAGAAGAAGAGTTGGTTCTTAGATGCCGCTTTTCTCTACCCGAAGGAGGCTCAAAGTGGCTTCCAGTCGCCTTCCCTTTCCTCTCCCCACAACAGACACCCTGTGAGGTGGGTGAGGCTGTGAGACAAGATGCTAGGCTAGATGACCCCTAGTCTCATCCAGCAGGATTCTTCTAATGAATACCTTGGCCTCTCTTCTGTTAAGATCTACCAAACCCTAATGACAATACAGTATATCTGGTTTTCTTGAAATAGTTGGAATGTTCCCCATAAATGCTGATTTGAAGCAAAAGGCTTTTATGGGCCCTTGTTTGAATGTTTTTTTTTTAATGGAGTTTAAAGTATATTAAATAATTGAAAATGACCCCGTTCCTTGCAATCTCATGATTTGAAAGCCAGCCCTGGAATTTGTGAGTGTTCTGTCGTTTGGTACCGAATGCTGTTGTGTTGTTGATCTGTTATTTTTTTTTAAATCCCATTACAAAATATTAATGACCTAAGCAAGAATTCAGGAATTTTCCACTCTTTGGCTAACTGCTAATGAATGGAATGAGAAAAATCTGAAACGCACAAACACACACACACACACCAACAATACTTTCTGGACTCGATGCACAGACCCACATCTGATGCAGCAACAGAGAATCCACACTTGCGAGGGATGGAGAAGATGAGGTCATGCTCCCAGACCGAAAAGACATTATTGGGAACCGTGCCGGATTTTCCATTTTTGCTACCGGTTAAGCTGTTTTATGATTGCCTTTATGGCCCCCAAAACTCAGGCCTAAAACAGCCTATGGTGTGGAGTTGCCAGCCCACTAGCCAGGAGAGAAAAATGCCTTTTAATGGAGCCTTAATGGGTGGAAATGGCCAGCCTGATGCATTCCACGTCGCTTGACAAATAAGAATATCTTCTCCATCTCCATCCGTTGTTTAAGGGATAGGGCATCTTTTCCTCCAGGCAGGTGGCAACCTAAGCATGTAGGGGCAGGGCGGGGCGGGGCGAGACAGCGGAGGGTGCGGTGGGGCATGGAAAACTGGTAGCCAGCTTTGCCGTTTTCGAGCTGCGCAATCCGGGCTCGCCGGTCGTCAAACATCTGGGTCAGCTTTCGGGCAGGTGTGCTGCCTCCCGACACGGGGACGACAACACACCGTCTCCTTTGAAATGCGCACTGCTGCACCACATCTGCAGGCGGGAAGGGGCAGGATTCGAAAGGAGGGCCGTCAGTTCCAAGTGTCAGATCCGAGCAGAACTCCCTACGTTACGATTCAGCTGTTGACAAGTGGATCCGCCAGACCAGGGGTAGTCAAACTGCGGCCCTCCAGATGTCCATGGACTACAATTCCCATGAGCCCCTGCCAGCGAATGCTGGCAGGGGCTCATGGGAATTGCAGTCCATGGACATCTGGAGGGCCGCAGTTTGACTACCCCTGTGCCAGACCTATAGTTCCACCTGCTGGATCCAGCCTTGGTGTTACCTGTGGGCATTCCATAACCTTTCCTGTTTGAGCACAAAACTGGAGGTCACGAGGTCAGGCGCTACAAAGAGCAGAGTAGAGACGCAGGGTGGGGGGGGCTCACCGTGGGACTGGCCCGAGATTGCCCAGCTGCCTGCGCGTGGAGGAGGAGTCGGGAATCGAACCTGGCCCTCCAGATTAGAGATTGCCGCTCTTCACTATGACACCACGCTGGCCAAACATTTTCCTAAAACCACGCCAAAAAGTCAAGAGTGTTGTTCATTACGGCGCTGGGTTGTCAAACTCCAGACTTGGAAATCCGTAGCGATTGGGAGATAGAGGCCGGGGTGGACAAGAGTTTGAGAAAGACGTCCCACGGCGGATGGGATGCTGCAACGCCCGCCCCCTTAAGCCGCCATTTTCTCCGGGGAAATCGATTTCTGTTTCCTGGAGTTTAATTGTACTTCGGGGAGCTCTCCAGGCCCCATCTGGAGCCTCGCAGCCCCACCCTCCACAGTCCGTTTCTGTGAATGGTTGGCCCCATGCAACTGAAAAGTAAAATCAAATGGGTGCAAAAAAACAGCCCTGGGTAGGGTTGCCACGCTCCAGGAGAGACCTGGAGTGTTTCCTGTATCGGAACATGTCCTTGAATGGCAGAGAGCTGGACCTCTGGAGAAAAATAGCTACGTTTAAGGTTGGACTTTGCTGAGAGGCCTCCCCTCACCTCCCCAAAACTTGCCCTCCGCAGGGGCTGCTACAAAATCTCCAGGAATCCCCCAACCCAGAGATGGCAACCCTGGTGGGTTGCGGTGAATGGCTCCTTCTTCTTCCAGGCTCCTAGATAGCCATCTGACGGAGAGGCTGATTCTGTGAAGGCTCAAGGGGGTGGCAGGTTACAGTGGATGAGCGAGAGGGTTGTGAGTGTCCTGCCTAGTGCAGGGGGTTGGACTAGATGACCCAGGAGGTCCCTTCCAACTCTGTGATTCTAAATTCCGTCTCAACCTCCAGGAGAAGTTCCTGACAGTCAGAGCTGTTCCTCAGTGGAACAGGCTTCCTCGGGAGGTGGTGGGTTTTCCATCTCTGGAGATAGTGCAGGGGGTTGGACTAGATGACCCAGGTGGTCCCTTCCAACTCTATTATTCTATGATTCTATGATTCCTGAGCGCGGGACGGCTTCTGAAGTTAATTCCCCCACAGCCAAAGCGTCCCGGCCGGCCGACCGGGGGTTATCAGGGGGGAAAACTGTGTAATTGCCCTGTCAAAGGCCTGAAAGGCGCTCCCCTTTGGCTTCTGCCACTTCAAAATGAAATTCTTTCTTTGGCAGGGTTATGCCTGATATGCAGACCACAAAGGGCGAGGCAGCAGGTCACCGATGCCCCGGGCTAGACATCTACCTTCTAAGGAGAGGAGGAATGAGCCTTGAGTGGGCTGGGGGGGGGCTGGGGGGGAGAGAGACAAAGAGCAAATGGGAGAGGGGGGGAGAGGAGGAAAATCCTTGAGAATGGCACACCCAGCATCCTTCCCTGTCTTCTTGTGGTATCTCCGGGCTCCGAGCTGAAAAGCCCCCTGCTAGAGACTGGCGGGATGAAGGCTGGCCAAAGTTCAGCGGAAATAAATGAGGGTAGCAATTTATGCTTTGGGTTTTGTCGATTTAGATCAGGGGTAGTCAAACTGCGGCCCTCCAGATGTCCATGGACTACAATTCCCAGGAGCCCCTGCCAGCGAATGCTGGCAGGGGCTCCTGGGAATTGTAGTCCATGGACATCTGGAGGGCCGCAGTTTGACTACCCCTGATTTAGATAATGTCCACCCGGGAACCGAACATGAACGTCAACGAAGCTGTGTCCCAGTGGCTCTCAACCTGGGGGTTGGGATCCCTTTGGGGGTTGAAAGACCCTTTCACAGGGATCGCGGCAGGGCAAGCAGCTTGGCCGGGGGGGCGGGGCCATCCAGACAACAGCCTTGCGGGGTAGATCGTGATAGAACATTCGTCTGTCTGGAGCAGCGGAAAAGAGCGAGATCGACACGGTGGGACAAGAGGCAGAACGGAACTGAGAAGCCACGGGGGAAAAAAAAACCAATTTATAGACAATCATGCGCAATGGATCTTCACCCCAGTGGTCAGTTTTGGCTTAATTTCTGGGAATGAACACTTGCATAATTTAGGGTTGGGGGTCACCACGACACGAGGAACTGCATTAAAGGCTCGCGGCATTAGGAAGGTTGAGAACCACAGCTCTGTCAGATCAGGCCCATGGCCCATCCAGTCCAACACTCTGTGGCACCCAGTGGTCAAAACACGGGGCCATCAGGGGGTCTACCAGGGGGCCAGAACTCCAGAAGCCCTCCCACGGTGCCCCCCCACACACCAAACACCAAGAATACATAGAACATGAGAGAACACGAGAGGAGCCATGTTGGAGCTGGCCAATGGCCCACGCAGACCCATGTGACTTTCTGCCTCTTGGCCCAGCAACCTAGCCCTGGCTTCTCCAACCAGGGTTTTGCGAAGCCCTGGGGGTTCTTGACGGCCCTGGAAAGGTTTCCTGAGTGGGTGGGAGTTAATTCATTTTTAATATATACATTTTCATGTGTTAAACTGTTATCGGGTGATATGACCTGACATGGTCATGATGGCTGACCCGCCTCCCCCCTCCCAAAACGGCCAATGATGGGCCTGGAGGAGGTGGGAAGGGGAGGGGCCGCAGGTGGGCGTGTCCACAGCTCTGCTTCCCAACCGTATTCTGCACAGGTGATGCCACTTCTGGGGTTTCTCGAAGCCTAAAGCTGGGATCCTCAACCTGGGGTCCTCCAGATGTTCATGGACTACAATTCCCATGAGCCCCTGCCAGCAAATGCTGGCAGGGGCTAATGGGAATTGTAGTCCATGAACATCTGGAGGGCCACAGGTTGAGGATCCCTGGCCTAAAGGATGTGTCCGGGGTTTCTCATCAGCTGTCAGAGAAGAAGGACTTATAGAATATCCTTGCCTGCACCATGGTCCACACCCGCACACACTCACACAGACACACACACAAAGGTGTGCAGTCCGAATGCAACAGGGAAGTGCTTTTGTCTTCCGGAGGCCTCTTAAGAGCTGCTTTTCACTGGGAGGCCGAGGCAGTTTCCAGAATTTCACGGCGAATCCTCCAGACCAAATCTAGGACTGAACAAATAAACTGTATTCGGTATTCCTTGAAAGATGCTGCGGGACGGGGGAACCAAGGAGGGCCGCGGGGGGGGGCTTTGTGAGAGAAAAGGGGAAGGACACACTGTCAGGCGGAAGGCAGGAATATAAAGAGAGCAAAAAGGACAAGGCAGGGAGGCCGAGGCCTTCCGAAGAAGAAGAAGAAGAAGAAGAAGAAGAAGAAGAAGAAGAAGAAGAAGAAGAAGAAGAAGAAGAAGAAGAGTTGGTTCTTATATGCCGCTTTTCCCTACCCGAAGGAGGCTCAAAGTGGCTTACAGACGCCTTCCCATTCCTCTCCCCACAACAGACACCCTGTGGGGTGGGTGAGGCTGAGAGAGCCCTGATATCACTGCTCAGTCAGAACAGTTTTATCAGTGCGGTGGCGAGCCCAAGGTCACCCAGCTGGCTGCATGTGGGGGAGTGCAGAATCGAACCCGGCATGTCAGATTAAAAGTCCGCACTCCTAACCACTACACCAAACTGGCTAAGAACATCAGAAGAGCCCTGCTGGGTCAGACCAGGGGTCCCTCCAGTCCAGCCTCCTCTCTCACACAGGGGCCAGCCAGTTCCTCTGCAGGGCCAGCAACAGGGCAGAGAGGCCGAGGCCTTCCTAAGGACACCAGGAGAGCCCTGCTGGGTCAGACCAGGGGTCCATCCAGTCCAGCCTCCTGTCTCACACAGGGGCCAGCCAGTTCCTCTGGAGGGCCAGCAACAGGGCAGAGAGGCCGAGGCCTTCCTAAGGACATCAGGAGAGCCCTGCTGGGTCAGACCAGGGGTCCATCCAGTCCAGCCTCCCGTCTCACACAGGGGCCAGCCAGTTCCTCTGGAGGGCCAGCAACAGGGCAGAGAGGCCGAGGCCTTCCTAAGGACATCAGGAGAGCCCTGCTGGGTCAGACCAGGGTCCATCCAGTCCAGCCTCCTGTCTCCCACAGGGGCCAGCCAGTTCCTCTGGAGGGCCAGCAACAGGGCAGAGAGGCCGGGACCTTCCTAAGGACACCAGAAGAGCCCTGCTTAGTCAGACCAGGGGTCCATCCAGTCCAGCCTCCTGTCTCACACAGGGGCCAGCCAGTCCCTCTGGAGGGCCAGCAACAGGACAGAGAGGCTGAGGCCTTCCTAAGGACACCAGGAGAGCCCTGCTGGGTCAGACCAGGGGTCCATCCAGTCCAGCCTCCTGTCTCACACGGGGGCCAGCCAGTTCCTCTGCAGGGCCAACAACAGGGCAGAGAGGCCGAGGCCTTCCTAAGGACATTAGGAGAGCCCTGCTGGGTCAGACCAGGGGTCCATCCAGTCCAGCCTCCTGTCTCACACGGGGGCCAGCCAGTTCCTCTGGAGGGCCAGCAACAGGGCAGAGAGGCCGAGGCCTTCCTAAGGACACCAAGAGAGCCCTGCTGGGTCAGACCAGGGGTCCATCCAGTCCAGCCTCCTGTCTCACACAGGGGCCAGCCAGTCCCTCTGGAGGGCCAGCAACAGGACAGAGAGGCTGAGGCCTTCCTAAGGACACCAGGAGAGCCCTGCTGGGTCAGACCAGGGGTCCATCCAGTCCAGCCTCCTGTCTCACACAGGGGCCAGCCAGTTCCTCTGGAGGGCCAGCAACAGGGCAGAGAGGCCGTGGCCTTCCTAAGGACATCAGGGGAGCCCTGCTGGGTCAGACCAGGGGCCCATCCAGTCCAGCCTCCTGACTCACACAGGGGCCAGCCAGTTCCTCTGGAGGGCCAGCAACAGGGCAGAGAGGCCGAGGCCTTCCTAAGGACATCAGGAGAGCTCTGCTGGGTCAGACCAGGGGTCCATCCAGTCCAGCCTCCTGTCTCACACAGGGGCCAGCCAGTCCCTCTGGAGGGCCAGCAACAGGGCAGAGAGGCCGAGGCCTTCCTAAGGACATGGGGGTCGGAGGGGGGAGAGAGAGAGAACGCCAACCCCCTCCCTCTTTTACAAGACGTATTTTCAATAGAAAATGCACAGGACTTTCCCCCTCTGCTTCTGCCTTTGCCTGAGGCTCTGATCTCCACCTCTCCACCTGTGGTCTCCAGGGAGAAGAGGCTTTTGGCAAACTTTCCCACTTCTATTTTTATTGGTTTCAACTAAGCTGCCCTTTCGGAGGCTTGGCGAGCTCCGGTAATGAAAGAACAAATGCATCCATTTCAATCCCACTCCCTTGGACAAACACTGGTGCACTCATTTTTTTATGCCAAAGAAACTCGGTGCTTGTTTATTTCCAGAAGGAAGGAAGGAAGGAAGGAAGGAAGGAAGGAAGGAAGGAAGGAAGGAAGGAAGGAAGGAAGGAAGGAAGGAAGGAAGGAAGGAAGGAGAACTTGAATTCTGGAAGGAAGGAAGGAAGGAAGGAAGGAAGGAAGGAAGGAAGGAAGGAAGGAAGGAAGGAAGGAAGGAAGGAAGGAAGGAAGGAAGGAGAATTGGAAGGAAGGAAGGAAGGAAGGAAGGAAGGAAGGAAGGAAGGAAGGAAGGAAGGAAGGATGGAGGGAGGGAGGGAGGGAGGGAGGGAGGGAGGGAGGGAGGGAGGGAGGGAGGGAAGAAGGGAAGAAGGAGGAAAAGAAAGAGGAAGGAAGGAAGGAAGGAAGGAAGGAAGGAAGGAAGGAAGGAAGGATAATTTGAAGGAAGGAAGGATAATTTGAAGGAAGGAAGGAAGGAAGGAAGGAAGGAAGGAAGGAAGGAAGGAAGGAAGGAAGGAAGGAAGGAAGGAAGGAAGGAGAATTTGAAGGAAGGAAGGAAGGAAGGAAGGAAGGAAGGAAGGAAGGAAGGAAGGAAGGAAGGAAGGAAGGAAGGAAGGAAGGAAGGAAGGAAGGAAGGAAGGAAGGATAATTTGAAGGAAGGAAGGAAGGAAGGAAGGAGAATTTGAATTCTGGAGGGAGGAAGGGAGAGTTCTGCTCTCATGTATCCTTTTTAAAACATTCTTGGGGGGGGTGTCACCTCACACATGGAGCATCCTTCTACCGGATCAGGCCCTCGCTCCATCAAAGTCGATCTCATCTACTCAGACTGGCAGAGGCTAGCCAGGATCCCAGACGGAGCTTCCCCATCGCCTTCTGCCTGGTCCGTAACTGGTGATTCCCAGGGGTTGAAACTGGCAGTGTCTCTCCAAAGCGACAAGCCGAGGTCTCCCCCGTCCCCCTCAGCCTGATCCCTTTACGTGGAGATTCCAGGGGCTGAACCGGGGACCTTTTGCGTGCTAAGCAGAGGCTCTACCTCTGATCCCCAGTCCCTTCCCTGACAGTCTTGAAGCTGCTTTCTACTGAATCAGAACCATTTTGCTTGACCTGTACCAGTCGGACTTCCGTCCTGGCCACGGGAAGGAGGCGGTGCTGGTCGCCCTGACGGATGACCTCCGGCGCCAGCTAGATAGGGGCAGTTCGGCTGTCGTCTGCGTTCAGAGCTGCTGGCCAGCTGGGGCTGGTACACATGGGGCAGCCCTTCATTGGCTGATGTGCTTCCTTCAGAACCAGACACGGAGGCTGCAGAGGGGAAAGGGCTATCAAGCCTCTTCCACTCCCTTGTGGAGTTCTGCAAAGGGAGGGTTCTCTCCTCCATGCTTGTAAACATCTTTATGCACCCTCCGGCCCAGCTCCTCTGGAGCTACGGGCTGGGCTGTCACTAATATGGGGAGGAAACCAGCTTTATTTCCTCGTGGATGGCCACCGGGACTCCCCCAACCCCCTGGAAACATTTGCCAGATGTTTGGGAACTGTGGCTGGATGGTTGGAGCAAAGTCGCCTGAAACTCAACCCCTCCAAGACGGAGGTCCCGTGGCTGGGGAGGAGGGGCAGATGAGGTCCCTTCCAAATGTGCTTAGATTTTCCCACCTTCGCCAAACCAGTCTTCAGAGCAGCTGGCCACCATGATCCACACAACGGTCACCTCCGGGATTGACTTCTGTAACTTGCTCGACATGGGCCTTCCCTTGTCCTTGACCTGGAAATTGCAACTGGTGCAGAATTTGACAGATAGGGTCCTCACAGGAACATCAGAAGGCTGGCCCCTGGCCACTCTGTGTGACAGGAGGCCGGATTAGTAGGACCGCCGATCTGATCAAGCACGGCTCTCCTGATGTCAATGTCTCAACCTCCATCATATCCATTCTGCATGCTCAATTAAGCTTATACCTAGAATTAAATTTATGGTTTTAAAGGTGCCACTGGACCCCAACTTTCTTCTCAAGCCAACACTGGGTCTGGTGAACAGAAGTTCACAATTCTCTCTTTGGTCAACAGTTGGCAACAGTTAAGAGCCTCTTGTGGCGCAGAGTGGTAAGGCAGCCGACATGCTGTCTGAAGCTCTGCCCATGAGGCTGGGAGTTCGATCCCAGCAGCCGGCTCAAGGTTGACTCAGCCTTCCATCCTTCTGAAGTTGGTAAAATGAGTACCCAGCTTGCTGCTGGGGGGTAAACGGTAATGACTGGGGAAGGCACTGGCAAACCACCCCGTATTGAGTCTGCCATGAAAACGCTGGAAGGCGTCACCCCAAGGGTCAGACATGACCTGGTGCTTGCACAGGGGATACCTTTACCTTTACCTGGCAACAGTTTGCATGTCAAAACCCACCCAGGATTGCCTCTATCCACCCATTGTCTACTTTGTATTTTTCAGGGATGGGGGAACATCTTCCAGGCTTATCAGTTCATTGATGGCTTATCTCCTTCCCATTAAGCTTCCTTTCAAGGAAGGTGACCCACCCAAGGGCACTGCCCACCCCCAAAACATTCCCATGCAAGGTTCCCAATTACAATGGGTGGACTGAGCAGCCCAGCCTGAGGTCGGAATGACAGGTGCAAGTCCTTCATTCACCTTTTGGATGTCCTGGAATCTTCCTGTTTGCTGATTTGAAAGCCTGGATAACTCTTCTATCCATAATCACAGGCTCCTAGAGGGGGAAGGGGCCATGCAGGCCATCTAGTCCACCCCCTGCTCAATGCAGGATCAGCCTCAAGCATCCAGGAGAAGGATCTGTCCAGCCTCTGCTTGAAGACCGCCAGTGAGGGGGAGCTCCCCACCTCCTTAGGCAGCCCCTTCCACTGCTGAACTAGACTCCTAGAATCCTAGAGTGGGAAGGGGCCATGCAGGCCATCTAATCCACCCCCTGCTGAGTGCAGGATCAGCCTCCAGCATCCAGGAGAAGGATCTGTCCAGCCGCTGCTTGAAGAGGGCCAGTGAGGGGGAGCTCCCCACCTCCTTAGGCAGCCCCTTCCACTGCTGAACTAGACTCCTAGAATCCTAGAGTGGGAAGGGGCCATCCAGGCCATCTAGTCCCACCCCCTGCTCAGTGCAGGATCAGCCTCGAGCATCAAGGAGAAGGATCTGTCCAGCCGCTGCTTGAAGACGGCCAGTGAGGGGGAGCTCCCCACCTCCTCAGGCAGCCCCTTCCACTGCTGAACTAGACTCCTAGAATCCTAGAGTGGGAAGGGGCCATGCAGACCATCTAGTCCCACCCCCTGCTCAGTGCAGGATCAGCCTCCAGCATCCAGGAGAAGGATCTGTCCAGCCGCTGCTTGAAGACGGCCAGTGAGGGGGAGCTCCCCACCTCCTTAGGCAGCCCCTTCCACTGCTGAACTAGACTCCTAGAATCCTAGAGTGGGAAGGGGCCATGCAGGCCATCTAATCCACCCCCTGCTGAGTGCAGGATCAGCCTCCAGCATCCAGGAGAAGGATCTGTCCAGCCGCTGCTTGAAGAGGGCCAGTGAGGGGGAGCTCCCCACCTCCTTAGGCAGCCCCTTCCACTGCTGAACTAGACTCCTAGAATCCTAGAGTGGGAAGGGGCCATCCAGGCCATCTAGTCCCACCCCCTGCTCAGTGCAGGATCAGCCTCGAGCATCAAGGAGAAGGATCTGTCCAGCCGCTGCTTGAAGACGGCCAGTGAGGGGGAGCTCCCCACCTCCTCAGGCAGCCCCTTCCACTGCTGAACTAGACTCACAGAACCCTAGAGTGGGAAGGGGCCATGCAGACCATCTAGTCCCACCCCCTGCTCAGTGCAGGATCAGCCTCAAGCATCCAGGTGAAGGGTCTGTCCAGCTACTGCTTGAAGACCGCCAGTGAGGGGGAGCTCCCCACCTCCTTAGGCAGCCCCTTCCACTGCTGAACTACTCAGACTACTCACAGTGGCCAGCCAGTTCTTCTGGGTGTCCAACAGCAGGGTACAGAAGCTGAGGCCTTCCCCTGATTTTGCCTCCTGTGGCTTTGAGATTCAAAGGTTTAGTGCTTCTGAATGTGGAGGTTCCCTTCAGTCATTGTGGCTGCTCGCCACTGATAGACCTCTCCTCCGTAAAACCATCTAATCCCCTTTTCAAGCTGTTTATTCCCGTGACCATCACGACATCCTCGGGCAGCCAATTTCATTTTTAAATCTCTCCTGGTGTCAAGTGGTCCTTCTTTTGTCCACCCGGAACCTACTGCCCGTCAATTTCACTGGATGCCCTCAGATTAAAGTACTAGAGCAGTGGTTCTCCACCTGGGGGTCGCAACCCCTTTGGGAGTCGAACGACCCTTTCAGAGGGGTCGCATTAGGGCAAGCAGCTTGGCCGGGGGGGGGGGGGGGCATGACTCACGAAAGCTCCTCCGCTGCCCAAATCTGGTTAGTCCTCATGGGGCTACGAGCTTTCTGTGAAGGTTCAAGGGGGTGGCAGGTGACAGTGGAGGAGCGAGAGGGTTGTGAGTGTCCTGCATAGTGCAGGGGGTTGGACTAGATGACCCAGGAGGTCCCTTCCAACTCTATGATTCTAAATTCCGTCTAAACCTCCAGGAGAATTTCCTGACACTTAGAGCGGTTCCTCAGTGGAACAGGCTTCCTCGGGAGGTGGTGGTTTCTCCATCTTTGGAGATCTTTAAGCCGAGGCTGGAGAGCCATCTGATGGAGAGGCTGATTCTGTGAAGTCTCAAGGGGGTGGCAGATGACAGTGGATGAGCGATAGGGTTGTGAGTGTCCTGCACAATGCAGGGGGTTGGACTAGATGACCCAGGAGGTCCCTTCCAACTCTAGGATTCTATGATTCTAAATTCTGTCCAAACCTCCGGAAGAAGTTCCTGACAGTCAGAGCGGTTTCTCAGTGGAACAGGCTTCCTCGGGAGGTGGTGGGTTCTCCATCTTTGGAGATTTTTAAACAGAGGCTGGAGAGCCATCTGACGGAGAGGCTGATTCTGTGAAGGTTCAAGGGGGTGGCAGGTGACAGTGGAGGAGCGAGAGGGTTGTGAGTGTCCTGCATAGTGCAGGGGGTTGGACTAGATGACCCAGGAGGTCCCTTCCAACTCTATGATTCTAAATTCCGTCTAAACCTCCAGGAGAATTTCCTGACACTTAGAGCGGTTCCTCAGTGGAACAGGCTTCCTCGGGAGGTGGTGGTTTCTCCATCTTTGGAGATCTTTAAGCCGAGGCTGGAGAGCCATCTGATGGAGAGGCTGATTCTGTGAAGGCTCAAGGGGGTGGCAGGTGACAGTGGGTGAGCGAGAGGGTTGTGGGTGTCCTGCACAGTGCAGGGGGTTGGACTAGATGACCAAGAAGTCCCTTCCAACTCTATGATTCTATGACTCTTCTCTGCCTCTACAGATAGACCAGCAGCTCAACCCGTCTTCTCCTAAATCCATATTTAAGTCTTTCCAATCGCCACCACCCACTTCGCCCAGCACGGTAATTGCCAGATATGATCTTCAAAGGCCTTCGCGACCTTTGAAGTGGGGGGAAAAGTGGTTTTCCTACTTACTCCTTGCCCTCCCTTTCTACATGTTAATAGCTTTGGACCTGAGGGCAGTAAGCAAAGGGGAGGGGGGTTCTGAATGCAAAAAGGAGGGGTGGGGGGAACCCTCCAGGGTATGAACCTTAACCTTACTCAGGCTTAATTTGGGAGCTTCTTTTCAAATGCAATTTCTTTCTCTCTCTCTCTCTCTCTCTCTCTCTCTGGCTCCCCCCCCCCTTATGAAAACTCTGAAAAACAGATTGCAAATCAACCAACCGAGCAAACGGGAGTGAATTCATAATGGCAACAGGACGGGAAGACCTGCAGGAATCCTAGAGTTGGAAGGGCCCTCCAGGGCCATCTAGTCCAACCCCCTGCCGAATGCATGAAATTCACAACTCCCTGGCCAGCCAAGATGACCCCAGTTCCACGCCCAGATGATGCCCCCCAAACCTTGTTTTCCCAAGCCAGACCAGGCCTGCCTGCTACAAAGCTGTGACTTGGCCTGCCATGATTGTCTCAGAGCACGTGCTCATACCATAAATCTAGCGACAGGAAAGGTGAGCAAACCAAACAGGCAGCACCAGGCTTCTGGTAGTTTCCAGGTGGAGTTGTGTTTTTAAAATAAATTATCCTGCACTGAGTAACATCCATAGAATCCTAGAGTCAGAAGGGCCCTCCAGTGCCATCTAGTCTAACCCCCTGCGGAATGCAGGAGAACCCAGCACAATGGATAGATTTGAGCCCTTACCTGGATAGTTTGATATCATCAAATCCAGGAAGCTGAGTTGGGGGTCCGTTCTGGTTAATATTTGGATGGGAGGCACATGCATGAAAATCCAGAATCACTGCACAGAGGCAGGCAACGGCAAACCCCTCTGAGTATCTCCTGCCTTGAAAACACTACAGCAGAGGTGGCCAAAGTGTGACTCTCCAGTTATCCATGGACTGCAATTCCCATGAGCCCCTGCTGCCATGAGCCACTGTTTGGACACCCCTGACTCATGGAGTCATCCTGATTTAGGGGAGAACGCAAGATTTTTACAGTATGAGTTTTCAAGAGGAATCTTATACCCCTTAAACCTGATTGCTCTTCTATTGCAGACCAACACGGGTATCCTGAGCCACAGGGAGGGACAGACGGTGACGCTCCAGATGTCCATGGACTACAATCCCCATAAACATGTGCTGGCAGGGCCTCATGGGAATTGTAGTCCATGGAAATCTGGAGAGCCACAGTTTGGCCAGCCCAGATATCTATACCAAGGGAGCATTAATTCCTGCAGTCAAATGCATTCTGGCGAAGGGAGCTTTGATTCTCAGACTCACACAGAGCTGGAAGAGACCACCAAGGGCCATTCAGTCCAGCCCCCGCTCCCACCTTCCTTGGGACTTTCACACACTTCTGACAGGTGCTCAGCCAGTCTTCTCAAAACCAGCAAGGGAGACTCCACCGCCCTCCGAGCTATCGACGAACAGCCCTCGCCAGGAGAGGACGCGCAGTAATGGGTTTAAACTTCAAGTACAACGATATAGGCTAGATATCAGGAAAAAGTTTTTCCCAGTCAGAGTAGTTCAGCAGTGGAATAGGCTGCCTAAGGAGGTGGGGAGCTCCCCCTCACTGGCAGTCTTCAAGTAAAGGTTGGATACACACTTTTCTTGGATGCTTTAGGATGCTTAGGGCTGATCCTGCATTGAGCAGGGGGTTGGACTAGATGGCCTGTATGGCCCCTTCCAACTCTATGATTCTATGATTCTAAAACACTTCCAAATATTTAAGTGGAACCTCCTTTCCCAGGATTTGAACCCGTCGCTCCTGATCCGTGTCTCTAAAGCTGACCCCCTGTTCAATATGTCTGAAAATCTCACATCCTCAAAATCGCGACGGCTTCTCAGGGGCTAAAGGGACTCAAATCCATCCAAAAGACCTTAAGGATGCCGAACTGTATAGAGCATGGGTAGTCAACCAGTGGACCTCCAGATGTTCATGGACTACAATTCCCATGAGCCCCTGCCAGCGTTTGCCACAGGTTGACTACCCATGGTATAGAAGGCAAAGACCACACCAAATACAGCCCCCCCCCCCAAAAAAAAATAATTCAGGCATAATTCCCAGGACAATTTTAGCTATCCCTTCCAAACCGACTGAAGCTTGGAATCTCGAAGCTCCACAATCCAGACTCAGGTGAGCCCAAACCCATCAGAGATCAGAAACCGGGTAGCATCAGCCCTGGTTAGGAGTTGGATGGGAGACCACCAGGCTGATCCAGGGTCGCTACAGCAAGGCAGGTTATGGCAAATCACCTCTGAACATCTCTTTTCACCACCAAAAGGAGTCCCAAAGTGGCTTCTAATCGCCTTCCCCTCCTCTCCCCAAAACAGAGGCCCTGGGAGGTAAGAGGGGTCGAGAGAGCTCTGACAGAGCTGCTCTGTGAGAACAGAGAACAGGACTGTGACTAGCCCACAGTTTGCCCCACGAAACCAGGGGTTGTTCATTTGCTTACCCATCCACGGTAAACTCCAGAGGAGCCCCATTCATCATCCTGAACCATGCCAAGACCAACCTCTGGCCCCAAGCCCCAAATGTATCGGGGAGGGATAACGCACAGCTAGAGGTGACAGAACTGAACTCTGTGCATGCTCAGTGCAGTCTGAGAACAGGTGGTTTTGGCCATTGTTCACTAGCACCACTGAAGCCCATAGGGGCATTGCAACCTGGCAGGGTAAAGTGAAGGAGTTTTTAACTACCAGAAAGAGTCCACAAGCAGCTTACAATCACCTTTTCCTTCCTCTCCCCATAACAGAACAAATTTAGAGTCGGGGCACCACGCTGGCTCTTGGATACAAAAGAACTGCTTTGTGGAACAGGGAGGGACTACAGGGCCACGCTTCACCACGTTCTCCAGAGAAAATCCCACTGAAAATAATAGCAGACTTGTGGGTTTTAGGGTGCTTTGGCACATGCCAAATAATGCACCTTCAATGCACTTCCCAATTGGATTTTGCTATGTGGAAAAGCAAAATGTAATGCTGGGCCATTCCTGGTGTACACTGAATGTAGACTGAAAGTGCATTATTTTGGCAGACTCAGAGCTGACCGGGACGTCAGTTTACCAGTTTCCAGAATCTGGGCACCCATGCGAGGGGAGAATCATTTCCAGTGCCTTCTACTGAATCAGACCCCGGGCTCCTCAGGGCCAGTATTGCCTGCTCAGACAGGCAGCTGCTCAAAAGGGTCTCAGGCGGAGGAGGTCTTTCCCAGCCCTTACAGCAGGGGTGGCCAAACGGTAGCTTTCTAGATGTTCATGGACTATAATTCCCAGGAGCCCCTGCCAATGAGCTATGTTGGCAGGGGCTTGTGGGGATTGTAGTCCATGAACATCTGGACAGCCACAGTATGGCCAACAGCCTGGCTATTTTAACCAGAGATGCCAGGGATTGAACCTGGGACCTTCTGCACGTCAAGTGGCCACTGGGCCACAGTCCCTGCCCAGATATACCAAAGCTGCCACCTACTGAATCAGATCCTGGGTTCATCAAGGTCAGTATCGCCTACTCAGACTGGCAGCGTCTCTCCGAGGTCTTCCCCCTCCCCTCCTGCCTGGTGCTTTCAAGGATTGAACCGGGGACCTTCTGCCTGCCAAGGCATTTAAGGACTTGGGGTGCTTGGACATGAAAAGCCAGGCAGGTGCAGATTTCCCCTTCCACCCACCCCACCCCACCCAAAAAAAACAACCCTAAACAATAAGCATCCAAGCTGGTGCCGTGTGCACACCCAGGCGGGTGTATAACAAGGCTGTTTCAAAGCAGAAAATCATATCGGTGTGAAGACTCTGCCCCCCCCCACACACACACACACAAACTAACAACCCCTGGAGCATATTAAGACCAGGCCTTCACTCCCAGAAGGGTTAAAACTGGGGGGGGGGGGCTCGGCTTTGGGGAGGATGCTAAAAACATTGGATGTTCACAAAAGTCACGGACTCAAGAAACACCGGACTCGATGTCCTCTATGATGCCCTTTAGGGGAGGGAAGTGATCTGTGCAAACTCCCAAGGCTGAAGAAGGAAGGACTGACTTGAATTCCATATTAATAGGAAACAAGAAGGAAGAATTCCGGACGGGGGGAGAGTTCTGGGGCCATCTCACTTCTGCGCCAAAACAGGGACCTTCCAGGGCTTGCTTGTATTTTTTAAGCCAATAAACGCAGGGCCTCCGCCTTTTAAAATAACGAACTGGCTTTATTTCTTTCCCCCTCCCTCCCTGCTCCCTCCCATCTTTTAATACGGCCGTTATTATAAATATACTTTGTCAAAATATACGATCCTTATTATGGTCCCAACATTTTGCACATTTAAGTCATAAATAAGGTCAAGGTGAACGGATCGGGGGAGAGTGTCCTGGGGTGTTCGGGGGGGGGGGGCTCCGGCTGGCAGCGTGGGCGTCCGTGTCCTTGTCCTCGGCAAGACCCCCCCCCAGCCTGTCAGGGGCGGAGGGCTCCCCCGGCCCTCGCCCTACGTGTCCCAGCCGCGCCGTCGCCGGACTCAGCGGCAGCCGCACCCCTCCACCACCATCTCCTGGTAGTTCTTGAGCACCACCTTGTCGTACTCGTCCAGGTAGAGCATGGAGATGGCGCTCAGCTCGGTGGGCACGCAGCACGCCTTGGGGATGGAGGCGTTGACGGAGTTGACCAGGGTCTGCACGATGGCGTGGTTGGTGGAGTTGAGGTGGTCGGCCAGGGGGAAGGGGCAGTCGCCCTGGCAGTAGAAGGCCTGGTAGCCCGGCGGGGCCACGATCCAGTCGTTCCAGCCCACGTCGCTGAAGTCCACGTAGAGGGCGTGCCGGCGGCAGTGCTTCTTGCTCTTGCGGGGGCGCGGCGGAGGGGGCGGCGGGGGCGCGTGTCCGCCGCCGCCGCCGCCACCGGGCGCGTGCTTGGGGCTGCGCTTGGGGCGGCGTCGGGTGAGCGGCGCGCGGCCGCGGCCGTCGTGGCTGAAAGTGACCAGGAGCGGGCGGAGGCGCGCCCAGTCGGCGGCGGCGTCGGGGGCGAGCGAGCGGCTGACGCGCACGTGGGCGGCCGACGGCGGCGCGGCCTGCTGCTCCTGCTCCTGCTGCTGCTGCTGCTCCTCCAGCGGCACCACCTCGACGGCCAGGCCGTGGTTGGGCTGCCCGCCCGCCGTCCATCGCACCACGGCCGGGCTCACGTCGAAGCTCTCCCAGCGGCTCTCGTTGGCGCGCACCAGGCGCGTGTCCAGCAGGCGCGCCGCCGGCTCCTCCTCGCCCCCCGACGGCGACGCCGCCGCCTTCATCACCTCGAAGACGTTGATGCGCTGCCAGGCCCCGGACTCGGCCCCGCCCGCCCCGCCCGGCAGCCGCTGGCGATAGAGCCGCAGCTCCGCCGACGACACCGCCTCCTCGGCCGGCACGCTGCTCAGGTTGAAGAAGACGCGCAGGCGGCGGCGGCCCCGGCCCCACGGGCCCGACAGGGCTTCCAAGTGCTCTGCGGAGGGACGAGAGAAGGAGGCAGCCGTGAGCCCAGCCGCGCCGACGGGGGGGGGGACCCCAGACACAACACCCTCCCCCCCCGGGGGGAGGGGGCGCCCCCCCGCAGACACACACGCAGACACACACACACACACACACGGCACCTTCGCCTGCAAACCAGGGGTTTCCAAATTCAGGGGTTTTGCAACGCCACCTGCAGCCCCTCCCTAGAGGGTTCCGGGTTCCCTTGCAGCCCCCTCCCCAGAAAGGTGCAACTCCACCTGCAGCCCCTCCCCAGAAATCTGCAATTTCACCTGTATCTCCTCCCCAGGCGTTTCCAAGTTCAGGGATCTGCAAGGCCACCTGCAGCCCCTCCCCAGAAATTTGCAACTCCACCTGCTGCCCCACCCTCCAAATAAATCTGCAATTTCACCAGTTTCTCCTCCCCAGGTGTTTCCAAGTTCAGAAATCTGCAACCCCACCTGCACCCCCTCCCCAGAAATGTCCAGCTTCACCTCGATTCCCCCCTGCCTTTGATTTGCAGGCTCCCGCAGGGACATCAGGGCAGAGAGGCCTGCAGCCCGATCCTAGGGGTCTTCTTTGAACCCCTCCCCTCTCCCGCTCACTGGACTTGCTCCCCCCTCCCCCCATCCAGGGACACAGGGAATTTGGCTGTCCTGGGGGCATTCCGAGGGCGTAAATCCCACTGCACTGGCTGAACGACTTTTGCTCAGAAGTAAGCCCCATGGATTTCTATGAGACTTCCTTTCTAGGGAGGGCGCAGAGCACCCGGGGGGGGCAGTCTGCTATGGCAGGGGCTCATAGGAATTGTAGTCCATGAACATCTGGAGGACCACAGGTTGACTGCCCCTGTGCTATGGAAGGAAGACAGAAAGGAAGAATTCCGTTCAGAAGGAAGAAGGGAACTTGAATTCTGTATTGAAGGAAAAAGAAGGAAGATGGGTAGGTGGGGTGGACCTTCCTAAATGGCCCTTTCCTGTATCTTGGAAACTCTTGACATGCTCAGGGGCTCTAGGGCAGTGGAAATCTTTTCCCATCTCCGGATCTTTGCACCAGCAGATGCTCCCGTCTGGCTTTTCTTGTCCTCAGCCTCCCGCCCCCTTCGGCTTTGGCCTCAGCCATGCGCAGCGCCCCTTTCCAGACCCCGGTGCGCTCCTGGCAGAGGCGATCCAACAAAACACGCATGCACACACATGCACACAGGCAGAGTGGCCTGCAAAGCAATCCAAAGGCCCCTTCACCAGTGGAAAGGTCTGCAGAGCAGAAATCACTGCAGCGGGAAATGCCCGTTTCATATTCTCGGCCTGCGTTTGCTCAGTGGGTCAAACAAAAGAATGGAAGAGAAGCCATGTTGGCTCCGGCCAATGGCCCATCCAGCCCCACATGGTGCGTTCCACAGTAGCTAAACCCAGGGGCCCTCATGAAGTCCACCAGCGGGGGCCAAAACACCAGAAGCCCCCCCCCCCCAGCACCAAGCAGACAGAGCATCCCTTGGCCAGATGTAAGAACACCAGAGAAGCCAGGCTGGATCAGACCACGGGCCCATCCGGCACACAATCCAGGTGCCATCCGGAGGTCCGCCAGCAGGGCCGGAAACCTAGGAGCCCTCCAACGGTGCCCCCCAACTCCCCAGCACCCAAAAAAGTTGTGCACTCCAAAGGCACCTAATGAGGAGTCGTTCTTGGATTGGGGCCATTTGTGCGCAAGGACGGGAGTCGCGGGGAGGGGGGAGTTGGAGCCCAGCTTGTCTGAGGCGGATTTGTAACTTTGGCTGTTGCCTTTAAGGGGGGGGCTGCGCGGGGAGAAACTGGCTCGGAAACATTTGGATCGGATTGCAGGCCACACGTGCGCACACACATCCTTCCGCAAACACGCACAGCTGTAGAAATGCGCTTAGGTCATTGGAGAGAGGGGGGGCATCTCCTCCCCCGCCCGCCGCCTTCCCTCCCCCCCCCCCCACAAACCCAGAGGGAGCCGTTTGGAAAAAAAGATAAAAAGGCGGCGGCGGAGCTTTGATATCTCCGCGGCGCACCAAGGGCAGCGCGCATCGGCCGGGGATTGCGCGCACGGCTGCTGCGCCGAGAGGGAGAATCCGGATTCCTCGTTCCGACGGCGCCGTTCCAGGCAGCCCCCGCCTTCCGCTCTCAAACCCCAGCGCGTCCCGGGGACTTTTGTCCCGAGGGAGGGAGGAGAGTAAGCAACAACCGCACGGTTTTCTCCTCACTCTCTCCCTTCTCCGTGTGAACGCGACTCCTCCAATCCGGATTCCCATCCGAAGCGGAGCGAGCCCGGGGGAAAGCGCTGGGGGAGGCGAGGCTGGGGGGGCGGAAGGGCTTTCCCACCAGATCTCGGCCCCGATCCCCCGCGAGCGGTCGGCATGCACGTCGAGGGGGGCGCCCCCAGCCTCCAGGGCCGCTCCCGCCCCGTCCGGGCGACCCACGCACCTTCGTGGTGGAAGCTCCTGACGGTGTTGGCGCGGCTGGTGGACTTCTCCGGGTACTGGAGGCTCAGGTCGAGCAGGCGCTCCTGGTCCTCGCCCGACTGCAGGCGGTACAGGTCCAGCATGTACGACGGCACGACGGCCGCCCGGCTGGGCTGCGGCCGCTTGCGCAGGCCGAACATGTGGAGCAGCGTGGCCTCGAAGCCGCGCAGGAGCTCATGGCTGGGGAAGGGGCGGCGGGAGGTGCCTTCCTCGCCCCCCCGCCCTCCCCCGCCGCCGCCGCCTCCTCCTCCTCCTCCTCCTCGCGGGTGCAGCCAGCCGCCGGCCACCTTCTTCTTCCCAGTCTCGGCGGGGATCAAGTTGGCACGGGCGGTGCCGCCGAGCAGGCCCTGGCATACCAGAACGACCATCAGCATCCAGCTACCAGGCGTCATGGTGTCTCTGCGGGGGGGGGGGGGGGAGGAAAGCGACACAAACAAGATCGGTCAAACGGGGGGGGGGGAAGGAGTGGGGAGCCCCCAAATTCGCAGCAGGGCGAACCAGCCCCCTCCCCAGCTCAAGAAACGACGGGCAGCCCCTTCCCCAAACCGTCCAACACGCGGTTTCTTCCTTAATCCCCCCCCCCCAAAATCTGCGGGGTGTCTCCGCTTATCTGCTCAAAGTTGCAAAAATGAGTCGGAAGAGGGGGGGCGCAAAGCCCCGTTCACTCCCTCCCCACCCGGAGTTATTAACGCGCGACCAAAGAATCTCCCCCTGGATTTATTATGATTATTTATTATTCTTATTATTTTGTGTTAATCACAACAATCCGAGCGGGGCTTTGTCCTGAGCTGCAAACAAACAAAAGGACGGGGCGGGGGCTGAAGTGGGGGTGGGGGGGTCTCTCTCGGCCGGGCGGGTCGCGGGGCTTGCAAACCGGAGTCCCACCGGTTTCGAGGACACAACACCCCCCTACCCGCCACCGGTCGCTAACCTGGCTGGGGGGGGGGGCGGGAGGGAGGGGCGCAGCGGGGCAACGAGCGAGCCGTCGGCTTTGCCGAGCAAGTGCTTCGTGGATCGCCGCGGTGGGGAGGGGGGGGAAAGGGGAGGAGGGGGTCCGGCCGAGGGGCTGGAAAGAAGAGATGCGATTTAGAGTGGAGGGGGGGTCGTGCCCCCCCCCTTCCCAGCAAAGGAGGGAAAGCGAAGCCCGCATCTGGATCCCCCACCGGCCGCTGGCTTACTCGCGAGTCAGCCCGAGGCGGTGCCGAGGGCAGCGCGGGGCCTCTGGACCGAGAGTCGTCGTGCCCCTCCTCCCTGCGCCTCTGCAAAGCCCCCCGACGGCGCGGCGGAGAGCGAGCCCCTTCCCGGGCAGCGCGAGAGGCCGGATCCGGCGCGGCTACTCACTGGCGGCCAACAGGGCGCAGGGAAACAGTCCATGGTTCTTGACAGCCAGCGTGGAGCGAGGCTCGGGGCAGGAAACTGGCGCGGGGAGCGCAGTCCGGAGCCGGCCGGCCGGGAGGGAGGGAGGGAGAGGCGCAGCTGCTCCGCTGGGCTGGCGGCTGCGGGGAAAGGGCTCGCCTGGAAGATACTGAAGCGCTCCCGCCAGCTGCCTGCGCCTTTTCTGCCAGCCCCGGCCGGAGTCACGTGGAGGCGAGCAGGCACTCCTTGCAGCCGCCTGTCCGTCAAGGGAGGCCAGGCCCCGCCCCCGCCACGCCCCCTTCCCCCCCACCGCCCTGGGATTTGCAAAAGGGATGTCCCACCCCTTGGGCCTCTGTCAATCTCGGGCTCTTGCAGATGTTTGGCAGAGAGGAGAGCTGGGCTGCTTCTGACCTTTGCATTGGGGCGAGCCCCGGGTGGCAGAGCTGGAAGAGGGACCATTAGGGTCATCTAGTCCAGCCCATACAATGCAGGACATCCACGTTTGCCACCCGCCCACTCGCCCTCTAGCCCAGCCCCACAGCTGCCAGCTTCTGGATGGTGAACCCATGCCATCGAAGGAAAGGGAATTTGCACAATTTAAAAAGAAAAAAAATGTTTTTTTGTAGATAAAGTCTGAAGAAGAAAGAGGAGAATTGGGCTTTTTATGCTACCCGAAGGAGTCTCAAAAGGGCTTACAGTCGCCTTCCCTTTCCTCTCCCCACAACAGACACCCTGTGAGGTAGGGGAGGCTGAGAGAGCCCTGAGATTACTGAAGAAGAAGAAGAAGAAGAGTTGGTTCTTATATGCTGCTTTTCTCTACCCAAAGGAGGCTCAAAGCGGCTTCCAATCGCCTTCCCTTTCCTCTCCCCACAACAGACACCCTGTGAGGGAGGGGAGGCTGAGAGAGCCCTGAGATTACTGAAGAAGAAGAAGAAGAGTTGGTTCTTATATGCTGCTTTTCTCTACCCGAAGGAGTCTCAAAGCGGCTTCCAATCGCCTTCCCTTTCCTCTCCCCACAACAGACACCCTGTGAGGGAGGGGAGGCTGAGAGAGCCCTGAGATTACTGAAGAAGAAGAAGAAGAGTTGGTTCTTATATGCTGCTTTTCTCTACCCGAAGGAGTCTCAAAGCGGCTTCCAATCGCCTTCCCTTTACTCTCCCCACAACAGACACCCTGTGAGGGAGGGTGAGACTGAGAGAGCCCTGAGATTACTGAAGAAGAAGAAGAAGAAGAGTTGGTTCTTATATGCTGCTTTTCTCTACCCAAAGGAGGCTCAAAGCGGCTTCCAATCGCCTTCCCTTTCCTCTCCCCACAACAGACACCCTGTGAGGGAGGGGAGGCTGAGAGAGCCCTGAGATTACTGAAGAAGAAGAAGAAGAAGAAGAAGAGTTGGTTCTTATATGCTGCTTTTCTCTACCCAAAGGAGGCTCAAAGCGGCTTCCAATCGCCTTCCCTTTCCTCTCCCCACAACAGACACCCTGTGAGGGAGGGGAGGCTGAGAGAGCCCTGAGATTACTGAAGAAGAAGAAGAAGAAGAGTTGGTTCTTATATGCTGCTTTTCTCTACCCAAAGGAGGCTCAAAGCGGCTTCCAATCGCCTTCCCTTTCCTCTCCCCACAACAGACACCCTGTGAGGGAGGGGAGGCTGAGAGAGCCCTGAGATTACTGAAGAAGAAGAAGAAGAAGACTTGGTTCTTATATGCCGCTTTTCTCTACCCGAAGGAGTCTCAAAGCGGCTTCCAATCGCCTTCCCTTTCCTCTCCCCACAACAGACACCCTGTGAGGGAGGGGAGGCTGAGAGAGCCCTGAGATTACTGAAGAAGAAGAAGAAGAAGAAGAAGAGTTGGTTCTTATATGCTGCTTTTCTCTACCCAAAGGAGGCTCAAAGCGGCTTCCAATCGCCTTCCCTTTCCTCTCCCCACAACAGACACCCTGTGAGGGAGGGGAGGCTGAGAGAGCCCTGAGATTACTGAAGAAGAAGAAGAAGAAGAGTTGGTTCTTATATGCTGCTTTTCTCTACCCAAAGGAGGCTCAAAGCGGCTTCCAATCGCCTTCCCTTTCCTCTCCCCACAACAGACACCCTGTGAGGGAGGGGAGGCTGAGAGAGCCCTGAGATTACTGAAGAAGAAGAAGAAGAAGAGTTGGTTCTTATATGCTGCTTTTCTCTACCCAAAGGAGGCTCAAAGCGGCTTCCAATCGCCTTCCCTTTCCTCTCCCCACAACAGACACCCTGTGAGGGAGGGGAGGCTGAGAGAGCCCTGAGATTACTGAAGAAGAAGAAGAAGAAGAAGAAGAGTTGGTTCTTATATGCTGCTTTTCTCTACCCAAAGGAGGCTCAAAGCGGCTTCCAATCGCCTTCCCTTTCCTCTCCCCACAACAGACACCCTGTGAGGGAGGGGAGGCTGAGAGAGCCCTGAGATTACTGAAGAAGAAGAAGAAGAAGAGTTGGTTCTTATATGCTGCTTTTCTCTACCCAAAGGAGGCTCAAAGCGGCTTCCAATCGCCTTCCCTTTCCTCTCCCCACAACAGACACCCTGTGAGGGAGGGGAGGCTGAGAGAGCCCTGAGATTACTGAAGAAGAAGAAGAAGAAGACTTGGTTCTTATATGCCGCTTTTCTCTACCCGAAGGAGTCTCAAAGCGGCTTCCAATCACCTTCCCTTTCCTCTCCCCACAACAGACACCCTGTGAGGTAGGGGAGGCTGAGAGAGCCCTGAGATTACTGAAGAAGTAGAAGAGTTGGTTCTTATATGCCGCTTTTCTCTACCCGAAGGAGTCTCAAAGTGGCTTCCAATCGCCTTCCCTTTCCTCTCCCCACAACAGACACCCTGTGAGGGAGGGGAGGCTGAGAGAGCCCTGAGATTACTGAAGAAGAAGAAGAAGAAGAAGAGTTGGTTCTTATATGCTGCTTTTCTCTACCCAAAGGAGGCTCAAAGCGGCTTCCAATCGCCTTCCCTTTCCTCTCCCCACAACAGACACCCTGTGAGGGAGGGGAGGCTGAGAGAGCCCTGAGATTACTGAAGAAGTAGAAGAGTTGGTTTTTATATGCCGCTTTTCTCTACCCGAAGGAGTCTCAAAGTGGCTTCCAATCGCCTTCCCTTTCCTCTCCCCGCAACAGACACCCTGTGAGGGAGGGTGAGACTGAGAGAGCCCTGAGATTACTGAAGAAGAAGAAGAAGAGTTGGTTCTTATATGCTGCTTTTCTCTACCCGAAGGAGTCTCAAAGCGGCTTCCAATCGCCTTCCCTTTCCTCTCCCCACAACAGACACCCTGTGACGGAGGGGAGGCTGAGAGAGCCCTTAAATTACTGGACAAGAAGAAGAAGAGTTGGTCCATAGATGCCACTTTTCTCTACCCAAAGGTAGAGAACACAACAGATGCCCTGAGAGGGAGGGGAGGCTCAAAGAGCCCTGAGGGAAACTGCTCTGTGAGAACAGCTCTATCAGGGCTGTGACTGGCCCAAGGTCACCCGGCTGGCTGCATGTAGAGGAGCGGGGAATCAGACCCAGCTCACCATATTAGAAGCCGCCACTCTAAATCACGATACCGCCCTGGCTCTCCTTAGATCTTTGTACAATTTCCATTCGTTTCCTAAGTTATTCCGCTACGAAAACAATCTGGAAAACATGCAATGTAGCCGGTTCGCATTTGGACTTGACCGTAGAATTTGTTTAATAACGCAGACGATGCAGCTAAGAGTATCTGCCTTGCCATCAATTGCCTTCCATATGGAAATCTGAGTCCCGTCAGGCACCTTCAAGACCAACCAAATTTTATTCTAGGGGTGAGCTTTTGCAGGCAGGCACCCCTCCCCAGATCATGAAATGGGACTCCTCTGAGTGCAGGTAGAAGGAGAGGAAATCAGAAGGAAATTCGTAAACAGGATCATGAAGATATCCAAGGAATAGGCAGCATGAAGAAGATTGAACATGAGTCAGCAGGGTGACTCGGTGGCTAAAAAGGCAAATGGGATTTTGGGCTGTCTTAAAAGATGTATTGTGTCCAGATCACGGGAGATGATGGTACCGCTTTACTCTGCTCTGGTTCGGCCTCACTTGGAGTCCTGTGTTCAGTTTTGGGCACCCCAGTTGAAGAGGGATGTAGACGAACTGGAGCATGTCCAGAGGAGGGCAACAAAGATGGTGAGGGGTTTAGAGACCAAGATGTCTGAGGAAAGGTTGGGGGAGCCTGGTCTGTTTAGCCTGGAGAGGAGACGACTGAGAGGGGATCTGATAACCACCTTCAAGTATTTAAAAGGCTGCCATGTAGAGGATGGAGCAGAGTTGTTCTCTCTTGCCCCAGAGGGACGGACCAGAACCAATGGGATGAAATTAATGCAAAAGAAATTCTGTCTAAACCTCTGGAAGAAGTTCCTGACAGTTAGAGCGGTTCCTCAGTGGAATAGGCTTCCTCGGGAGGTGGTGGGTTCTCATCTTTGGAGATTTTTAAACAGAGGCTGGAGAACCATCTGACGGACAGGCTGATTCTGTGAAGGTTCAAGGGGGTGGCAGGTGACAACGTTGGTCACAATCAGTGCCTTGCTAGAGTGATGGAATTTGTCATTCCTTTGGGTTCAATTGTCATTCACAAAAACATCGAGGGAATCAAAAAGGTAGAGAGACCTGCTGCTAGAATAAAACAAGGTGGATCTGAAAGGTGCCATCTGCTACTTCACCCCTACACCGCTACTCACCTGAATCTCACTTCCAGATCAATTTACCCGGAACAAACAGCTGCTTTGAAAGGTCGATTCTACGGCATTAAAGTCCCTCCCTCCCTCCTTAAATCCCACCTTCCACCTCCAAAATCTCCAGGTACTTCCAGAGCTGAGAAGCCTACCTGATGCGTTATCACTTTGCTGGCACGAAAGGAACAACAGTGAGAACATTCCCTTTGCGCATCTGAAGAAGTGAGCCGTGACTCTCGAAAGCTCTTTGTCCTGACGCAAATTTTGTGAGTCTTTCAAGCGCTCCTCTGCTCTGGTTCTGTTCCGCTTCCCTCTGTGTGATCTCCTCCTCCATTTGCCAAGAGACTCAGAGCAGACTTCCATCTTGACAGGCGCATGGATGGACGTTTGCAAGGTGGCACCGGAGGAGACTCTGCAGGACTCAGACTGAGGTTATCGTTCTTCTCGGGTCACATCCTGAGCTACATTCAGGTGGGGGGGGAGTGTTGCTGGTCTGAAGGAGATGGACGGACTCCATCCAAGACGCTTTGCAAGAACTCAGCAGGGTTTTTAAAGGCTGCATGTGGGGGAGAGCAGAACTGAACCCGGCAAGCCAGATTAGAAATCCACTGTCAACCACTACACCAAACTGGCTGTCTAAGAAGGGTTGGCCCTGTTTAGTATTTGGATGGGAGGCCCTCAAGGAAAATCACCTCCGGCCTTGAAAATCAGCTGCTGATTGACGGCAATTTCCGCCACCATAAATCAAGGAAGGGAGGAAGGAAGGAAGGAGAACTTGAATTCTGGAAGGAAGGAAGGAAGGAAGGAAGGAAGGAAGGAAGGAAGGAAGGAAGGAAGGAAGGAAGGAAGGAAGGAAGGAAGGAAGGAAGGAGAAGAATTCTGGAAGGAAGGAAGGAAGGAAGGAAGGAAGGAAGGAAGGAAGGAAGGAAGGAAGGAAGGAAGGAAGGAAGGAAGGAGAACTTGAATTCTGGAAGGAAGGAAGGAAGGAAGGAAGGAAGGAAGGAGAACTTGAATTCTGGAAGGAAGGAAGGAAGGAAGGAAGGAAGGAAGGAAGGAAGGAAGGAAGGAAGGAAGGAAGGAAGGAAGGAAGGAAGGAAGGAGAAGAATTCTGGAAGGAAGGAAGGAAGGAAGGAAGGAAGGAAGGAAGGAAGGAAGGAAGGAAGGAAGGAGAAGAATTCTGGAAGGAAGGAAGGAAGGAAGGAAGGAAGGAAGGAAGGAAGGAAGGAAGGAAGGAAGGAAGGAAGGAAGGAAGGAAGGAAGGAAGGAAGGAAGGAAGGAAGGAGAACTTGAATTCTGGAAGGAAGGAAGGAAGGAAGGAAGGAAGGAAGGAAGGAAGGAAGGAAGGAAGGAAGGAAGGAAGGAAGGAAGGAAGGAAGGAGAACTTGAATTCTGGAAGGAAGGAAGGAAGGAAGGAAGGAAGGAAGGAAGGAAGGAAGGAAGGAAGGAAGGAAGGAAGGAAGGAAGGAAGAGAGGCAGGAAGGGAGGGAGGGTGGGAGGCAGGAAGGAAGGAAGGATATGGGGAGGGAGGAAGGAAAATTTGAATTCAGGGAGGGAGGAGAATTGGGAAGGAAGCAAGCAAGCAATTAAGGAAAGGCAATGGTCAATGTATTTGCTTTACTTCATTTGGGGTGATTAAGTTTCTAATCCGATTTGTGGCTTTGAAGGGGGGAGAGAGAGAAAGAAAAATTCTCAAATCTTCCAGCCTTTGGATTGTGCAGCTGAGCCGGACAGATCAGAAAGGATTGCTTTGTTACGCAGGTAGCAAAGTTTTAAGACAGGTTTAATAAAACCCATTCCGGAAACCAGAACATGCAGGAAACCAGATTGGGAAGAACAGGGCCAGACTGAAAACAGGGATCAGCTTCGAAATCTCATTATCTACTCTTTCCTTGCACATTTTATTCTTTTTTTAATGACATGACGCCGGAGAAGGGAATTTTGAAAGTTTCCATGATCGTGCGATTTACCCATCTTTCCACTGAGGGAGACCTTCATTTTTTTAGTGTTAAAAGAATGAAAACACTGACCTTTTAAATGACAAGCTTCCCAACCAAACAAAAAGGTCATGGAATTTTTGCCTTCCTGCTCCTCTTGCATGGACCCCTGGTTGGAAATCCCTGCTAAGAGTCCAATGACCTTTCGCTCATGTCCCAAAAATCTTGGTCTCTAAGGTGGGACTGTGGTGCGAAAGTGGGAATTCACCTTGTGACTCAAGGAGACAGGTGGCAGAAGATGCCAGGTTCAATCCCCAGGGACTCCATAGTATCATGCAATAATAGAATCCTAGAGTTGCAAGGAACCTCCTGGGTCATCTAGACCCACCCCCTGCACTATGCAGGACACTCACAACCCTCTCGCTCATCCACTGTCACCTGCCTCCCCCTTGAACCTTCACAGAATCAGCCTCTCCGTCAGATGGCTCTCCAGCCTGTTTAAAAATCTCCAAAGATGGAGAACCCACCACCTCCCGAGGAAGCCTGTTCCACTGGGGAACCGCTTTGTCTTCTTCCAGATATTTTGAACTGTGGTGCCCAAAACTGAACACGGTACCCCAAGTGAGGCCGGACCAGAGCAAAGTAAAGCGGTACCATCACCTCCAGTGATCTGGGCATGAGACTCCGTTTGATACAGCCCAAAATCCCATTTGCCTTTTTGCCTTTTCACCCTGCTGATTCATATTCAATGTATGGTCTACTAAGACTCCTAGATCCTTTTTTGCACATGCTACGGCCAAGACAAGTCTCCCCCATCCTGGAAGGAAGGAAGGAAGGAAGGAAGGAAGGAAGGAAGGAAGGAAGGAAGGAAGGAAGGAAGGAAGGAAGGAAGGAAGGAAGGAAGGAAGGAAGGAAGGAAGGAAGGAAGGAAGGAAGGAAGGAAGGAAGGAAGGAAGGAGATTGGAAGTGGAGTGAGAAGGAAGGAAGGAAGGAAGGAAGTAGACTCTATCTCAAGGAGTCTCAAAGCAGTTTGCAGTTGCCTTCCCTTTCCTCTCCCCACAAAACAGCTTCCAATCACCTTCTCATCCTGTCCCCACAACAGGAACCTGTGAGGTAGGTGGTTTTGAGAGAGCCTTGAAAGAAATTGCTCTGTGAGAACAGCACTATCAGGGCTGTGACTGGCCTAAGGTCACCCAGTTGGTTACATACAGTGGAGCAGAGAATCAAACCCAGTTTGCCAAATTAGAAGCCGCGGCTCTTAAGCACTGGACCACATAGGAAGGTGATCGTAAGCCGCTTTGAGATTCCTTCTGGTAGTGAAAAGCGAGGTACAAAAACCAACCCTTCTTCCTCTACATCTTCTTCTTCCTCCCTAATACCTCCCTTTCCCAAACTCACCTTCCCAAACTCCATTCCCAGATCTCCTGCAATTTCCCTACCTGGAGCTGTCAACCCAAATTTGGATACATTCTGAAAGGTGTCCAAGCTCAGGACAGGCTGGATTCTTTCTCCCGCATGCCTGGACATGCACCATCTCTGTTTTGGCTTCCACCTGCTGGAATAGTCCCCCCAAGGGGTCCGAAAAGTCCCTGCCCTCTTGGTTTTCCGTAAGACAACGCAGGCGTGAATTACAAAGGAGGGCCTTTTTCACCCAGGTAGTCCAGGCTGCAGGAGACCTTTCAGAAGGTTGCATCATCAAAGGGATCGAGAACAGACTACAGATAAGACTCCGAGCAGGTAGCACCCGATAAAATACCAGTACGATACAATAATGCACGATGTGGTTTCAAAATGAAATCGTTACGTTTTTAAATTATTGACATCATTTTTTAAAACTGTCGTTTTAAACTACCGAGAGGTTAGCTGATCTTTAGCCAGTGGAGGTTAGGTTGGTTCTTCGAGCAGGGAGGACCAAAGATTTTGGGTGTTAGGTCCATCTAGTCCCACCCCCCTGCTCACTGCAGGATCAGCCTCAAGCATCCTGGAGAAGGATCTGTCCAGCCGCTCCTTGAAGACGGCCAGTGAGGGGGAGCTCCCCACCTTCTTAGGCAGACCCTTCCACTGCTGAACTAGACTCATAGGATCCTAGAGTGGGAAGGGGCCATGAAGGCCATCTAGTCCCACCCCCTGCTCAGTGCAGGGTCAGCCTCAAGCATCCAGGAGAAGGATCTGTCCAGCCACTGCTTGAAGACGGCCAGTGAGGGGGAGCTCCCCACCTCCTTAGGCAGCCCCTTCCACTGCTGAACTAGACTCATAGGATCCTAGAGTGGGAAGGGGCCATAAAGGCCATCTAGTCCCACCCCCTGCTCAGGGAAGGATCAGCCTCAAGCATCCAGGAGAAGGATCTGTCCATCCGCTGCTTGAAGACGGCCAGAGAGGGGGAGCTCCCCACCTCCTTAGGCAGCCCCTTCCACTGCTGAACTAGACTCCCGGAATCCTAGAGTGGGAAGGGGCCATGCAGGCCATCTAGCCCACCCCCTGCTCAGGGCAGGATCAGCCTCAAGCATCCAGGAGAAGGATCTGTCCAGCCTCTGCTTGAAGACCCCCAGTGAAGGGGAGCTCTCCACCTCCTTAGGCAGCCCCTTCCACTGCTGAACTAGACTCTTAGAATCCTAGAGTGGGAAGGGGCCATGCAGGCCATCTAGTCCACCCCCTGCTCAGTGCAGGATCAGCCTCAAGCATCCAGGAGAAGGATCTGTCCAGCCGCTGCTTGAAGACGGCCAGTGAGGGGGAGCTCCCCACCCCCTTAGGCAGCCCCTTCCACTGCTGAACTAGACTCCCAGAATCCTAGAGTGGGAAGGGGCCATGCAGGCCATCTAGTCCACCCCCTGTTCAGTGCAGGATCAGCCTCAAGCATCCAGGAGAAGGATCTGTCCAGCCGCTGCTTGAAGACGGCCAGTGAGGGGGAGCTCCCCGCCCCCTTAGGCAGCCCCTTCCACTGCTGAACTAGACTCCCAGAATCCTAGAGTGGGAAGGGGCCATGCAGGCCATCTAGTCCACCCCCTGTTCAGTGCAGGATCAGCCTCAAGCATCCAGGAGAAGGATCTGTCCAGCCGCTGCTTGAAGACGGCCAGTGAGGGGGAGCTCCCCACCCCCTTAGGCAGCCCCTTCCACTGCTGACCTAGACTCCCAGAATCCTAGAGTGGGAAGGGGCCATGCAGGCCATCTAGTCCACCCCCTGTTCAGTGCAGGATCAGCCTCAAGCATTCAGGAGAAGGATCTGTCCAGCCCCTGCTTGAAGACACCCAGTGAGGGGGAGCTCCCCACCTCCTGAGGCAGCCCATTCTGCGGCTGAACTAGACTCAAAGAATCCTAGAGTGGGAAGGGGCCATGGAGGCCATCCAGGCAGCCCCTTCCACTGTTGAACTTGTCTTTCCTGATGGTAGTTTTTCCTGATATCTGATACGGTTCTACATGTCATTCTACTTCCTGATATCTACGAACAGATTTGAACCCTGGTCTCCCAGCGACTAGCGGACACTCTCAACCAGTCGTTCTCAATCTTTTTTGAACCACCGCCCTTTGGGGAGGTCTTCTCAGGTTCCCGGGTGTCCCGTCAAATAAGGACAAAACGCAGCACAATCAGATGGGCAGGAAATGGTTTATTATTGAACACCAAGAAAACCTGAACATTCTAAACAGACTGGAGCAAAATTTTAAACTAAAATGTAGAACATTTGACCAAGAGAAGCATGTGTGCTCGTATGTTTGTTTTTCTCCCTTGAATGCATTAATTGAAGTACACACAAAGGACCGGATTTCGTGATTTCTTTTTCTTTCCCTCCACGGCCAAACCTCCTAGCAATGAATGACGTCATGCGTGGCAAAAAGGGCATTTCATACAATTCGGGGACCAGGGACTCCCACCCACCCTCCCAGTTTTGAGTCTGTGTCCCCATTCAAGTGTCCCAGGGACCCCCGGGGTGCCCCTGTGGAGAACAGCTGCCAAATTGGGAAGTCACTGTGAAGGTTTTTGCCCCACCTCGCTTTGGACCTCCCTAGTCCACGGATGAGACTGACCCTGATCTTCCGGGTTTGGTGTTGCGGTTTCAACCTAGGGAGCTGCAGTTCTCCTGGAATGTCAGCTTTCCCCCCACACTTCAGAGGGACTGCCTCCCTGTATGTCTTCCCCAGAGAGCTCTCCGCCACCTGGGGATCCCTGGCCCCAAGGAAATACAGCTGGCCTCAACTACAGCCAAGGCCAAAAAGGTGACCCTGGTGGAACAAGCTCCCAAGCGTGATCAGGGCCCTGTCGAACTACCCAACTTCCGCAAGGCCTGCAGGATGGGGCTCTTCCGCCGGGCCTATGATTGAGGCCAGCGAGATGGATAAATAGCTAGATAACAACCACAGCCGTATCAGGGCCTGCAGCCTGCCCTGCTCTGCCCTCCTTTTTCTCCCCGGCCATGTAGGCTAACATCTGCTGGTTTTATAACTAAAATTGATGCAACAGTGTTGAATGTCGGTCAATAGAATTTTAATCTGGTTTGGTGTAGTGGTTAGGAGTGCGGACTTCTAATCTGGCATGCCGGGTTCGATTCTGCACTCCCCCACATGCAGCCAGCTGGGTGACCTTGGGCTCGCCACAGCTCTGATAAAACTGTTCTGACCGGACAGTGATATCAGGGCTCTCTCAGCCTCACCCACCCCACAGGGTGTCTGTTTTGGGGAGAGGAAAGGGAAAGCAACTGGAAGCTGCTTTGGGACTCCTTCGGGTAGAGAAAAGTGGCATATAAGAACCAACTCTTCTTCTTCTTCAGTAATCTCAGGGCTCTCTCAGCCTCCCCTCCCTCACAGGGTGTCTGTTGTGGGGAGAGGAAAGGGAAGGCGACTGGAAGCCGCTTTGAGCCTCCTTCGGGTAGAGAAAAGCGGCATATAAGAACCAACTCTTCTTCTTCTTCAGTAATCTCAGGGCTCTCTCAGCCTCCCCTTCCTCACAGGGGGTCTGTTGTGGGGAGAGGAAAGGGAAGGCGACTGGAAGCCGCTTTGAGACTCCTTCAGGTAGAGAAAAGTAGTGTAGTGACAAGCAACTAGTTCAGCATGTTTTGATAAGTCTTCTTCGGATATTACAACAAATCATCAATCTGTGACTGTTAGCCATGTTGAGACTACTTTGGGTAGAGAAAAGCAGCATATAAGAACCAACTCTTCTTTTTCTTCTTCTGAGTTTTTAGACCGTGTACGCTGCCCCGAGAGGGGCGGTATATAAATCAAGAAACACATAAAATAAATAATAGATCGTGGAGAAAATGCCAGCTTTGCAGGACGGCCTTCCCCTCCCTCCTGAGCCCCGGGTATCATCCGAACCCACAATTGGCACCAGCTTTTCTATCCTAGCTCTGCTTCTCAATCCACAACCCCCCCCCCCGCCGCCCCCCTTTCATTCCAGGGCTCTCTTTGCAGTTTGCAGCTCAGTTTCTCTGCCGCCTTATCAGCAAACCACCCCCTCCTCTCTTCTCCTCCGCTGTCCTGGTTCTCTCAAACCTCTGGGCAGAAGCCGGAATTATTGGTTTTATGCCTAAGGCTTGCTTCTGGGTGTTCTCAAAGCCTAAATGCCACTTCTTAAAGAGTTAAAGATCTAGATGGCCGTGCTCAGAGAAGGACGATAAACTAATCACTCATTCTGCTGTCGGGGATCTGGCGTGTCATTTAGCCGAAATGTGGAATGTGTTTAACAATGTCAAGAAGGGGGACGGGGAGGGGAAAGCCCTTAGCGCCCAGAGCAGAAGATGGATGGATTGTCAAGGGCTACTGGGGAGAAAGTCCTCCAGTCTAATTGTTATTGGGGCATGAGCCACCAAAAATGGGGCACTTCAAATGAAATAATGAAGTCTAGCGGGAGAACGTCAGTTGAGGTGGGTCGCCCTGTGGGTGTGAAGCAATAGGGGGAAGTTGGAGTCCGGTGGCCCCTGGAAGACCAGCCAGGTTTCATTCTGGGTCTGAGCTTTCATGGGCACACAAACTTCATCATAAGAAGATGAAGAACATCAGGAGAGCCCTGCTGGGTCAGACCAGGGGTCCCTCCAGTCCAGCCTCCTGCCTCACACGGGCCAGCCAGTTCCTCTGGAGGGCCAGCAACAGGGCAGAGAGGCCGAGGCCTTCCTAAGGACATCAGGAGAGCCCTGCTGGGTCAGACCAGGGGTCCATCCAATCCAGCCTCCTGTCTCACACAGGGGCCAGCCAGTTCCTCTGGAGGGCCAGCAACAGGGCAGAGAGGCCGAGGCCTTCCTAAGGACACCAGGGGAGCCCTGCTGGGTCAGACCAGGGGTCCATCCAGTCCAGCCTCCTCTCTCACACAGGGGCCAGCCAGTTCCTCTGGAGGGCCAGCAACAGGGCAGAGAGACCAAATCCTTCCCCTGATGTAGCTTCCTAATTCTAAGGGTTAGTGCCTCTGGACGAGGAGGTTCCCCTCAGTCCCCCTGCCTCTGGACGAGGAGGTTCCCCTCAGTCCCCCTGCCTAGTAGCCACTGATAGACCTGCTCTCCATGAATCTGTCCAAGCCCCATCTAAAGTTGATTATTCCTTTGGCCATCACAACAATTTCTGGCCACTCTTCGTTCTTCCAAGGAACATAGGCCTGCTTAGGGATTTGAAAGGCAAGGGGATTTTTCTTTGAATTCGAAATAAGGCCCAAAGAAATAGGGTTGCCAAATCCAGAAGAATTATAACGGATCTCCAGGCTGCAGAGATCAGGTCCCATGGGGGGGTGGAATATGAATACTTTGTAGACTCTGGCATTTCCTAACCTGGAGCTGGTAACCCTACCAACTTCTTAGGTCAAAACCAAATTCTTTGTAGGGGTGCTCTGAAAGCTGCCAGGTCCCCCTCTGTCCACTGGCTGGAGATGGGAGGGGACCAGGTCGCCAGAATCAGGTTTGCAAACTCCTGGAGATTTGGGGATGGAGCCAGAGGGGTCCAAACTCAGAGTCCACCCTGCAACACAGCCATTTTCTCCAGTCGAACTGAGCTCTGAGGCCTGGAGCTGTGCTGTAATTTTGGGGGATCTCCCGGTTTCCCCTGGAGGTTGGCATCCCTCTTAGGTCCGCCCCCCCTGCCATAATGGCAACTCCAGCCGTTTATCACTCAGGATCTCCGACAAGTGCTCCTGGGATAAGTGAGTCATTGGGGGGGAATGTCTAGGAAAACAGCCTCAAGTGACCCCCGCGGTCTTTGACAGACCCCCCCCCCTTATTTATTTTGTTTTCAGCTTTAAAAGCCAGGCTCCGTGTCAGGAGGGAGACGAATGCCAATCCTGTGTTGTGTTTTTTTCTTCTTTTCTTGCTGCCGTTCACGTGAAACCAGATTCACTGTCTCTGTTTCTCCCCTCGGAAGAGCTTTTAGGAATCATAATGCCAAGAGAACAGCAGGGTTGACTCTTGTGGGACCGGCAAACAGTGGTTCCTCCGTATTTCCATATTCCCAGGGAGATGTTGGTCAGGGGAGCATATGTCATATTTTTTCTTTTTGTGCCATTTGACCAGAAAAGGTTTAAATAGTACCTGGGATCTCTCCCAGGGTTTGTTTGTTTGTTTGTTTGTTTGGTAAGTGCGCTCTTGAATTCACCCCAAAGGTCATGAGTCATTGTTGATGGGGGTCCTTCATGGAGATGGGCTGGAGCCACGCAGATCCCCAGCACTAAAAATGCTGTGTAGGTACGCTATTTTGTACTTCTTTATATCCGTTTGGAATAATAGAAGAAGTTACAGTTTTGTTGACATTATTCCTCATGGGGACAATTGTACGTTTTACAGTGGAACAGGCTTCCTCGGGAGGTGGTGGGTTCTCCATCTTTGGAGATTTTTAAGCCGAGGCTGGAGAGCCCTCTGACGGAGAGGCTGATTCTGTGGAGGTTCAAGGGGGTGGCAGGTGACAGTGGATGAGCGAGAGGGTTGGGAGTGTCCTGCACAGTGCAGGGGGTTGGACTAGATGACCCAGGAGGTCCCTTCCAACTCTAGGATTCTAAATTCTGTCTAAACATCCAAAAGAAGTTCCTGACAAGAGTGGTTTCTCAGTGGAACAGGCTTCCTTGTCAATAATTTTCAACTGGATATTTTGCTTGGAACATGTTAAAACATGGACAACCAAACTTTATTGTTGTGATTTTTTAAGAAATATATAAGCTGCTGAGGAAGAGTCTCCTCCTTGAAAATGAATCAAATGCTGGATCTCGTTTTGGCTTTTATGTTTAGGAATGAAGAGGATTCTTCGTTTACATCTAGCCATTTCATCAGCTTTTTTCTCGTCTGTCCCCTTAAAGGCTGCAAAGGTGTGACGTAACTCGGATGGGGCAATGTGGAACCGCCACAAGATGTGAAAGTAGAGATTAACTTGAAGCTGGGTCCTACATTTGCCCTCCATCAAGCACAGCTGTGAAGGCAAAGATCACAGGATTGTGAACTCCAACAGCTTAAAAAATCCCTCCGTAAATATACCGAACCCGTAGCCCTGCTAACATGTTCGATTTAACGTATGTCCCGCTTGCATGTAAAATGCTTCCTGGCTTCCAGTGGGGAAGTGGCGGAGAACGAATTGACATGAAACAGAGTAAGCAAGGCTTTCCTGCATTCATCATGGGGTTGGACTAGATGACCATGGGGGTTCTCATGGAGAACTGAGAGCTCTCAGCTTGGTCTTGCAGATAACAGCAACAGCTTGTAATCTAGCAAGGTAGGGTTGATTCCCCACTCCTCCTCCACATGCAGCCAGCTGGGTGACCTTGGGCTAGGCACAGTCCTGTTACTGCTGTTCTGATTGGGCCGTCCTGTCAGAGCTCTCTCAGCCTCACCCACCTCACAAGGTGATTGTAAGCCACTTTGATACTCCTTCGGGTAGAGAAAAGTGGCATCTAAGAACCAATTGTTCTTCTTCTTCTTCAGTAATCTCAGGGCTCTCTCAGCCTCCCCTCCCTCACAGGGTGTCTGTTGTGGGGAGAGGAAAGGGAAGGCGAATGGAAGCCGCTTTGAGCCTCCTTCGGGTAGAGAAAAGCAGCATATAAGAACCAACTCTTCTTCTTCTTCTTCTTCAGTAATCTCAGGCCTCTCTCAGCCTCCCCTCCCTCACAGGGGGTCTGTTGTGGGGAGAGGAAAGGGAAAGTGACTGTAAGCTGCTTTGAGCCTCCTTCGGGTAGAGAAAAGCGGCATATAAGAACCAACTCTTCTTCTTCTTCAGTAATCTCAGGGCTCTCTCAGCCTCACCTACCCCACAGGGTGTCTGTTGTGGGGAGAGGAAGGGGAAGGCGACTGTAAGCCGCTTAGAGCCTCCTTTGGGTAGGGAAAAGTGGCATAGAAGAACCAACTCTTCTTCTTCTTCTTCTTCTTCTTCTCCTTCTTCTTCCTCAGTAATCTCGGGGCTCTCTCAGTCTCACCCTCCCTCACAGGGTGTCTGTTGTGGGGAGAGGAAGGGAAGGCGACTGTAAGCTGCTTTGAGACTCCTTCGGGTAGAGAAAAGAGGCATATAAGAACCAACTCTTCTTCTCCTTCTGAAATCTCAGGGCTCTCTCAGCCTCACCCACCTCACAGGGTGTCTGTTGTGGGGAGAGGAAGGGAAGGCGACTGTAAGCCGCTTTGAGACTCCTTCGGGTAGAGAAAAGAGGCATATAAGAACCAACTCTTCTTCTCCTTCTGAAATCTCAGGGCTCTCTCAGCCTCACCCACCTCACAGGGTGTCTGTTGTGGGGAGAGGAAGGGAAGGCGACTGTAAGCCGCTTTGAGACTCCTTCAGGTAGAGAAAAGAGGCATATAAGAACCAACTCTTCTTCTTCAGTAATCTCAGGCCTCTCTTAGTCTCCCCTCCCTCACAGGGTGTCTGTTGTGGGGAGAGGAAAGGGAAGGCGAATGTAAGCCACTTTGAGCCTCCTTCGGGTAGAGAAAAGCAGCATATAAGAACCAATTCTTCTTCTTCTTCTTCAGTAACATCAGGGCTCTCTCAGCCTCACCCACCTCACAGGGTGTCTGTTGTGTGGAGAGGAAAGGGAAGGAGATGGGAAGCCGCTTTGAGACTCGGCATAACAGAACCAATTTCTCTCCTTGGGGTAGAGAAGAATGGGCTATAAAAATACCCTCTTCGTCTTCAAGCAGGAAACTGCACTTATGTCACCCCAGGCTAAATCTTTAGCCCTGACGCTAAGTCTTGCTCATTGTCCCTGAGCAAGGTGGCCCCGGATAGCTGGGAGACTAAAGAGGGCTGGCTCTGGTTTTTTATTTGGATGGGAGACCCCGAAGGAAGTCCAGCGTCGCTGTGCCGATGGCAACTCAGTTCTGTTCATCTCTTCCTCTGGAAACCCCACAAGGTGATCATGAGAACAAAGCTAGAATCTGGGGGCACCTTAAGACCAGCCAAGTTTTATTCCAGGTGTCAGCTTTCGTGGACTTTCAGAGATAAAGCCCAATGCTCTGAGAAAGGTGCTCAGAAGACACCAGGCTGGGACTTGGTTGCATTTTCCAGGACTACCAAGCATTGCCAAGATTGCTATGATGTTTCATGGGCTTTTTGAAATCACGTGGTCCATTGTTTCCAATGCGGAGGGGTTTGACGAGCTGCTTTCGAAAGCCTCCTTTGTGCTAAATTCGATAAGGTTAAGTGCAGAGTTCTACATCTGGGTCAGAGAAATGTCAAGCAACCATTCTGGAAGGGAGAGACACTTCTGGGTAACTAAATATGAGCAGGCAGTGGGAAGACGAAGGCAGGTCTGGGCTGGATCCAGAGGCATCACCTCAAAATCACAAAAGGTCATGGTCCTGCCACTGCATTCTGCATCAGTCAGACCCCACCTGGAGTCCTGTGGGCAGTTTGGAGGCCTCAATTCAAGAAGGATGTGGGCAAAATGGAGAGCGAGGAGGAGGAGGATCTGGGGCCTGGGGACCAAGTCCTAGGAGGAAAGGCTGAGGGACTTGGGAAGGTTCAGCCTGGAGAAGAGGAGGTGCAGACGGGACATGAGGGCTCTCTTGAAGGACTGGAAAGGTTGTCCCTTGGAGGAGGGCAGCAGAGGAGAGGACCCACAGTCATGGGTTTAAACCACATGTAGAAAGATACCAACTAGAAATCAGGAAGAAAATGTCCGCAGTTTGAATAGTTCAGCAGTGGAAGGGGCTGCCTAAGGAGGTGGGGAGCTCCCCCTCACTGGCGATCTTCAAGCAGAAGCTGGACAGATCCTTCTCCTGGATGCTTGAGGCTGATCCTGCACTGAGCAGGGGGTGGGACTAGATGGCCTGCATGGCCCCTTCCCACTCTAGGATTCCAGGAGTCTAGTCCAGCAGTGGAAGGGGCTGCCTAAGGAGGTGGGGAGCTCCCCCTCACTGGCGATCTTCAAGCAGAAGCTGGACAGATCCTTCTCCTGGATGCTTGAGGCTGATCCTGCACTGAGCAGGGGGTGGGACTAGGTGGCCTGCATGGCCCCTTCCCACTCTAGGATTCTAGGAGTCTAGTTCAGCAGTTGAAGGGGCTGCCTAAGGAGGTGGGGAACTCCCCCTCACAGGCCGTCTTCAAGCAGCGGCTGGACAGATCCTTCTCCTGGATGCTTGAGGCTGATCCTGCACTGAGCAGGGGGTGGGACTAGGTGGCCTGCATGGCCCCTTCCCACTCTAGGATTCTAGGAGTCTAGTTCAGCAGTTGAAGGGGCTGCCTAAGGAGGTGGGGAACTCCCCCTCACAGGCCGTCTTCAAGCAGCGGCTGGACAGATCCTTCTCCTCGATGCTTGAGGCTGATCCTGCACTGAGCAGGGGGTGGGACTAGATGGCCTCCATGGCCCCTTCCCACTCTAGGATTCTAGGAGTCTAGTTCAGCAGTGGAAGGGGCTGCCTACGGAGGTGGGAGCTCCCCCTCACTGGCCGTCTTCAAGCAGCGGCTGGACAGATCCTTCTCCTGGATGCTTGAGGCTGATCCAGCATTGAGCAGGGGGTGGGACTAGATGGCCTCAATGGGACCTTCTACCTCTTGGATACTATGAAATCAGTGACGTGTTGCCATTTTTAAAGGTCACCCATTGACTGAAAACACCTCACTCCAGGTTTAGACGTCGGCGTCTCTGAAATTATTTTAAAGATGTATGACATAATCAGGTCCCCAAAAGACCACTCTACCCTCTCTAGATTTCTTTCGACTCCTCCTCCTTCTCCCCAGCACCGTGACTATTAAAACACGTAATGAAAATTGCTACCAAAGAGCCCGGTCCATTTACGAGGATGAGAGGCACACCTATCCAGAAGGAAACAAAAGGAGATTTCTCCGTGAGGAAGGCGGGCCCTTCCCCTGACCTTCTAAAGTGGGGTTGGTTGCCCAGGAGCCCACAAATGAAGCTGGAGATTCCTTGTTTCTGTCCTTCTGCAGAAGAAATGTCGGGGGCTATTGTTGGACAGGCCACCTTTGCCTGCGGGGTCAAAGCCGTGGGTGGCTTGTGGAGGGGTGGGGGGACACTCTCCAGGGCTGATTTAAACACCGTTGCAGTGGCCTTATAAATCAATAAGACAGCTGTAGGGAATAGCTCTGCAGGGTCCAGAACTGGGGTGCCAGTCTGGGGACTAGAAGTCTTCCAGAATTACAACTAGTCTCCAGACTACAGAATCTGGGGATGGTGGGATTTGGAGAGTGTCCTCATTGGGGTAACTTGGTGTAAAGGTTTGACGTGCGGACTTCTGATTTGGTGAGCCGGGTTTGATTCCCCGCTCCTCCTCCACATGCAACCAGCTGGGTGATCTAGGGCCAGTCACAGCCCTGAAAAAGCTGTGTCTGAGAGGAAGGGAAGGCGATTGAAAGCCACTCTAAGACTCCTTCCAGTAGTGAAAAGCGGGATATAAAAAGCCAGCTCTTCTCTTAATGACTTCACCGCACCGGTTCTCAAAACCTTTCTTCCCCTTCTGGAGAAAATGGCTGCATCGGACAGCAGGCCGCAGGGCGTTCTACCCTACCAAAGTCCCTCCCCTCCCTAAACCCCGCTCTCTCGGGCTCTACCCTCGACTCTCCAGGAATTTCCCTCCCTGGAGTTGGCAACCCCGCTTCCCCAAGCGCGCCCCTTAAGAGCCAACTGCGTCGAGAGCTCCCTTCTTCGGATGCAATGGGAAAGAAAGGGGAATCATCCCCCTCCTTTCCGTCCTCTTTCCCGGGCTTGCCCTTCTCCCCTCCCCTCCCCTCCCCTCCCCCAGCTTTGAACTTCCCCGGGAAGGCAGGGGGTTAAACCGAGCTGTTTTAACTGTGTCTTTTCAAAACTGACATTTAATACGGGGCATAAATCACAGTGGAAGCCTGTGACTCCTTCAGGAATGCAATTACATCGGGTCAAATAAAACATGAAAGGGCTTGACAAGTTTTAAAATGTAGTATGTTCTCCCGAGCAGGCCAGAAGGAATGCGAGGCAGTCGAAATATGCTAACATCCACACGGCAGCCTGCGCACCGGGGCGGGGGAGAGGGGCTAGAAGGAAAAGGATCTGCGCTTTAATGATTATTCTGTCGTTGGGACGAGGGGGAGCAGGCGGTGGGCATTTGGGGGGCTGCTGCGAGCACCACGCTGCTCCCCGGATTCCGGTGGGCCGTCGCCCCTTCCTTCAACGCAGGTGTCATAGAATTGTCTTCTCTGCATTGTGCTCTTTCCGTCGCCGGCCACCAGCCCGGTCTGCGCACCGTCTCCCTTTAGCCCGAAGCGGTTTATCCGAGTTGCGCACGTTCCATGCGCTACGGACCCAGCGGTTCTGGGGGCACCCCGCAGTGCTTTACGGTCAGGGGTCCTTCATGCTGTGGTTGTCCAGGGAATTTTGTACTTCCAAGGCTGCAGCAATGGGGGGGAAAGGCAATATGCATTTTCAGTTAGTACCGGAGCATGCGCATTGCTTGTTGAGCATGCATGTAGGCCCCAAGCCGCATGTTAATTCAATTAATTCAAAAGAGATTTAATTATCAGGAAGAAGTTCCTGACAGGTAGAGCGGTTTCTCAGTGGAACAGGCTTCCTCGGGAGGTGGCGGGTTCTCCATCTTTGGAGGTTTTTAAGCAGAGGCTGGAGAGCCATCTGATGGAGAGGCTGATTCTGTGCAGGTTCAAGGGGGTGGCAGGTGACAGTGGATGAGCGAGAGGGTTGGGAGTGTCCTGCTAAGTGCAGGGGGTTGGACTAGATGACCCTGGAGGTCCCTTCCAACTCCATGATTCTGTGATTCTATGTGCGAAGGTCATTTAGAAATTGGGACATTTGTGCTTGCACTTCCAACCAAGGCTCAAGAAATGTTTGCAGCCAAGTGAAGCTGCCCATTGCTTTCAAAGTTACTGCTATTCCTGGGAAGGGTTGTGTCCCCTGTTCCCCCCACACCCTGCAGTTATTTGCACAGCTTGGTGTGGTAGTTAAGAGCAGTGGCCTCTAACATGGAGAGCCAGGTTCAATTCCCCACTCCCCCACCTGCAGGGAGAGCTGGGAGAGCTGGTCATGTTGATCTGGGAGAGCTGGTCATGTTGATCTTGAAGGCGTGGGCCTTACAGGTGCCTGTGGACTCAAATATTGCTCTGTTGGTCCGAGCAACATGGTGACCCATCTGAATGAGCCTACTTGGCCAAGTGTAAGATTTATCCAAGATGCTATAGACTCAAATTTTGTGGCGCTGCTTCAGATCCACATGGCTGCCCACTGGAATCTGATTGCATGTAAGTTTTTCCCTTTTGCAAGATACTTTTTGGGGAAAGTTGTTTAGTGTGCTCACGACCATGCTCCCGTGACTGGGCAAAAGGTTGCTACGTTAACCACAGATTCCCCGCCGTTTTTACTCTACTCTACTCAACCTTCCTCAACATTGTTACCCTTGAGAACCCCCTGAAACCTTTTCAACCTTCGAGAAACCCCAGAAGTGGCACGATCCGTGCAGAATACGGTTGGGAAGCAGAGCCGTGGACACGCCCACCTGGGGCCCCTCCCCTCCCCACCCCCTCCAGGCCCGTCATTGGCCATTTTGGGAGGGAGGGGCAGGTCGACAGGACCGTACATGGACATGTCACCCGATAAATTTTTAACAAATTTTTAAAATATAGGATAAAAAATTAATTAACTCCGACCCGTTTGGGAAACTCTTCCAGGTCTGTCCAGAAGCCCCAGGTTTTCACAAAACCCTGGTTGAAAAAGCCTGATATAGCATTTCTGCCAAAAGGTAAAATCACCACCATGGACTTAAATATAGAAACCAACCTTTCTCGATGTTTTTACCCTAGCGAAACCCCTGAAACATCCTTCAGGCTTTGAGAAACCCCAGAAGTGGTGCAATCATGCAGAATATGGTTGGAAAGCAGAGCTGTGGACACGCCCACCCCGGGCCCCTCCCCTTCCCACCCCCTCCAGGCCCATCAGTGGCCATTGAGGGGAGGGAGTCGGCATGACTCAAAAAACGTTTAACCCGTTTTTTTTAAGATCCGAAAAAACGTAATTAACTCCCTCCCATTCGGGA
This sequence comes from Paroedura picta, assembly GCF_049243985.1. Lineage (NCBI taxonomy): Eukaryota > Metazoa > Chordata > Lepidosauria > Squamata > Gekkonidae > Paroedura > Paroedura picta. Next base: position 181,371,905 of record NC_135370.1, on the reverse strand, counting down.
AGCCCTTCCAGAGCCATCGAAAAAGTTTCACAAAAACCTGGCCGATACAGTCTGAACGATATAGAGGCAACCGAAGACTTTGTGGAGTAACCACATCGTGATTTTCCGTTTCAGAAACGGGCCTGCACACGAAACCTTGAATAAAATGTTGCCGGCCGTAAAGGTTCCCCTGGATCGGACCTTTGCTCCATTCCAGAACAGTGCGTCTTTCTGGGAGCTATCTAACATTTCTACGCCTCATAATGACTCCATGGGTTTTGCAGGTTCTGTCCAGTAACAGGTCAGAGTTGCTTACAAATCGTAAGATTGCCCAGTGGACTATTTTACGGGTGACTTTAAATCGCATCTCGATTGGGATGGCAGGAGGCGTCCAGAATCCAGAGCGTGGAGTTACACCTCCAAAAGGACGAGGGACGGGACGGGATGGGCGTTTCTCAGCTTCCTTGAAATCATTCAGAGCAAAGGTGCATCTCGATGGATATTTTTAGCCACAAACACAAGAAGGGAGTTGTCAGGGAAAGAAAGAAAGAAAGGGAGGGAGAGCCTTTTTTTTTAAAAAGGGGGGGGCGGCTCGTTGCGCACGAGAATAAATGACAGCGCCGAGGGGAAGATGAAAGAGAACTTTGCTAACCTTCAATTTCCCCCCCTGCTGTCCCTGGAAATCAAATAAGATCGCAGCAGGTGGGTGCGGCCTCTCTGGGAAGGCGAAACCCCTTTGCTGCTGGAGTGTCTCTTTCGAGCCCCACCCTGCTCCCCACAGTAACCCCCCCCCCCCGGTAGGGTGGCCGACTCGCCCGCCAAAGGAGGAGACGACCAAAGCTCACAACGGGCCGTATCGCTATTTTTAAACGGAACATGGCAGAGAGCCATGCCGTAATGATAGGCCCCAGGCCCCTGGAGCGCCGAAAAAGCTGTGCGCAGATGCGGCTGACTGGTCCCCCTGATGAAATCGGGGGAAACAACAAGCCGGGTCGATCAGGAGACTGGGCTAATCTAGCTGAGGTTCGGCCAGTCGTAGAAGCGTGGTCCTGAGCGCAGGAAACAAATCTCCGAAGAATTATAATGCCCCAAAGGGTCAAGCTGGCATGGATTCCAAAAGATCCCGTTCACAGGCAGCTGGCAGACTGCATCCCCCCATGGAAGGCCATGTGAAGAAAGGGAGAGGAGAAAGAGAGAGGGACAAAGAGAGGACAAAGAGAAATGGCCAGCTGGTCCATAGGTGGAATATACACATTAATGCATAATCGTCTGGGGAAAAGTCCCTTGACTGATAGGACCTGGAAGTTGTTGTATTGACTATTTTCTAAGATTAAAACGTCAACCTTTAAATCAACGGAAACAAAGGTAACCAGGCCTCCACGCCCCCATCCCTTTGCGTGTATCTTGGTTGCCTTCCTTCTGCTGCTGAAAAGACCATCCATCTTTTATCTGACCAGGTTGATAAAGTAACAAATGAAACCGCTCTTTTTGCTTTGGCTGCAAGGAAAATAAGGGCCAACGTTGTTAAGGCAGGTTCTTAATACTCTTGCACTTTGGACTCACGTATGCTGTTTCAGTTCTTTGCTCTTAAATTTTATAGTTTTATACAGTTCTTTTTATTCTATTTTACTGTTTATAGATTTGTATTTTATATTTTGTAAAAGGCCTATGGCCATATACAAATAAATGTATCACTATCACGTATACATAAGGACATTGTCTCTACAGGAGACACCTGCAGAGACAAGTGTCTCAAAGGAAGGCCATGTGGAAAAGGCAAAAGGTGTGTGTGTGTGTGTGTGTGTGAGAGAGAGAGAGAGAGAGAGAGAGAGAGAGAGAGGAGTGGTTAGAGGGCAGCTCCTAGGATAAGACAGAAAGGCATCCCATTCAAGGAGATATCACCTATACAGGCCATGTAGAGAGAGTGAGAGGACAAAATGAGAAATGGAGGGGGGAGCCTAATCTAAAGAGTCCTTTCTCTGTCACAAATGGCCAGCTTGTCCAGAATTGTGTGTGTGTGTGTGTGTGTGTGTGTGTGTGTGTGAATATAACCTGCATAGAGACTGGCAGAGATATCTGTTTCTGTGGAAGGCCATGTGCAGTGAGTGAGAGGGCAAAGCGGGAGAGAGAGGAGGAGTCATAGGGCAGCTCCCAGGTTAAGTCGAAGAGAGGCATCCCATTCAAGGTGATAACACCTGCACAACTTTAGAGTGAGGTAGCACCCCCCCCCACCCCCCACCCCCAGTGTCGAAGTGTGCTGGGGAGGAGCTTTTGTGAGTCAAGGCTCACTTCTTCAGGGGCCAGGAGCACCTGAAAGACTAAAAACGTTTGTGGGAGGGGAGGAACTCTCGTGAATCACGGCTGACCTTCAAAAGTCTAGCAGAACCTTATAGACTAACCATATTTGTGGCAGGGGAGGAGCTTTTGTGAGTCTGTACTCACTTCTTTAGAGTCCAGATCTACTTAAAGACTAACAGCATTTGTGAGAGGGGAGGAGCTTTAGTGAGTCTCTGCTCACTTCTTCAGAGTCCAGATCTACTTAAAGACTAACAGCATTTGTGGCAGGGGAACAGCTTTCGTTAGTCTCTGCTCACTTCTTCAGAGTCCAGATCACCTTAGACTAACAACATTTGTGGGAGGGGAGGAACTCTCGTGAATCACGGCTGACTTCTTCAAAGTCCAGCAGAACCTTATAGACTAACCATATTTGCGGCAGGGGAGGAGCTTTTGTGAGTCTGTACTCACTTCTTTAGAGTCCAGATCTACTTAAAGACTAACAGCATTTGTGAGAGGGGAGGAGCTTTAGTGAGTCTCTGCTCACTTCTTCAGAGTCCAGATCTACTTAAAGACTAACAGCATTTGTGGCAGGGGAACAGCTTTCATTAGTCTCTGCTCACTTCTTCAGAGTCCAGATCACCTTAGACTAACAACATTTGTGGGAGGGGAGGAACTCTCGTGAATCACGGCTGACTTCTTCAAAGTCCAGCAGAACCTTATAGACTAACCATATTTGCGGCAGGGGAGGAGCTTTTGTGAGTCTGTACTCACTTCTTTAGAGTCCAGATCTACTTAAAGACTAACAGCATTTGTGAGAGGGGAGGAGCTTTAGTGAGTCTCTGCTCACTTCTTCAGAGTCCAGATCTACTTAAAGACTAACAGCATTTGTGGCAGGGGAACAGCTTTCGTTAGTCTCTGCTCACTTCTTCAGAGTCCAGATCACCTTAGACTAACAACATTTGTGGGAGGGGAGGAACTCTCGTGAATCACGGCTGACTTCTTCAAAGTCCAGCAGAACCTTATAGACTAACCATATTTGCGGCAGGGGAGGAGCTTTTGTGAGTCTGTACTCACTTCTTTAGAGTCCAGATCTACTTAAAGACTAACAGCATTTGTGAGAGGGGAGGAGCTTTAGTGAGTCTCTGCTCACTTCTTCAGAGTCCAGATCTACTTAAAGACTAACAGCATTTGTGGCAGGGGAACAGCTTTCGTTAGTCTCTGCTCACTTCTTCAGAGTCCAGATCACCTTAGACTAACAACATTTGTGGGAGGGGAGGAACTCTCGTGAATCACGGCTGACTTCTTCAAAGTCCAGCAGAACCTTATAGACTAACCATATTTGCGGCAGGGGAGGAGCTTTTGTGAGTCTGTACTCACTTCTTTAGAGTCCAGATCTACTTAAAGACTAACAGCATTTGTGAGAGGGGAGGAGCTTTAGTGAGTCTCTGCTCACTTCTTCAGAGTCAAGATCTACTTAAAGACTAACAGCATTTGTGGCAGGGGAACAGCTTTTGTTAGTCTCTGCTCACTTCTTCAGAGTCCAGATCACCTTAGACTAACAACATTTGTGGGAGGGGAGGAACTCTCGTGAATCACGGCTGACTTCTTCAAAGTCCAGCAGAACCTTATAGACTAACCATATTTGCGGCACTTCTTCAGAGTCCAGATCACCTTAAAGACTAACAACATTTGTGGCAGGGGAGGAGCTTTCAGGGGAGCTGATCTCTGTCTCTGGAGATGAGTTTCCATTCTAGGGGTTCCCCAGGTTCCATCTGAAGGCTGGACTCTCGGCCCTTTTCTTCCAGCGTGTAAGATAGGAGGCAAAATCCACACTGCCCGAGTTCAAAGCAAGCCTCCGTTTTGCAATCCCTCCCCCTTCCCCCCCTCCCGACTGTTGGCTTTTGAAACACAATTGCCTGAAGGGCTGTCCGTGCCAAAAATGCATCTTGGCATGAACCTGGCTGACCTTTCCGTTCTGATAGCCCCATTTCTCTCCCTTTGTACGGAGGCCTGAGATGAGTCAGAGGGGGATGCAGAGAAAAGATGGGTAGCCATGGAAGGGGGGAAGGGAGGGGGCTGGGTATTTCTGTCCTACAGGCCCTCACAAGTCCCTGGCTGTTTTCCTTCTTGTCAGAGATATCCGGAAAGGGCCTTCTTCAAGTCTTGGAAGGGCTGCCCTATGGAGGATGGGGCAGAGCTGTTTTCTGTTGCCAAAGAAGGTCGGACCCCAGGACCAGCAGGGTGAAATTAAATCAAAAGACTTCTTAACTGAAGATATTCATGATGCTGTTTACTCATTTCCTGCTAGTTTCCTTTCTCCTTCTCATAGAATATTAGAATCATAGAGTTGGAAGGGACCTCCTGAGTCATCTAGTCCAACCCCCTGCACTATGCAGGACACTCACAACCCTCTCGTTCACCCACTGTCACCTGCCACCCCCTTGAACCTTCACAGCATCAGCCTCTCCGTCAGATGGCTCTCCAGCCTCTGCTTAAAAATCTCCAAAGATGGAGAACCCACCACCTCCCGAGGAAGCCTGTTCCACCGAGGAACCGCTCTGACCGTCAGGAACTTCTTCCGGATGTTTAGACGGAATTTCTTTTGAATTAATTTCATCCCATTCGTTCTGGTCCGTCCCTCCGGGGCAAGAGAGAACATCCACCTACCTGTCTGTCTGTCCATCAGTCTACCTATCTATCCACCTGTCCATCTGCCCATCCACCCATCCATTCACCTGTCTGTCTGTCCGCCTGTTGTTCACCTATCTATCCGTCTATCCATCCACCTATCTGCCCACCTGCCTGTCTGGCCATACCGCTCTAGCTCTCTACCTCTCTACCTACCTACCTACCATCTGTCTTGCTGGCCTCTCTGACTTCCCATCATTATGTGCCTCTCCGTCAGAGGGCTCTCCAGCCTCTGTTTAAAAATCCCCAAAGATGGAGAACCCACCACCTCCCGAGGAAGCCTGTTCTACTAAGGAACCGCTCTGACTGTCAGGAACTTCTCCCGGATGTTTAAATGGAATTTCTTTTGAATTAATTTCACCCTCCACCCATGGAATAGTGGGAAGATAAGCGATGTCATGGGACACTCTACGAATCCAATAAAACCTTAGAGGGCCCTTTCCTTTCCTTTCCAAACCATTCAGGGCTTAGGGATCCTTCCCGCATGCTAATTATCGGCTTTCAACTGCAGGCTGATTTACAACACGCTGATTCACTGGCGGCCCATAATAATTAGCTTGCTGGGGTGTCTGTTAATTAGACACCCCTAATTGTTCTGTTAATTCCTGTCTAGCTGTCCAGCACTAGGGGTTGCTATATAAGGCCGATTCTGCAGGGGTGGAAAAGGCCAGGAGGGGGCTCATATGGAAGTGGGGCTAACCCCATGTCTATTTAACGTCACTACCAGGTTGGCTACCAGGTTGGCACCCTCCCAGGCCTGGTGTGGATCGGGCCCTTAGTAGCCCCGTGCTAAGGGAATGCAGATTCTTCAATGTTCCCTTTTCACGCTGCGGGGGCCAACGGGGTCTGTCCTAAGGAGGCCAGGAAGGGGTGAAAAATGCTTTGTGGCGTTTCGTGGCGGTGTAGGGCAGACCTGGGCTTTAAAAAATATTTTGCACGTTCTTGCGCAGTCCCACCTTCCTTCAAAATAACAAACCCCCACCGCCCCACGTGCTTCAGAACCTGTCCGCTGCAGCTGCATCCCCCAGGGGGACACCTTTCAGTGGTGGACCGGGTGCCCCACTGAAATGTGTCCCCTGTAGTGACTCTGCCGGTGTGGAATTGGCCTAAGAATAGATGGAATTTGATGGAGCTTAGAACATAAGAGGAGCCATGTTGGATCAAGCCGGTGGCCCATCCAGTCCAACCCTCTGTGCTGCACAATGGCCAAAACCCAGGTGCCCTCAGGAGGTCCACCAGCAGGGCCAGAACTCCAGAAGCCCCCATTCTCATCTGATCTCAGAAGTTCATCAGGGTTGGTATTTGGGTGAGAGACCCCCAAGAAACGAGAAAATACGGTAAACATTTGACCTAATCATCTACTTCTGCTTCATTGACTATGCTAAAGCCTTTGATTGTGTGGAGCAACAAATTGTGGCAAGTTCTTTAAAAGATGGGAATACCAGAGCATCTTATCTGTCTCTTGAGAAACCTATATGGAGGTCAAGAAGAAGAGAAGAAGAAAAGTTGGTTCTTATATGCCGCTTTTCCCTACCCGAAGGAGGCTCAAAGCGGCTTACAGTCGCCTTCCCCAAAGCAACAGTGAGAACTGAACATGGAATCACTGATTGGTTCAAAATTGAGAAAGGAGTTCGGCAAGGCTGTATACTGTTGCCTTGCCTATTTAACTTGTATACGGAGCACATCATGAGAAAAGTGGGATTAGAGGAGTCACAGATTGGGATCAAGATTGCAGGGAGAAATATCAACAACCTCAGATATGCAAATGATACCACATAAAGCGAAGAGGAACTAAAGAGCCTGTTGATGCGGGTGAAGGAGGAGAGTGCAAAAGTTGGCTTGAAACTCAACATCAAGAAAATGAAGATCATGGCATCCGGCCCTCTCAATTCCTGGCAAATAGATGGGGAAGAAATGGAGATAGTGACAGATTTTATTTTCCTGGGCTCCAAGATCACTGCAGATGGGGACTGCAGAAAAGAAATTAAAAGACGTTTGCTCCTGGGGAGGAAAGCTATGGCAAATCTAGACAGCATCCTAAAAAGCAGAGTCAAGGCTATGGTCTTCCCAGTTGCAATGTATGGCTGTGAAAGTTGGACCATAAGGAAGGCCGAGCGTCAAAGAATTGAGGCTTTTGAACTCTGATGCTGGAGAAGACTCTTGCAAGTCCCTTGGACTGCAAGGCGAACAAACCGGTCAGTCCTAGAGGAGATCAACCCTGACTGCTCTTTAGAAGGCCAGATCCTGAAGATGAAACTCAAATACTTTGGCCACCTCATGAGAAGGAAGGACTCCCTGGAGAAGAGCCTAATGCTGGGAGCGATCGAGGACAAAAGAAGAAGGGGACGACAGAGAATGAGGTGGCTGGATGGAGTCACTGAAGCAGTCGGTGCAAACTTAAATGGACTCCGGGGAATGGGAGAGGACAGGAAGGCCTGGAGGATCATTGTCCATGGGGTCGCGATGGGTCGGACACGACTTCGCACCTAACAACAATAACAACAATTTGCAGTGTCATGGTCCACACCAACACAACACCATCGGGTCCTTACACGTGCCTGAAGAGAGTGAAAACAACCAAACCACCCCACGGTTACCATGAGATTAAAGCAACTTCAGAAATCTGGCCACGGTGCTCTAACGAAGACGCATACCAAAGTGCCCACCAGATTCTCTGAATTCCAAACTTTCTCTCCCCCCCCCCTTTTCAAAGCAAGTGTCTGGCCTGAATTGATTTATATCTCCACAACACGAGGAGTTAGAGACATGCTCTTAAAATATGTGAACCAGCTGACCAGCGATTAATTATTGGTACAGAGCTATAATGATGTAATGGCATTCAGTAGCTGGTTTTTTGTAGCCCAGCAAAGAAGGAGGAGGAGGAAGAGGAGGAGAACCAGCATGGTGCAGTGGTTAAGAGCAGCAGACTTTAATCTGGAGAACCAGGTTTGATTCCCCATTCCTCCTCCGCCTGAAGCCAGCTGGGTGACCTTGGGCCAGTCCCAGCTCTCTCAGGATTCTCTGAGCCCCATCTGCCGCACGAGGTGATTGTTGTGGGGAGAGAGGAAGGGAATGAAATTATACGCCCCTTCGAGATGTCTTTGGGTAGTAAGAAAGATAGAAATAGCAGCTCTTCGCAGTTGTTCAAAGCCAGCCCCAACAGATCATGTGATCAGCTCAGATCTCGTCGTATCTGAACATGGTAAGCTTGACCGGTGTTGGGGTTGGACGCCAAATTCCCAGCATCCCCAGCTGCTGGCTGGGGAGAGGGACTCCCAACGCCGATCCTTCGATGCTCCTTTATTCTCTTATGGAAAACTTGGTGCCCGAGAGCAAGAGCTTTTGCAAATATTGATACAGAAGCGGACAGCGTGTTTGGACTAATTCGGCTTGACAAATAGTGTTGTGTTATCTTGCCTGCATTTGTATATCTCTATTCGGAAGCGTATTTGGGTCAAGCCGGAGGAGACGCTGCAAGATCCTTCCAGCTCTCTGGCCCAGGTGGGTGTCTGGTGGCGGAAAAAGGGGTGGCCAGATGCCCACTGGATGAGGGCCACGTGTGCCAGACGTGAATCATAGAGTTGGAAAGAACATCCTGGGTCATCTAGTCCAACCCCCTGCACTATGCAAGACACAACCCTCTCGCTCATCCACTGTCACCTGCCACCCCCTTGAGCCTTCACAGAATCAGCCTCTCCATCAGATGGCTCTCCAGCCTCTGCTTAAAAATCTCCAAAGATGGAGAACCCACCACCTCCTGAGGAAGCCTGTTCCACTGAGGAACCGGTCTGACTGTCAGGACATTTCTGGACGTTTAGACAGAATTTAGAATGATAGAATCATAGAGTTGGAAGGGACCTCCTGGGTCATCTAGTCCAACCCCCTGCACTATTCAGGACACTCACCCAATCCTCTTGCTCATCCACTGTCACCTGCCACCCCCTTGAACCTTCACAGAATCAGCCTCTCCGTCAGATGGCTCTCCAGCCTCTGTTTAAAAATCTCCAAAAAAGGAGAACCAACCGCCTCCCAAGGAAGCCTGAGAAACTGTGTAGTATTCTTCTATAGCTGAACTGATCCTGCACCAGATCCCACACCAATGGATTCGTAATGGTCCTCATATTCCAGATTAGCCTGGTTTCACCAGAATTTGGATCCAGGAGCACCTTAAAGATGAATGACATTTGTGGCAGGCTTTGGCAAGTCACGGCTCACTTCTCAGTTGTGAGTTTTGGGATAATTAGACCTCATGGATGTCTCCTCAGTGCCAAGGTGGTGTCGTGGTGAAGAGTAGAGGCCTGTAATCAGCAGACCTGGGTTTGATTCCCCGCTGTTCCACACGCAGCCAGCCTCGGGCCAGTCCCAGTCCTGTTAGTGCTGTTCTCAAAAAGCTCTCTCAGCCCCAGTTGCCTAACAGGGTGTATGTTGGGGGGAAAGGGAAGGGAAGGGAAGGCGATTGTAAGCCACTTTGAGATTCCTTCAGGTAGTGGGAAGTAGAGTCTCAAAACCAAATCTTCTTCTGCTGCTTTTCTCAATGGGAAAAGACCAGGGACCGAAGCCAGAACGCCCGACCACTTCTAAGTTCTCTTTGGGATTAAAGATCTGTGTCGTTTACTTTCCACCCCATCCTTAAGAGCCGTGAGGCCTAAACAAGAGGGGAAAGTTAAACAAAGGAAATCCATTTTCTGCATGTCTCTTCTCAAGTTTACGCAAACTGTCCATTTCCAAAGCTGTCTCCCGCACTCCTGGCAAGGTTTCTGCCCAGCAGCAGCCTGGCAGGAGGTCGCCGGAATTTCTTAGAAGTTTTCAGCCTGTCAGAATCATAGAATAATATAGTAGGATGACCCATCTAGGCCATCTAGTCCCACCCCCTGCTCAGTGCAGGATCAGCCTCAAGCATCCAGGAGAAGGATCTGTCCAGCCGCTGCTTGAAGACCTCCAGTGAGGGAGAGCTCCCCACCTCCTTAGGCAGCCCCTTCCACTGCTGAACTAGACTTCTAGAATCCTAGAGTGGGAAGGGGCCATGCAGGCCATCTAATCCCACCCCCTGCTCAGTGCAGGATCAGCCTCAAGCATCCAGGAGAAGGATCTGCCCAGCCGCTACTTGAAGACCGCCAGTGAGGGGGAGCTCCCCACCTCCTTAGGCAGCCCCTTCCACTGCTGAACTAGACTCCTAGAATCCCAGAGTGGGAAGGGGCCATGCAGGCCATCTAGTCCCACCCCCTGCTCAGGGCAGGATCAGCCTCAAACATCCAGGAGAAGGATCTGTCCAGCCGCTGCCTGAAGACGGCCAGTGAGGGGGAGCTCCCCACCTCCTTAGGCAGCCCCTTCCACTGCTGAACTAGACTCCTAGAATCCCAGAGTGGGAAGGGGCCATGCAGGCCATCTAGTCCCACCCCCTGCTCAGTGCAGGATCAGCCTCCAGCATCCAGGGAAAGTATCTTTCCAGGCGCTGCTTGAAGACGGCCAGTGAGGGGGAGCTCCCCACCTCCTTAGGCAGCCCATCCCACTGCTGAACTATCTGACTGTGAAAAAAATATTCTACCTGATATCTAGCTGATATTGTTCTCCATGTAGTTTAAACCCATCCCTGCAGATCCTCTCCTCTGCTGCCCACAGGAACCTTCCCCTGCCCTCCTCCAAGCAACAACCTTTCCAATCCTTCAAGAGAGTCCTCCTGTCCCCTCTCCACCTCCTCTTCTGCAGGCTGAACATCCCCAAGTCCCTCAGCCTTTCCTCACAGGGTTGGTCCCCAGGCCCCAGATCCTCCTCCTCGCTCTCCTTTGCCCCCTCTCCATTTTGTCCATGTAAATTTTGAAGTGAGGACTATTATTAATAATGGGCCATTCAAGAAAGAACTTGACAAGTTGGTCCCAAGGAAGGCGGCTAGGATGGTTGAGGGTTTGGAATCTCTGTCTTACGGCGAAAGGTTGAGAGAGTTGGGGGGGGGGGTGCTGCTGGGTGCAGAGGAGGGGCAGGGGCACCGGAGACCTGTGAAACTACGTAAGACACGTTGAAGAGGAGGCCAGCTTGTTTCCTGCAGATTCAGAGAGAAGAACAAGGAGCCCTGGGTTCAAATTCCAGGAAAGGAGGTTCCACTTAAACATTAGAAAGCATTTTCTGATGGCAAGGGCTGGAATCTGCTGCCATGCAGGGTGGTGGAGTCTTCCTTTTAGGAAGGGTTTGGATGAGCAACCTGTCAGGAGGGTGTGATTTTTAAGTCCCTGAGACTTTTGGGGGTTTGGGGGGGGGTGTGGACAGGATGGCTCTTGGTGGTCTCTTCCAATCCTGTGTGATTCTGCTTGGTGTCGTGGTTAGGAGTGCAGACTTGTAATCCGGTGAACCGGGTTCGATTCTGCGCTCCCCCACATGCAGGCAACTGGGTGACCTTGGGCTAGTCACAGCACTGATAAAACTGTTCTGAACGAGCAGTGATATCAGGGCTCTCTCAGCCTCACCCAGCTCAGAGGGTGTCTGTTGTGGGGAGAGGAACGGGAAAGCGACTGGAAGCTGCTTTGAGCCTCCTTCGGGTAGAGAAAAGTGGCATATAAGAACCAACTCTTCTTCTTCAGTTATATCAGGGCTCTCTTAGCCTCACCTCCCTCACAGGGTGTCTGTTGGGGGGAGAGGAAGGGGAAGGTGACTGTAAGACACTTGTGGACTCCTTCAGGTAGAGAAAAGTGGCATATAAAAACCAACTCTTCTTCTTTTTCTGCTCATCTTTTCCTACCAACGTCTCTTTCCCGTTGTAAGCGTTTATCTCTTAACAGCCTGTTGCTTTTCCGGACAGGTCAGAAACCGGAGAGTTTGTCCTCTTAATTCCTCCTGGGCTTTCTCCTGAATTTGTTTTATACAGCAGATCCCAACACGGATTTGACACCTGCGGACGAATTCAGTGACATTTTCCCCATTGACCTATCTGGAGAAGATCATTTCTGGCTTGGGGAAGGTTGCTAGTAATTGTCGGGCCACTTCCAGGATAATTGCAACTGAGCCGAAAATTCCTTCTGTTGGCTTGTTTATGATCATCAATCTAATTTAAGATTCAGGCGGGCGGAGAGAAGAGTTACTCTTGGGCACACCCAGTTCTTTCTTTTTTAACCATCTTCCTTCGTTTTCACTTCTGGGGGTGCTAGAAACTGTCCTGGGATAACCACAGGGTGCAGTGCATACTGCAATTCGCAGTGTCCTAGGCCCACTGCAGACTGCACTGGTCAGACCCAACCTGGAGCCCTGTATGCAGTGCTACCCCTCCCAAGCTCACCTTGGGTGCGATCTGTCAACCAGTTCTCAATAGACCTAACTGTAATTGGACCCATACTGGGATTTACCAGTTTGCCAAGAGGGAAGGGCTAGAACCAATGGGATGAAATTAATGCAAAAGAAATTCCGTCTTAACCTTGAGAAGAAGTTCCTGACAGAGCAGTTCCTCTGCTCCAGGTTCTCCATCTTTGGAGATTTTTAAGCAGAGGCTGGAGAGCCATCTGACGGAGACGCTGATTCTGTGAAGGTTCAAGGGGGTGGCAGGTGACAGTGGATGAGCGATAGGGTTGGGAGTGTCCTGGATTGTGCAGGGGGTTGGACTAGATGACCCAGGACGCCCCTTCCAGCTCTGTGATTCTATGATTCTAAATTCTGTCTAAATTTCCGGAAGAAGTTCCTGACAGTCAGAGCGGTTCCTCAGTGGAACAGGCTTCTTCGGGTGGTGGTGGGTTAAAAATCTTTGGAAATTTTTAAACAGAGGCTGGAGAGCCATCTGACGGAGAGGCTGATTCAGTGAAGGCTCAAGGGGGTGGCAGGTGACAGTGGATGAGTGAGAGGGTTGGGAGTGTCCTGCATAGTGCAAGGGGTTGGACTAGATGACCCAGGAGGTCCCCTTCTATGATTCTATGATTCTAGGTATTCAAGAAGTATTCTTGCCTTCTTCTTAGCCTAGAGGGAGAGGTGACCCACCTGAGCCCAGCAAGTTCCATCGGTCATTTTGGAGAGGGGCTCATGACCTCGGGAAGGAAGAAAGCCCTTTGGGAACATCTACCGGCCACTTCAAAACAGAAGACAGGCTGACAAGCCCTTAACCTCTGAAGGACACCATGCAACATTCCCCCCACACTTGAAAGAAACCCAGTTGTGTCACTGGAGAGAAAGATGGTCATCGTACCCTGGAGGAGGGAGGAGAGCCTTTTAGGGAGAGAGAAACCAAGAAGGCCATGGCAGTTGAAAATTTTTTCCTCACCTCCTTGCTCTTGAGACCCAGCGTCTCCTGAAGGGCCCAACTCCAACTCTGCAAGGGGTCCATATATCTTGATGAACTCCGTCTTAAAAGTGCCAGACAAGATGCTCCCCCCCCCCATTCCCCTTCCCCAAGGCTGGCAATCTGGCTGTTTAGTCTCTGGGAACCTCCCGTGTCCTGAGGCCATCGGACGGGTAAATAAATACCCTCACCCAAAAAGGGACATTAAACAGCAGGGGGGAGGCATTCTCCAATGAGCCTCGCTAGTGGGGAAGAATTCTGCGGGAAGATGGCCGGGTGGGAGACACAGGAGAAGTCTAGGGCTGCGGGTGGGGCAGGAAAAGGCACGGAGGGGCAAATTCCTACCCCAACAAGTAGAATCAGAATCAGAAGAATCTTCCCAAGGGCCGTCCTTTGGGTCAGGAAAATCTCGGGTGAGGAAGACCTGCAAAATGTTGAGATGCTAAACTGGCCTCCACATGAAGAATATCCTGCAGGAGAAAGAAGGAGAGTTGGTTTTCACTGTCCAAAGGAGTCTCAAAGCAGCTTTCCATTGCTTTCCTTTCCTCTCCCCAGAACAAACACCCTGCGAGGAAGGGGAGGCTGAGAGAGCTCTGAAAGAACTGCTCTGTGCGAACAGCACCACCAGGATTGTGACTGTCCCAAGGTCACCCAGCTGGCTGCTCTTAATCATCACACCAAATGGGCTGGACTAGATGGACCTCTGGTCTGATCCAGCAGGGCTCTTCTGATGCTCTTAGGAAGGCCTCGGCCTCTCTGCCCTGTTGCTGGCCCTCCAGAGGAACTGGCTGGCCCCTGTGTGAGACGGGAGGCTGGACTGGATGGACCCCTGGTCTGACCCAGCAGGGCTCTTCTGATGTCCTTAGGAAGGCCTCAGCCTCTCTGCCCTGTTGCTGGCCCTCCAGAGGAACTGGCTGGCCCCTGTGTGAGACAGGAGGCTGGACTGGATGGACCCCTGGTCTGACCCAGCATGGCTCTCCTGATGTCCTTAGGAAGGCCTCGGCCTCTCTGCCCTGTTGCTGGCCCTCCAGAGGAACTGGCTGCCCCCTGTGTGAGACAGCAGGCTGGACTAGATGGACCCCAAAATGGGCCCCCAAAAGAAGAAAAATTGAGAACGTCGTGGGACATTTGCAGGATGCCAAGTGACGCGGTGCAAATGCCCCAAAGGCTGGATTGTCCCGCCAAAGGTGGGACATCTGGCCACCTTAAGTATGCAATCTCCATCCAGAGGTGTGGACACCACCGAAAGCCCCTTTTCCTCCCTCCATTTCTGGATCACCTTCGATTCTCCCTCCTTGACAGCGCTGACCCATCTCCGTATTCGCAAAACCTTGCCCCATGACTCCCGGGGAGTTGTGATTAAGTGAAGAAACCATTAGAGGACCCATTACGGACCTCCCTTTGGCCTGTTGAAGTGTAGCTGTTCTTCAGCCCCCGTCTCTCCGCCCGAGAGCCGGCAACACCTGCAAACAATCACGCTGAGGGATGGTTAATGTTCTAATTACCCGGGACCCAAAAATGTCCGCTGTAAACAAACGAGGGCCAGTATTTATAATCCGTCAGTTTTATGACCTCCTGATGGTCATGATATCTTCAGCGTTTATACTAGGGGACCCCAAAGTGTCCTTTAGCAGCAGCTGCAGGCTTATGGCTGATGGAGGAAGGGAGCTTAACTTTCAGTAGACGGGATAAGAGATGGGGTAGCCAACCCCCAGGGGGTGGCGGGAGGTCTCCTGCCGATTTGAGTGATTCCCCAGGCGACAGAGATCAGATCCCCTGGAGAAAATGGCTGCATTAGAGGGCGGGATCTTATGGCTTTCTACCTCACCAAAGTCCCACCCCTCTCTAAATCCCATTCTTCTCCATCTTCGCCCCTCAAATTTCCAGGTAATTCTAGGGTTGCCAGCTCTGGGGTGGGATGTAACTGGAGACTTTGGGGATGGAGCAGGGAGTGGGTGATATTCGGGGCAGGGAAGGACCTCAGTGTTGAATAATGCGACAGAGGCCTCCTCCCAAAGCAGCCATTTTGTCTGGGGGAAACTGACCTCTTTCACCTGGAGATGAGCTGTAGTTTCAGGGGATTCCCCAAATCCCACCTGGAGGCTGCCATCCCTAGCTGGCAACCTCAAACTTTCCCAAAGAAGTCATCTGCGGAACCAGAAAGTGAGCTTATTCTGAAGAAGTGAGCCGTGACTCCCAAAAGCTCCTCCCCTTCCACAATTTTTTTTTTAAGTCGCTGCAGGACTCTTCTTCTGTTAAATATACCTGGTCCAGTAAAAGCTCTCTGCTTTCCCACGCCGTTGCTCTGCTTTTAATTTCATTTTTCACCCTTTGTTTTACAACTCTCCCGAAAGTTCCGAGAACTCGATTTACACCGTCTGACCCCTTCCCTGGCTGGGACAGGCTCTCTGGCTCAGGGAAACGACCCGGCCGGGCCAACACAAACGGCAACGAGACCTCTTTATGAAAACTGCGAGTCTTGCTTCCCAACGTGTCCCAGCCAACCTGAAGCCATTCGAAAGCTGGCGGCCACGGGGGCTTCACAGCTGTGCCTGACTTCAGGACGAGTTGCCACCGGGACCTTCTCACCTCATCAAGACCTACCAGGAGTAAACCAAACACGGCCAGGGAGAGCCCACAAGCAAACCAGGATTCCTTTTGCTAAAACCAATATTGTTTCTTCTCAGTCAGCTGTTCGCACCGAGGAATTAATGGACCACGAAAGAGTAGAGAAAGTCTCGGGTTTTGTCCTGAGTCAACATCAGGTGGAGGTCTCCACCAACCGCTCTGTGGAAAGCATTCCTTGCCATCTTAAAGGAGAGCGCCAGAACTGGGTGGGTTAGCCAACTCTATTGAGAAATTCTGGGCTATTGGGAGGGCGGAGCCTAAGGAGAGCAGGGTGTGGACAGGGGAGGGGCCTCAGTGGGATACAAGGCCAGAATCTGTCGTCCAAAGCTGCCATTTTACCCAGGCGACCTGGGCCGATTCTGCACTTATTTTGTTTTTTTTCCATTGTGGATCCTGCTGAATTTAGATCGATTTGAACTCGGGTCTTTCTCTCCCCCCCCCCCACTGAAACAGAAAGTGTTCTGCAATCGATTGGGGAAGCTCAGAGCAGGGAGGGGAGCTAAGCGCAGCAATAGTCTCTTTCTTTCTTTTCTTGAACGAGTGTGGGGGAGAGCACTGGAAACAGCAGAGGAAGGGGAATAAATCCAAGAGGCAAATCTCTGCTGAGAGAAGTTAGGGCTTCTGGAGCACAGTCACTTCAAGACCAGCCTTGCAACCGGGAACCAGGAAGTCTTTGAACTGATGCTCTGGCCAATCAGGGAAGATTGTTCTGCTCTGAGGCATGGAGCAGTGAGTTAATTCTAAAAAAGCAAAAATCTACACACTTACTCATGGTGATTTTTGAAATATTGAGGCTTATATCCACTCCAGGATATCACGGGGGAAAGGTAGTGTCACCATGAATCAATAATGCATGTTGCAGAGGGAAAATTTAAAGCGCCCAAAATCAAAATGGAAATCGAATTCAGTGTAGACTGCAGCGATTTAGTTGATCTAGGAGTGGGTAAAAAGCCGTATGCAGACTATACCAGGATCTCTGTTACCTGGAAACCAGCTGAACAAAGTTTTAGTACAGTGGCACCTTCGAGGCCCACAACCTTTTATTCAGTGCATGCACTTGAAAGCTTGTACCTGGAATAAAAGTGCACTGGCCTTCAAGGTGCCCCTGGAGTCAAACTTTCTCCTGCTGCTTCAGGCCAACACGGAGACCCACCTGAGTCTTGAAACCAGTTGTAAGAAGCCATGTTGGATCAGGCCAATGGCCCATCCTTTCCAACCCTCTGTTTCACACAGTGGCCAAAACCCAGGGGACCTCAGGAGGTCCACCAATGGGGTGAGAGCTCCAGAAGTCCTCCTCCAAAGACCAAGAATTCAGAGCATCACTAGCCCAGCCAGAGTGTTCCATCTGGACCTTGGGTCTAAGAGCCATGGATGGAGGCCTCCAAGAAGGACGCGGATAAAATTGAAAGGGTACAGAGGAGAGCGACAAGGATGATCTGGGGCCAAGGGACCAAGCCCTATGAAGATAGGTTGAGGGACTTGGGAATGTTCAGCCTGGAGAAAAGGAGGTTGAGAGGGGACATGATAGCCCTCTTTGAGTATTTGAAAGGTTGTCACTTGGAGGAGGGCAGGATGCTGTTTCTGCTGGCTGCAGAGGAGAGGACACGCAGTAATGGGTTTAAACTACAAGTACAACGATATAGGCTAGATGTCAGGGGGTGGAAATTCACAGTCAGGGTAGTTCAGCAGTGGAATAGGCTGCCTAAGAAGGCGGTGAGCTCCCCCTCACTGGCAGTCTTCCTGCAAAGGTTGGATACACACTTTTCTTGGATGCTTTAGGATGCTTTGGGCTGATCCTGCATTGAGCAGGGGGTTGGACTAGATGGCCTGCATGGCCCCTTCCATGATTCTGTGATTCCGTGCTCTATGATTCTATGGTCTCTGCTCCACTTGTTCATCCAATCCCCTCGTGGAGCTCAAAACAGGACAAAGCTGCAGAGAGACAAAGGCGTCAGAGGGCAGCTCCCGAGTTAAGACAAACAGAAGCCTCCTATTCATAGAAGCTTAGACTTGGAAGGGCCCTCCAGGGTCATCTAGCCCAACCCCCTGCACTATGCAGGACACTCACAACTACCTGCCCACCCACAGCGACCCCAATCTCATGCCCAAGTGATTCCCCCACCAAAAATCTCCAGAATCCAGCCCGGCCTGGAGGGAATTCACCTACCGTCCCACAGCAGTGATTAGCAATTCCCTGAGAAACATCGATATACATCTACGTAAATTCAAGGAAACGTCTCAAACCCGCTTAGAAGGGCATCACGCCTCCCAGTGCCCAGGCCTGCTGGGTTGCTCATTCCATCTGCATCCTTTCCTCCCTCCAAGGATTTCAGCAAACCTGAAGCCGTGCCATCTTTGCCGAGGGTTGTGAAATTTGCCCGTGGGCCACCCAGAAAGGGTCTAATAAGAGGCAGATGAGACCCACAGCACGGCCTTGGCAAGAGAGACGGGTTTCTCGGTTGGTCCCAGGTAGGGGAGCACAGATGATACTCTTGAGAGATTTGCCAGCTTCCTCGCTGACACTTCCTCTCAAATTTCTTTGCATGTTTGCCTTCCAATTTTCCCCCAGATCGTGTTGCTTTCGGCACAGGCTCCGCAGTGAATTTTGCTTTCAGTGGCTCTTCGAAGTCCGGTCCAGGGATGCCAACTGCCCCTCAGGAGATGGGGGGGCCTCCGGAATAACAGTTCATCTCCCTCCTAAAGATACCAATTCCCTGCTGCTCTGTGAGGTGGTCTTGAGGGCATGGCACCCGCCCCTGAGATCCCTGCCCAAACTTTGCCCTCCCCAAGCAGGGATGCCAGCCTCCAGGTGGGTCCCCCTGGAATTTCAGCTCACCCCCAGACTGCAGAGACCAGTTCCCCCGAAGGAAGGGGATGCTTTCGAGAGGGGCCCAGATGGGAAGAGAAGGAGCAACCAAAATTTGTGGGGGGGGGGGGCCTGGGGATGGTAGCTGAACTGGTGAAATACCCTTTTTGATCGCTATGGATAGAAAGTTCAACTGTCCTCAAGGGAAAGACAAAGAAATCGGGGATCCTGTTCCTTTGGCGGTAACAGCGTGACGTAAGGGGGAAGAACGGAAGCTTCTAATCTGGGGAGCCGGGGTTGGTTCCCCACCACAGGCAGCCAGCTGGGGGACCCTGGGCCTAGTCTGCACACAATTGATAATGCACTTTAGAAGTAGATTTTCCTGTTCTGCACAGGAGAATCCAGCTGCCAAAGCACAGTGAAAGAGCATTATCCTGTGTGTGCAGAATGGGCCCTGGGCTCCTCACAGCCCTGACAGTGCTGTTCTCACAGGGACAGTTCTCCCGCCAGTAAAATCGTTGGGATTTGCATTTTGAAAGGATCAACTTTCCCCATCAGTTTCTGCACTAAAATTTGCTTCTTCGGGCGCAGTCCCAAATGGCCCCTCCTTGATTGCCCCGTGGCAATGATATCCCCAGAAAACTGGATTTCATCTTCTCAAGCGGGTTCTAATCTGGTCTAATTCGGCACTGCCCAAGGAAATGCATGTCAGCCGTGGGGTGATAATTTGAAGTAATATGATTTATGTATTATTTATGTATTTATTTATGCAGCTCCTGGCTCATTCATTCATTCCTGCATTCAGGTGGTGCTTTTGAGGCTAGATTCGAGGGCATAACACCGCACAGAGAGGCCCGCCTTCTTCAGCTCCAACCCTAAATCTTCCCAACCCGTAGCTGGCAACCTGGCCCCGATTCCCCTCGCCCTCCCCTGCTGGTAGCCAGTGGGGCTGCCCCCCCCCCCCCCCGTGCACTCTCACTCCAGAGTAAATGTCCATCTTCAAAGCCTCTGCTAGAACCGAGAAAGGTTCCCTCTCCAGAAGATCTGCCCTTCACTGGCTGCCACCGAGGCGTCCAGCAGGGATGGATCTGGAGTTGCCACCTCTGGGCTGGGAAATGTCTGGAGACTTTGGGGGTGGAGCCAGGAGTGGGCAGGATTTGAGACAGGGAGAGGCCTCCGTGGAGGATAATGCTACTGAGTCCCCCCCTCCAAAGCATCCATTTTCTCCAGGGGAACTGGAGAGGAGCTGTAATTCCAGAGGATTCTGGGAAGAAGTTCCTGGCGGTTCCTCAGTGGAACAGGCTTCCTCGGGAGGTGGTGGGTTCATCTTTGGAGATTTTTAAGCAGAGGCTGGAGAGCCATCTGCCGGAGAGGCTGATTCTGTGAAGGTCCAAGGGGGTGGCAGGTGACAATAGATGAGTGAGAGGGTTGTGAGTGTCCTGCACAGTGTACGGGGTTGGACTAGATGACCCAGGAGGTCCCTTCCAACTCTAGGATTCTAAATTCCGTCTAAACCTCTGGAAAAAGTTCCTGACAGAGCGGTTTGTCAGTGGAACAGGCTTCCTCGGGAGGTGGAGGGTTCTCCATCTTTGTAGGTTTTTAAACAGAGGCTGGATCGCCATTCGATGGAGAGGCTGATTCTGTGAAGGTTCAAGGGGGTGGCAGGTGACAGTGGATGAGCGAGAGGGTTGTGAGTGTCCTGCATAGTGCAGGGGGATGGACTAGATGACCCAGGAGGTCCCTTCCAATTCTAGGATTCTATGATTCTAAATTCCGTCTAAACCTCCGGAAGAAGTTCCTGACAGTTAGAGCGGTTTCTCAAAGGAACAGGCTTCCTCGGGAGGTGGTGGGTTTTCCATCTCTGGAGACTTTTAAGCAGAGGCTGGAGAGCCATCTGACGGAGAGGCTGATTCTGTGAAGGCTCAAGGGGGTGGCAGGTGACAGTGGATGACCAAGAGGGTTGGGAGTGTCCTGCATAGTGCAGGGGGTTGGACTAGATGACCCAGGTGTTCCCTTCTATGATTCTAGGGTCCCCAGGCCTCACCTGGCGTCCGGCATCCCTAGGTGGAACGGGCCCCGAGACACACTTTCATGTCCTCCAAAAGCCCCAGACCTGGGTTGTTGGAGTTTTTTGTTTGTTCAGCCCCTTTACGAGCCTTTGATGCTGGGCGACCAAGGCAGTGTCATTTCCTTCCTGCGCTCATGAAACCAATAATTTCTTCCCCCTCCCTCCAGTTTTAAAAGGGAGTCAGGATGAAAAGCCAGCAGAGATGTCAAGTTTTAAAAGGGAGTCGGGATGAAAAGCTAGCAGAGATGTCAAGACAGCTATAATTGACTCCCGGGACCCTTGAATCTCCATTTCAAAGGCAATCCCTCCGGAGGGCTCTTCTCTCCGGGATGAAGGCTCAAACACACACAAACAGTAGGCACTTGGGAACTTGCCTACCTGCGTTCAGGCCTTTGGAGCGCTGCAAGGACCACCAATGCAAAACCTATTCCAGTATAAGAGCAAGTTTCAAGTTGAGTAATCTCCAAAAGGGAAGGCAACTGCAGTCTTGGGCTGTATCAACAGAGGCATCCCAACAAAATCTCAAGATGTCACAGTTCTCCTGTATACCTCATTGGTTAGACCTCACCTGGAGTCCTGTGGGCTGTTCTGGAGTCCTCACTTCAAAAAGGATGTGGATGAAATGGAGGAGGGGGGCAGAGGAGAGCAAGGAGGGTGATCTTGGGCCTGGGGACCAAGCCCTAGGAGGAAAGGCTGAGGGACAGGAAGGTTCAGCCTGGAGAAGAGGAGTCTTAACTGGGAGCCTGTCTCTAACACCTCCTTTCTCTCTATATCCCTTTATCCTGTCTCTCACTTCACATGGCCTTCCACAAAGATACCTGTCTCTGCAGGACTCTCCTGTAGAGACAATGCCCTCATTTTCCCACATACATGAGGCCAGAAAAGCTGGCCATTTGTGATAGAGAAAGTACTCTTCAGATTCGGCTTCCTCCTCTCCTATGTCCCCCTTTGTCCTCTCACTTTCTCTAGATGGCCTGTTTGTATCAACTCCTTGAATGGGCTGCCTCTCTTTGGCGTAAGGGTTCAAGAGCTGCAGCTTCTGATCTGGCGAGCCGGGTTTGATTACCTGCTCCTCCACGTGCAGCCAGGTGGGTGACCTTGGGCTCGTCACAGTCCTGATAGTTCTGTTCTCGCAGAGCAGTTTCTCTCAGGGTTCTCTCAGCCTCACCTCCCTCAAAAGGTGTCCATTGCGGGGAGAGGAAGGGAAGGTGATTGTAAGCCACAATGAGACTTAAAAGTGGTGTACAGAAACCAACTTCTTCACCCGGGAGCTGCCCTCTGCCCCCCTCCCTCTGAATCTTTGTCCTCTCCCTCTCTCCACATGGCCCTTCATGGAGATACTTGTCTCTCTAGATCAGGGGTAGTCAAACTGCGGCCCTCCAGATGTCCATGGGCTACAATTCCCAGGAGCCCCTGCCAGCGTTCGCTGGCAGGGGCTCCTGGGAACTGTAGTCCATGGACATCTGGAGGGCCACAGTTTGACTACCCCTGCTCTAGATACTATGCCCACTCACAGGCTTCCCAACAAGCTGGGAATTTGTACAAGGGGAAGGTTCTCTCTCTCTCCTTTTGACAGCAGTCTCAAATGTTAACTTCTGAAGAAGTGTGGGGTACACACGAAAGCTCATACCTTGAGCCAAATTTTGTTGGTCCTCCAGGGTGCCCTGGGACTCAAACTTTAATCTGCTGGAGGGGGAGGGAAGGGGAGGGGCCCAGGTGGGCATGTCCACAGCTCTGCTTCCCAACCATATTCTGCACGATTGTGCAACGTCTGGGTTTGTTTGTTTTTTGAAGCCTGAAGAATGTTTGAGGGGTTTCCCAATTATAGAAAAACTGAAAAAGACTGCTGTACAATTAAAGAAAGGGGGGGGCAGCTGTTTTTAAAATGCAAACCCCAATTCTGATGGGAGCTACAGCAAAAAGAGGCTTGATCCTTCCTCCTCGTGCAGTTTTGGGGATTGAAACGTGACCATTTGTACTGCCAGTTCAGAGCTGAGATATACCTGGAGAATGTATGTCCAGAGGAGAGCAACAAAGATGGTGAGGGGTTTGGAGACCAAGACGTAGGAGGAAAGGTTGGGGGAGCTCTGTCTGTTTAGCCTGGAGAGGAGACGACTGAGAGGGGATCTGATAACCATCTTCAAGTATTTAAAAGGCTGCCATGTAGAGGATGGAGCAGCGTTGTTCTCTCTTGCCCCGGAGGGACGGACCAGAACGAATGAGATGAAATCAATTCAAAAGAAATTCCGTCTAAACGTCCGGAAGAAGTTCCTGACAGTCAGAGCGGTTCCTCAGTAGAACAGGCTTCCTCGGGAGGTGGTGGGTTCTCCATCGTTGGAGATTTTTAAGCAGAGGCTGGAGAGCCATCTGACGGAGAGGCTGATTCTGTGAAGGTTCACGGGGGTGGCAGGTGACGGTGGATGAGCGAGAGGGTTGTGAGTGTCCTGCACAGTGCAGGGGGTTGGATTAGATGACCCAGGAGGTCTCTTCGAACTCTGTTATTCTATGAATTTAGGGGTGGAGGCGCAGTCGGTGGGGAATTCGGTCAGGGAGGGACCTCAGTGGTGTACAATGTAACATAGCCCACCTTTCAAAGCAACCCATTTCTCCAGGTCCCCATAATCTGGAGATGAGCTATAATTCCAAGGGGTTAATCCTGAGGAGCCATCTCTATGATGGTCCTATTCCCCTTCCCAGGCCAATCATGGCACAACTGGGCAGGGAGGAAGGCTTAAACCCCACCCCACCCCACACACGTACCGTGGCCCCAACTGGAATCCGGATTCTGTCATAGATCTACTTCTTTGGCCCCTTTGGCCCTGGTAGCTCTTGGAAGTACAGCAGATGCAACAGGGCCACAGGTGCCTGAGGTGAGTGAGGAAATTGCTGAGGAATGCAGCAGCTGGGCTACTCTTGAGGAGACATGCCTGATGAGACCAAACTGGAGAGGACATGGAGGGCTGCGAGATAAGGGCTCCAGCTGGCTTCCCCGCCCCCCTGACACACAAGAGTTCTGCAAAAGAGCAGCAAAGTTCAGGCTCCCAGACCACTCCCGCTCTCTACGAATTACCATGTTGTAGCAACGTATTTATAAGTCGCTGTGGGTCCAAGAGATATCAGGTCTGCTTTTGCAGCAAAAAGGCAGGAGAAAGGGCAGTAAAAGGCCTGGAATTTTTGCAAGAAAAACCAAAACAAAACAAAAGATACAATGTGTTTTGCATCCTGAACATTTCTAGAGGCTCCACCCATGAAAGCAAGCGGCTTCCAAAGTTACCGGTGAGGTTGCTGCTGCAAGCAAAAGGATTCTTCCTTCCACCACAAGAGCTGGTTGCTCTGACTTCTGGCCTTGCTTGCTTCTGCCTCTCCTCCCTTCCTCACTCCAGCTAGGTGCTTGCACTCGAAAGCTCACGCCTTGAATAAATCTTTGTTGGTCTTAAAGGTGCTCCTGGACTCTGATTTTCTTATACTTCTGTGATTGGAGGAGCCAGTGAGGGGCCCCTTGAGTGCTTATGGCCTTCCCCTTCTCCCATCTTCCTCCAACCAAGTTCCCCTCCCCCTGGCTGCCATTTTGCTTCTCAGGATTGAGGGTTGGCTGGGAAGCAGTGATGTGTATGTGCACCCTGCATATCATTTGAATCCAGTTTAATGGTGTATCCTCTGTTCCATGTGGAAAGCTGCTCTCATTCACTCTTTCTGTCTACTTGCCTTGAAGGGCTCCCAATTTTTAACATATTAAAATTAAACCATATTAGCACATGTATATTTAAACTTCATAGTTTTAAATGTATTTGGACTGACACTCTAACATCTGGTAGGCCAGATTCACAATCCATTTTTAAAACATTGTTTCTAGCCTGTGTTTATCGTCCAGTGCTTCTGAGACCTGTAGTGGATTGGAGGGGGGGGGGTCTTCTTTGCCATGGTCAAATTGAAAATCCCCAGCTAATAGCAGCTGGAGTGGAGTGGATTTAATGGGAAAGGGAGGAGTTTCGCCCCTAAAATTATATTACTCGTATTTTTATTTATTCAAGGATAACATTGAGGGCCATTCCGCACGACTTAAATGTAGCAGAAGTCTTACCTTTGGTAAGGTAAAGGTACAGGTCTCCCCTGTGCAAGCACCAGGTCATGTCTGACCCTTGGGGTGACGCCCTCCAGCGTTTTCATGGCAGACTCAATACGGGGTGGTTTGCCAGTGCCTTCCCCAGTCATTACCGTTTACTCCCCAGCAAAAGCAAGCTGGGTCCTCATTTTACCGACCTAGGAAGGATGGAAGGCTGAGTCGACCTTGAGCTGGCTGCTGGGATTGAACTCCCAACCTCATGGGCAGACAGCTTCAGACAGCATATCACTGCTTTACCACTCTGCGCCACAAGAGGCTCTTACCTTTGGTACACGCTACTAATTCAACGTCCCGTATGATGACGTCCCGCACACAATCTGCAACACTCCTGCAACAGTCCCGCAAAAATCGCTTCGTTGTAGTGCTTTTTGGGGAATCGGGAAAAGTGGATTCCCCCTGATAAAACCGCTACACTTCTGAGCACAAGCTGCAACACATCAGCGAAAGACATGTGCGTTCTCCACGTAGCGGTAGAAAGAATGTCCCTCCCCCGCTCTCGCCCCTGAACTTCCGGAAAAGCAATCGCCATTTTTCCCCTTAGACCAGGGAAAGCAACGAATGAGCAAGGCTTCTCCAGCGAAAGTCCGTCCATAGAAGTGCTTAAGAGTAAAACAAAGCTCCCTACTGCAAGTGTCTTTAAAGTTCCCAAGCACAATACAGCCTCCTGTTTGACACTGACCATGATTTCGGCCACAAATCACGCCCATGTGTGGGGGGGAGGATTTTTTTTTACTTAAGGAGCGTGTAAACGATTAAGCGCCAGCTCCTATGCCAGCAAAAAAAGGTCTTTCCGAAACGAACACAGATTCGTTGTGTGTTTGCGTTTTTAAAAACAGTTTTTAAAGGGAAAGGGGTTTTTTGGGAGCATGAACACAACAGCTCATTGGCTGTTCCATTTGATTGATGGCCAGGGGCGGGAAGAAACACAGAAAAATCTCGCTTCCTTTGTTGCAATTCCAGCGAGACCGGAAACCTGTGGGGAATGAATACAACGCTACTTGAACTTCAATATTCTACTAAAATTAAAGGTATGCAGAATGACAAAATTCCACTATTTAATATAGCGTTTCTGCATTCTGAAAACATTTGGCAACATTGGTCCTTGTGCGGAAAGCCCCCAAAACTCTTCAACTGCTGCTCTGCTAAAAACCCTGTAAGATGTCTGCGAAAGGAAGTTTTGTTTCATAGAAATTAAAAATTACCGATGAGCACTGTGTCCTTAATGACAAATGGACTACTGAGTACTTCTTTGTTTTAAACAAGGGTAAAGCAGTTTGCCTGATATGTCTTGAAACTGTCTCAGTATTAAAGGAGTACAATATTAAAAGGCACTTTGAATCCTGTCACAAGAGCTACTCACTGTATCAAGGAGAGGTGCAAATGAATAAGATCTCTAAAAAATCAATGTCCTCCTCCACATGCAGCCAGGTGGGTAACCTTGGGCTCGCCACAGCACTGATAAAGCTGTTTTGACTGAACAGGAATATCAGGGCTCTCTCAGCCTCACCCACCCCACAGGGTGTCTGTTGTGGGGAGAGGAAAGGGAAGGCGATTGTAAGCCGCTTTGAGACTCCGGGTAGAGAAAAGTGGCATCTAAGAACCAACTCTTCATCTTCTTCAGTAATCTCAGGGCTCTCTCAGCCTCCCCTCCCTCACAGGGTGTCTGTTGTGGGGAGAGGAAAGGGAATGCGATTGTAAACTGCCTTCTGGTAGAGGAAAGCGGCATATAAGAAACAAAATCTTCCTAAAAACTGACAAAAAAGGAGACAACTACCCTCCAAGACAGTGTATTCAATCTACGAACAGGCCTCACCCTCAGAAAACCATGATTTTAACATAAACGTTTCATTGTATTAATTTGAATTAATTTTAAATTTTATGCAGGGATCGTATAGAATCATAGAATCATAGAATCATAGAGTTGGAAGGGGCCATACAGGCCATCTAGTCCAACCCCCTGCTCAACGCAGGATCAGCCCTGAAGCATCCTAAAGCATGTATGTAGATTATAAAATGTAATGCGGATGTAGCATGAGGTTTGCTGGCTGAACACGCGAGGTTGGTGACGTCATTTGGAGTGTCTAGAATATAGCGTCTGAGGGGGTAAGTATCATGCTAGATTTATGGTGTGCGGAATGGCCCAGAGATTTGCATATTGCAAATTTGAGGCCCAATGGGATCTGAACCAAAAATGTCCTGGCTCCCAGGTCTGCCTCTTCGCCATCACACCACATTTGACAGGAGTAAGCAAAAAGTTTCCCAAATTCTTGATCAAACAGCAGCAACACACACACCCATTTCAAACCAATTTCCAATCCAGAAACGTATTTCTTCACCGCTGCCACCCCTCACCATACCTCGCTGATTTCTTTACATGGCGCACAAAGAATTTTGGAAAGAAATATTTCTATTACATTGCTCTGGAAAGCAAATTTTGCGGTCGAAACATCTGGCCCGACAGTCCCTGCCTCCCCTTTCGCCTTTAAATGTTCCTTTATTTTATTAATGTGTCACAGTTGTTAAAATCTGCAAGGCGACTTTTCCCATGGATGAGAACAACAGTTATGTGGCATTTGAAAAATGATCACTACTCAAAGGAAACGGGAAGTAAACGCTTAATTGAGTCAATACTGTTCACTCCATGTGTCTCTTTCTCCGTTTTTTCCCCACTGCTTTAGGAGTCTCCTGGTTCGGAGGCATGTATCCACTGGATCCCCGGATCACATGTGGTTCCCATTGGTCTGCTTATGGACGGAGACCTCTCAGCAATTGTGATCCTGGACTGCTGATGTTCATCTGATCGGTGGGTGGAAATTGGGGCCAAACGAGGAGGAGAAGAGTGACCTTCCTGGGAAGAAAAAAACGAGAAACAAACATAAGGCCTCTTCTAGTGACAGGTAGTTCTGACCATAGAGATCCCAGTGATTCCTAGAGTGACAAGGGTAGCTCTAGGAATTGCCAGAAACTCTGTGGCTACAATTCCCTGCAAGTAGATAAAGGTTGTTTTGTTTTGTTTTGTTGAAGTTGCAACTGTCCGCAACCCCTGCCACTGTCACCAAGGTTGACCAAGCCGCGAGCAGATTGCCACCTCTGAGCAATTTGAGGCAGTAAAAACTGAAATTAGACGCAAGCATCTTGAAATAGCCTCCCAGCCTGACTTGGAGGCATCTTGGGAGATTGAGCGATGGTTTAGAAAGGTTTGTGATAAATGCGGAGTCCCTGCAGGCCCCAGGGTTGCCAGCTCTGGGTTGGGAAATACCTGGAGACTTTGTGGGCAGGGCCCGGAGCAGACGGCAGGGAGCTCAGTGGAGTCTGATGTTATAGAGTCCCCCCTCTGAAGCAGCCAATTTCTCCAGAGGAACTGATCTCTGTTGCCTGGAGATGAATTATAATTCCAGGGGACAGGCATCCCTCCGAGATTCAGATTATGTGCCTCTGAATGTGGAGGTTCTCCTCAGCCGCCTTGGCTAGTAGCCACAGATGGACATCCTCCGTGGATTTCTCAAGCTGCTTATTCCCGTGGCCACCACAAGATCCTCTGGCAGTGAATTCCACACCCTCTGAGTAAAGTGGCATTTCCTTTGGTCTGTCCTGAACCTACTGCCCATCAAATTCACTGGATGCTCTTGAGTTCTTATCTTTTGGAAGAAGGAGAACAATTTCTCTGTGATGGATCTTTCTACCCGATACATATTATTATTTTTTTGAACCTCTATAATTTTCTCCATGATTGTTTGTCTGTTTATAAGCCACCTTTCTTGTTGGGACTACACCAAGTGAATCAATACAATCAAAAGGATGGGGCATTCAGTGAGTAACGCAATAGGATATGGGGTGTAGAGCCAACCAGAAGTAAGAAATACACCACTGAAGTCGAGTATGTTAAGAAGAGGAAGAAGAGCTGTTTTTTTTTTATACCCCGCTTTTCACTATCTGGAGGAGTCTCAAATTGGCTTCCAATCGCCTTCCCTTTCCTCTCCCCACAACAAACACCTTGTGAGGTAGGTGGGGCTGGGAGAGCTCTAACAGGAGTGTGGCTGGTCCAAGTTCACCCAGTGGGCTGCATGTGGAGGAGCAGGGGATCAAACCTGGCTCTCCAGATTAGAAGCTGCCACTCCTCACTACTACACCAAGCTGGTAGAGAAAAGCAAGGTTTGAAAACCAACTCCGGCTAATCTGGAGACCTGGGGTGGATCCCCCATTTTCCTCCACATGAAGACTGCTGGACCTGTCACAGTTCTCTCAGAGCTCTCTCAGCCCCACCTGCCTCACAAAGTGCATGTTGTGGGGAAACAGCAGAAAGATAATCTTAAGCGTCTTTTAAATTAAACCAGCTACCCCTCCTCCTCCTCCTCCTCCTCGCCTGCATTAAGGCCTGAGGCTTCTGGCATGATGAGCCTTTGGCTTCTAACACAGCAAGAACGGTTTTTCACCCCCCCCCTTTTCCCGCAGTCAAATTTCCCACAGTCACAAATAAACAGAACCCCAAATTGTACGCTTGGTGGTTTTCCTCCGTGACCGGGAGCGTATGAAATGCCGCCATTTTGTGAGGTGATTATTGCCCACACAACATTCCAGGCCAACCCTGGCTCACACGGCCTCTGCCGGAGATGCGGCCGGCTGCTTGGAGTCCTCCTGGTGAACGATGGCCGTCCGTAAATCAACAAGCAGCCTAGGCGATGCTGATTTATGTGCGTCTGCACATGAAGAAATAGCAACGGGGCCAGCTGAAGCCCGCAAGAATGACATAATTTAATGTTGCTTTATTTCCCAATTTCTCAAAACTACTACTTGGTCGGGAAGGGGGTGGGGGAGGGAGGCACTCCAAGAATAAGGACGGGGAAACAGCCATGGAGGCCTTTAGGAAACGGGGAGCGTCAAATATAGCGGCCGCCTGGCGGAGGGAATCAGAAAGCACCTGCAGAAGGGGCGTATTTTGGCATAGTATTTTAGCATAGCAGGGAGTGCTACATCTGGAAACACAACACATAAAATCGGCACGGTCACAGTTATTGGCACTTTCGCATCGGCGGAACGATGCACTTTCAACGGCCTTCCAATGCACTTTAGTGACCACTTGCAAGGGGGTTTTCTTGTTTCACACAGTCACATCCAGTCTCAAAGTACTTTGGAAATGAATGGAAAGTGCGTTATGCATCCAATGTGAATTTCTTTCTTTCTTTCTTTCTTTCTTTCTTTCTTTCTTTCTTTCTTTCTTTCTTTCTTTCTTTCTTTCTTTCTTTCTTTCTTTCTTTCTTTCTTTCTTTCTTTGGATGATATTTGTTAAATAAATCGGGGGAATTGGAAATATCCAATTGCATAATTTCACAATTGCAGGCCAGATTGAGGAAGGGATTGCGTCCCATCAATCAGTTTATATACCGCTCCTCTAAAAACACAATAAAACAGTGGTAATTTAGAAGAAGAAGAAGAGGAAGAAGAAGAAGAAGAGTTGGTTCTTATATGCCGCTTTTCCCTACCCGAAGGAGGCTCAAAGCGGCTTACAGTCACCTTCCCTTCCTCTCCCCACAACAGACACCCTGTGAGGTGGGTGAGGCTGAGAGAGCCCTGATATCATTGCTTGGTCAAAACAGCTTTATCAGTGCCGTGGCGAGCCCAAGGTCACCCAGCTGGCTGCATGTGGGGGAGTGCAGAATCGAACCTGGCTTGCCAGATTAGAAGTCCGCACTCCTAACCACTACACCAAACTGGCTCTCAATTTAAAATATGATAAAAATCTTACGGAGCTCTGTTCCTTGTGCTCATCGACCCACCTCTGGGTCAGTTTGGCTGCTTCGCATTTGTTCTGTGCGGCAGGAACACAGAGGTGGCACAATGGCGTCTGTGCCGTGATGTCACTTCCTGGGGAAACGCAATCCAGTGGCTGCTCTAGGAATCACTCTATGATACCACCGTATCGTTTCTGGTGATTCCAGGAGGTCGTCTACCTCATTTCGAGACTTTTCCCCAAAAGTAATGCAGGCTATGTCTAGGGTAACCACAGCTGCTAGCAAGAGGCCTCCAGCCAGGCCACCCCATCTGTTAAAAAATCTGTTGTCCAGCCTGTACAGAACTGTATCCAAAATAAAGTCTGTCTTAATTTATCCGGGAGGCTGTTCCATGCACCTGGGCTGGTCTCTGGGAAAACTTCCGAGCAAGGTGCTCCTACGTGGACATTTGTTGGGGTCTAAACAGGCCCTCCCCAATGGAGCCACAGTTACTCACCACTCTCAAACTGGCCACCCTTGAAGGATGTGTATCCCAAGTTGGCAGTCACTGGCAGTCTTCAAGCAAAGGTTGGATGCACACTTTTCTTGGATGCTTTAGGGTGCTTAGGGCTGATCCTGCGTTGAGCTGGTCTGTATGGCCCCTTGCAACTCTATGATTCTGTGATTCTGATTCTGAGCAGGGGGTTGGACTAGATGGCCTGTATGGCCCCTTGCAACTCTATGATTCTGTGATTCTGATTCTGAGCAGGGGGTTGGACTAGATGGCCTGTATGGCCCCTTCCAACTCTATGATTCTGTGATTCTGATTCTGAGCAGGGGGTTGGACTAGATGGCCTGTATGGCCCCTTCCAACTCTATGATTCTGTGATTCTGATTCTGAGCAGGGGGTTGGACTAGATGGCCTGTATGGCCCCTTCCAACTCTATGATTCTGTGATTCTGATTCTGAGCAGGGGGTTGGACTAGATGGCCTGCATGGCCCCTTCCAACTCTATGATTCTGTGATTCTGATTCTGAGCAGGGGGTTGGACTAGATGGCCTGTATGGCCCCTTCCAACTCTATGATTCTGTGATTCTGATTCTGAGCAGGGGGTTGGACTAGATGGCCTGTATGGCCCCTTCCAACTCTATGATTCTGTGATTCTGATTCTGAGCAGGGGGTTGGACTAGATGGCCTGTATGGCCCCTTCCAACTCTATGATTCTGTGATTCTGATTCTGAGCAGGGGGTTGGACTAGATGGCCTGTATGGCCCCTTCCAACTCTATGATTCTGTGATTCTGATTCTGAGCAGGGGGTTGGACTAGATGGCCTGCATGGCCCCTTCCAACTCTATGATTCTGTGATTCTGATTCTGAGCAGGGGGTTGGACTAGATGGCCTGTATGGCCCCTTCCAACTCCATGATTCTGTGATTCTGATTCTGAGCAGGGGGGTGGACTAGATGGCCTGTATGGCCCCTTCCAACTCTATGATTCTGTGATTCTGATTCTGAGCAGGGGGTTGGACTAGATGGCCTGTATGGCCCCTTCCAACTCTATGATTCTGTGATTCTGATTCGGAGCAGGGGGTTGGACTAGATGGCCTGTATGGCCCCTTCCAACTCCATGATTCTATGATTCTGATCCTGAGCAGGGGGTTGGACTAGATGGCCTGTATGGCCCCTTCCCACTCTATGATTCTGTGATTCTGATTCTGAGCAGGGGGTTGGACTAGATGGCCTGTATGGCCCAACTCTATGATTCTGTGATTCTGATTCTGAGCAGGGGGTTGGACTAGATGGCTTGCATGGCCCCTTCCAACTCTATGATTCTGTGATTCTATGATTCTGTGATTCTAAGTTGCATAGCAAACTCTCCGAACTCACCGCTACTTAGGACCCGGCTGCCAGATGTACAACTAGCCGGACAGGAAGTTCTTAGGTCAACCCCTCGCCTCCAGGTTACTCTTGAACTCTGCCTATGCGACCTTTGACCCCGCCTGAGATAACATTTGTCTTCAAATTGGCAGCTCTTGTCTTAGCCAATCACAACATTTGCGCAGCAGATGGTGGGAAATGCTCGGCAAGGTCACGGGGCTGGAGTTTTGTTTTGGTGAAGAAGAATGCTTTAGGATGCTTAGGGCTGATCCTGCGTTGAGCAGGGGGTTGGACTAGATGGCCTGTATGGCACCTTCCAACTCTATGATTCTAAGAAGGATGGATGGATGAAGGGAATGGGAGATCCCCACGACTTAGGGTTGCCAGCCTCCAGGTGGGGCCTGGAGATCTCCTGGAATTACAACTGATCTGCAAACTGTGGAGATTTGTTCCCCAGAGAAAATGTGTGTACGGAGGGTGACTCTATGGTGCTGTGCCCCTCCGAGGTCCCGGCCCTCCCTTACGCTCACCCTCCGAGGCTGCACAATTTGAATATAATCATAACAACAACAACAGTTTTATAATGATATCTGGAGAATTGTGCATGCGCATGAAAGCGTTTACCCAGATTTAAACTTAAAGGAGTCACCGGGCTCAAACACGAGGATTGCTTACAAAATGAATTTGGGTGAGTCGTCATGTTGGTCCGAAGCAGCAGAGCAAAATTGGAGTCCAGCGACAACATTAATTCTATCTGATTGTAAACAAGTGGGCAGGAGGGATTGTGTCCATGCTTGGCTCCTGGGGGCCCCTTTCTTGCATGCCCAGGAAATTGCCAGTCGCCACTTTGGGATCACAAGGCAAATGTGTTCCAGATTCCTGTTGCAAGGCTTCCCTTAAAGTGACTGCGCTCCAGAAGCCCTAACTTCTCTCAGCAGAGATTTGCCTCTTGGATTTATTCCCCCTCCTCTGCTGGCTCCAATCCTCTCCCTCCCCCTTCAAGAAAAGAAAGGAGGCTCTTGTTGCGCTTGGCTCCCCTCCCCACTCTGAGCTTCCCCAATCGAGTGCAGAACAAGTTCTGTTTCAATGGGGGGGGGGGGAATAGAGGAAGACCCGAGTTCAAATCGATCTGAATTCAGCAGGATCCACAACAGAAAAAAAACACTTTGTTTTTTCTTTTCTGAATCCTGCTGAATTCAGATCGATTGCAGTGCAGAATCACCCTAAATCTCAGCTGTCCTTGTGCTGGAAGCGGGGTTCGGCCAGAGAGGGAGTCATGGCAAAAATGCTCGGACCACAGATTCCACAATCCCCTGAAGCGACAAAAGTCCCTTGAAGGAAGTTCTCAAGCGAATGATGTCATTCTGGCGCAAAGACATTTTCTCGCCATCCCTTCTTCTGCTGCAGTTGGATCTTGATCCCAAACCTGCTGGATTCAAAGCACGGGCATCTGAATCGTGGCTCTCGAAGAAATTTATGGCCATCGAAGAGAAGACAAGCACCGGAGGGAATCAGAAAGGTTGCGGTGAAATCATATTTTGCCTCCCGACGATGCTCTTCATCTTCCCATCCATGCTGGCAGAACCCATCATGGTGCATCATGCACAAAATACTGTTTCTCGTCATCGAAAATCGGCCCACGAGCTCTCCTGACAAGGCCCAAGAACCCGGGATCCATAAATCTGTGTCGGATCCTGTTCTCATAGCAGGGAAGGAGAGACGCATGACGGGATACTGAGAGGTCGGTCGGCCGTCTGCTGTCAATGGAACGTCCGCCAAAAATTCATCTGGGAAATATTCACTGATATCTCCACAAAAGCAGGGACTCTGATGAACTCTAGCCCGCTCGAATGAAGGATTTTACACGGTCCCGTCAAAATAGGCACGAATGGAGTTGAAGGATCCTGTCTTGAGCAGAATTAGAAACGTATAAGCATAAAACAACCTCCTGGGTCATCTAGCCCAACCCCCTGCACTATGCAGGACACTCCCAACCCTCTCGCTCACCCACTGTCACCTGCCACCCCCTTGAATCTCCACAGAATCAGCCTCTCCGTCAGATGGCTCTCCAGCCTCTGTTTAAAACTCCCCAAAGATGGAGAACCCTCCACCTCCCGAGGAAGCCTGTTTCACTGAGAAACCGCTCTGTCAGGAACTTATTCCAGAGGTTTAGATGGAATTTAGAATCAAGAATCACAGAGTTGGAAGGGGCCTCCTGGGTCATCTAGTCCAACCCCCTGCACTATGCAGGAACTCACAACTACCTGCCCACCCGCAGTGACCCCTATTTCATGCCCAAATGATCCCACCACACACCAAAAATCTCCAGAATTTAGCCTGGTGCGGAGGAAATTCACCTACCATCCCGCAATGGTGATCAGCAATTCCCTGGGTATACAAGGAAGGGCCACAAGAGACAAACACTGGAGCAACCCTTCCTGCCCACACACTCCATTGCTCACCAGATCTATTTGCCTGTGAGTGTAGATTGGGGTGTTTCTGAGGGGGGTTAGTTTAGTTTTGGTTACTCCTGTACTATGCTGGGGTTCTGCTAAAGAGCTTAGATCATTGCCAGTATTCAAGTCCACCTACAGGCCAGCCTGAATTCTGGAGATTTTTTTTGAGGGGGGGATCTCTTGGACATGGAATTGCGGTCACCGTGGGTGGGCAGGTAGTTGTGAGTTCCTGCATTGTGCAGGGGGTTGGACTAGATGACCCTGGAGGTCCCTTCCAACTCTGTGATTCAATTCACGGATTTAACGCCACCCACTCTGAGAACCCCTATTTTAAATGGAGCCGCCAGGGATCGATTCAAGGGTCTTCTTCATGCTCTACCATGGAGCCAATGTAGGATAGCATCAACAGGGGAAGATTGGCCTTCATGGTCTTTTTGCAGGCTTTCCATGTAGGAATGCCAACCTCCAGGTGGGACCGGTGGATCCCCCGGAATTACAGCTCCTCTCCAGGCAACAGATATCAGTTCTGTAGTCCTGTCAAGGACCAAGCTTGAGGTCTGAGGTGGGATCGTAACCCTGCAAACACAGTGGGTTTCTCTCAGTTCAGTTCTTGATTCTTGTCCCATCTTGCTGGGGTCACAATAAAGAGCTGAAATGAACTTCCAGTGGCCTGGGTGTAGTCTGCACGGGTCTTTTTACCCATTCCCAGATCAAATAAATCCCTCCCGTCTACATCAGATTCGATTTCCATTTTGTTTTGGGGCACTTAAAATTTCCCCTCTGCAACAGGCATGTCTGTTTCGTGGTGACCCTACCTTTCCACCACAATATCCAGAAGTGGATATTATCATTAATATTTGAAAAATCGCCATCAGTAAGTGTGCAGATTCCTGCTCTTTGCAAATTTTCCTTCTCCGTGCCTCTGTCTTCTCCGTGCCTCTGTCTTCCCTGATTGGCCAGGGCATCAGTTCAAAGAATTCCTGGTTCCCGGTTGCAAGGCTACGCTCCTTAAAGTGACTGCGCTTCAGAAGCCCTAACTTCTCAGCAGATATCTGCCTGTTGGATTTATTCCTCCCTCCTCTGCTGTCTCCAATCCTCTCCCCTTCCCCCCCCCATTCAAGAAAAGAAAAAGGCTCCTGCTGCACTTGGCTCCCCTCCCCGCTCTGAGCTTCCCCAATCGAGTGCAGAACACTTTTTGTTTCAATGGGGCGGGGGGGAATAGAGGAAGACCTGAGTTCAAATCGATCTGAATTCAGCAGGATCCACAACAGAAAAAACAAAATAAGTGCAGAATCAGCCCTGGTATCTGGCCCCACGGATCTAATCAGTTGCCCTGGAGAAAGGTAAAATGGCAAAATATCCCATTAAAGTCCCTCTGCTCCCCAAACCCTGCCCTCTTCAGGCTCCTCCCCCAAAGCCTCCAGGTTTTCTTCAACCCGCAGCTGGCAACCCGACTTCCCAGTGGCATCTGGTAAGCACCTGTGTGAAACTGGATGCTCATCTAGGTGGACCACCAGTCTGATGCATCGCTCTTTCAACTTCCACAAAGTGCGCATCATGGTTTCTTTAGGGGCGATGTTGGTTTTAGCCCAACCCACTCGATTCCTTCGAGCGACAGGCTTCCGTTTCCACACACCCCATGAGATTTTCCCTTCTTGTCACGGCACGGAAAACCCCCACAGGAAGGCCGAAATAAATGAAACCTAGTAACTCGACGGCAGTGGCGAGAACAAAGGCCTTGATTGATTCACAAGAATTCATTTTGAGGAAGTGGAGGCAATTTATTAGAGACATGTAGCAATTATGGCTCAGCCTCCATTTCTGAGATGTCAATACCACTACCAATAAAAGGAGAAGGAGGGAGGGAGGGAACAGGATGAATACAAGGAGAATACATACCTTTCCAGTTTGCACATAATGCTTGTCTGCATTTTTACTCCCTTTACGTTAGGATCCTAGAATCCTAGAGTTGGAAAGGACCTCCTGGGTCATCTAGTCAAACCCCCTGCACTATGCAGGACACTCCCAACCCTCTTGCTCATCCACACCCCCTTGAAGCTTCACAGAATCAGCCTCTCCATCAGATGGCTCTCCAGCCTCTGCTTAAAAATCTCCAGAGATGGAGAACCCACCACCTCCCGAGGAAGCCTGTTCCACTGAGGAACCGCTCTAACTGTCAGGAACTTCTTCCGGAGGTTTAGACGGAATTTAGAATCACAGAATAATCCCTGGCCAGCCTGGCCTGGATGAAATTCCTGTCCCTAACCCAAATTGGCGATGGGCATTTCCCTGGGCATGCAAGAAAGGGCCACAAGAGCCAAGCCTGGACACACTCCCTTCTGCCCACCCATCCACTCACGATCCGCCCAAGTTCATACTAAGTGGTACAAACTCTCTCCTTCTGCTGACATTATTGGGGAAACGCTTCCAGGGGGGGATGCTTGTCACAGAGCTGGCAAAATGCCCCATTCCTGCAAAATAAATAAATAAAAGGCGACTGAGCGGGGCCACGGTGAAGGCCTGAGCATCAGGGTCCAATATTTTGAATAGTGGGTTCACTGCATAACAGTATCCATGGACAAGAGTTATACTGGCTTGAATTTTCCCAGTCTGATCCACCAATTCGGAAGACTACTTCCAGGTTAAGGAACTGGCCCTTCCAACTGAAGGGAGGGTCATGCTGGGGGCAGAAGAGCCATCAGAGGACTACTCTTTGGGCTGGAGAAAACATTCCAACTTGGGTGAGGAGGAGGAGGAAGAGGAGGAGGAGGAGACAATGGTTGTTCAATGGTTGTTCAATAGGGAATTGGTTAGAGAACCGCACTCAAAGAGTTGTTGTCAATGGTGTTTCATCAGACTGGAGAGAGGTGAGTAGCGGGGTACCTCAGGGCTCGGTGCTCAGCCCGGTACTTTTTAACATATTTATTAATGATCTAGATGAGGGGGTGGAAGGACTACTCATCAAGTTTGCAGCTGACCCCAAATTGGGAGGACTGGCAAATACTCCAGAAGATAGAGACAGAGTTCAACGAGATCTGAACACAATGGAAAAATGGGCAAATGAGAAAAGATTAAAGATTAAAGTTATGCATCTGGGCAAGAAAAATGAAAAGCATGCCTACTGGATGGGGGATACGCTTCTAGGTAACACTGTGTGTGAACGAGACCTTGGGGTACTTGTGGACTGTAAACTAAACATGAGCTGGCAGTGTGATGCAGCGGTAAAAAAGGCAAATGCCATTTTGGGCTGTATCAACAGGGGCATCACATCAAAATCACAAGATGTCATAGTCCCATTGTATACGGCACTGGTCAGACCTCACCTGGAGTACTGTGTGCAGTTCTGGAGGCCTCACTTCAAGAAGGATGTAGATAAAATTGAAAGGGTACAGAGGAGAGCGATGAGGATGATCTGGGGCCAAGGGACCAAGCCCTATGAAGATAGGTTGAGGGACTTGGGAATGTTCAGCCTGGAGAAAAGGAGGTTGAGAGGGGACATGATAGCCCTCTAAGTATTTGAAAGGTTGTCATTTGGAGGAGGGCAGGATGCTGTTGCCGTTGGCTGTAGAGGAGAGGACACGCAGTAATGTGTTTAAACTACAAGTACAACGATATAGGCTAGATATCAGGAAAAAGTTTTTCACAGTCAGAGTCGTTCAGCAGTGGAATAGGCTGCCCAAGGAGGTGGGGAGCTCCCCCTCACTGGCAGTCTTCAAGCAAAGGTTGGATACACACTTTTCTTGGATGCTTTAGGATGCTCTGGGCTGATCCTGCATTGAGCAGGGGGTTGGACTAGGTGGCCTGTATGGCCCCTTCCAACTCTATGATTCCGTGATTCTGCTTTCTTCTACCCTAAGGAGTCTCAAGGTGGCTTTCCATTGCCTTCCCTTCCTGGACCAGAGAGCACATAAACATGTTAAAGAGCGTAGGGCAGAGAGCTGCCCCTGTCGAAACCAACAACGGAGTTGAAATAAATAAATGTTCAGAGCTACTAATCTTCTGAAACCCCAAAACCAGGACACAACTTCAGGGGAAGACCTCTGTGCCCTGAAAAGGAACTAGCTGGCCACTAGGAAGGTCTTGGCCTCTCTGCCCTGTTGTCTCTCCAGAGGAACTGGTTGGCTCCTAAATGAGGCAGGATGCTAGAAGGACCATGGCCTGACCCAGCAGGGCTCTTCTGATTTCCCCATGAAGGCATCATGGCCTGTCTGCCCTGTTGCTGGCCTTCCAGAGTAACTGGCTGGCCCCTGTGTGAGACAGGAGGCTGGACTGGATGGACCCCTGGTCTGACCCAGCAGGGCTCTCCTGATGTCCTTAGGAAGGCCTCGGCCTCTCTGCCCTGTTGCTGGCCCTCCAGAGGGACTGGTTGGCCCCTGTGTGAGACAGGAAGCTGGACTGGATGGACCCCTGGTCTGACCCAGCAGGGCTCCCCTGATGTCCTTAGGAAGGCCTCGGACTCTCTGCCCTGTTGCTGGCCCTCCAGAGGAACTGGCTGGCCCTTGTGTGAGACAGGAGGCTGGACTGGATGGACCCCTGGTCTGACCCAGCAGGGCTCTCCTGATGTCCTTAGGAAGGCCTCGGCCTCTCTGCCCTGTTGCTGGCCCTCCAGAGGAACTGGCTGGCCCCTGTGTGAGACAGGAGGCTGGACTGGAGGGACCCCTGGTCTGACCCAGCAGGGCTCTTCTGGTGTCCTTAGGAAGGCCTCGGCCTCTCTGCCCTGTTGCTGGCCCTCCAGAGGAACTGGCTGGCCCCTGTGTGAGACAGGAGGCTGGACTGGATGGACCCCTGGTCTGACCCAGCAGGGCTCTCCTGATGTCCTTAGGAAGGCCTCGGCCTCTCTGCCCTGTTGCTGGCCCTCCAGAGGGACTGGTTGGCCCCTGTGTGAGACAGGAAGCTGGACTGGATGGACCCCTGGTCTGACCCAGCAGGGCTCCCCTGATGTCCTTAGGAAGGCCTCGGCCTCTCTGCCCTGTTGCTGGCCCTCCAGAGGAACTGGCTGGCCCCTGTGTGAGACCGGATGCTGGACTGGAGGGACCCCTGGTCTGACCCAGCAGGGCTCTCCTGATGTCCTTAGGAAGGCCTCGGCCTCTCTGCCCTGTTGCTGGCCCTGCAGAGGAACTGGCTGGCCCCTGTGTGAGACAGGAGGCTGGACTGGAGGGACCCCTGGTCTGACCCAGCAGGGCTCTCCTGATGTCCTTAGGAAGGCCTCAGCCTCTCTGCCCTGTTGCTGGCCCTCCAGAGGAACTGGCTGGCCCCTGTGTGAGACAGGAGGCTGGACTGGAGGGACCCCTGGTCTGACCCAGCAGGGCTCTCCTGATGTCCTTAGGAAGGCCTCGGCCTCTCTGCCCTGTTGCTGGCCCTCCAGAGGAACTGGCTGGCCCCTGTGTGAGACAGGAGGCTGGACTGGAGGGACCCCTGGTCTGACCCAGCAGGGCTCCCCTGATGTCCTTAGGAAGGCCTCGGCCTCTCTGCCCTGTTGCTGGCCCTCCAGAGGAACTGGCTGGCCCCTGTGTGAGACAGGAGGCTGGACTAGAGGGACCCCTGGTCTGACCCAGCAGGGCTCTCCTGATGTCCTTAGGAAGGCCTCGGCCTCTCTGCCCTGTTGCTGGCCCTCCAGAGGGACTGGCTGGCCCCTGTGTGAGACAGGAGGCTGGACTGGAGGGACCCCTGGTCTGACCCAGCAGGGCTCTCCTGATGTCCTTAGGAAGGCCTCAGCCTCTCTGCCCTGTTGCTGGCCCTCCAGAGGAACTGGCTGGCCCCTGTGTGAGACAGGAGGCTGGACTGGATGGACCCCTGGTCTGACCCAGCAGGGCTCTCCTGATGTCCTTAGGAAGGCCTCGGCCTCTCTGCCCTGTTGCTGGCCCTCCAGAGGAACTGGCTGGCCCCTGTGTGAGACAGGAGGCTGGACTGGATGGACCCCTGGTCTGACCCAGCAGGGCTCTCCTGATGTCCTTAGGAAGGCCTCGGCCTCTCTGCCCTGTTGCTGGCCCTCCAGAGGGACTGGTTGGCCCCTGTGTGAGACAGGAAGCTGGACTGGATGGACCCCTGGTCTGACCCAGCAGGGCTCTCCTGATGTCCTTAGGAAGGCCTCGGCCTCTCTGCCCTGTTGCTGGCCCTCCAGAGGAACTGGCTGGCCCCTGTGTGAGACCGGAGGCTGGACTGGAGGGACCCCTGGTCTGACCCAGCAGGGCTCTCCTGATGCTCTTAGGAAGGCCTCGGCCTCTCTGCCCTGTTGCTGGCCCTCCAGAGGAACTGGCTGGTCTCTGAGTGAGATGGGAGGCTGGACTGGATGGACCCCTGGTCTGACCCAGCAGGGCTCTTCTGGTGTCCTTAGGAAGGCCTCGGCCTCTCTGCCCTGTTGCTGGCCCTCCAGAGGAACTGGCTGGCCCCTGTGTGAGACAGGAGGCTGGACTGGAGGGACCCCTGGTCTGACCCAGCAGGGCTCCCCTGATGTCCTTAGGAAGGCCTCGGCCTCTCTGCCCTGTTGCTGGCCCTCCAGAGGAACTGGCTGGCCCCTGTGTGAGACAGGAGGCTGGACTGGAGGGACCCCTGGTCTGACCCAGCAGGGCTCTCCTGATGTCCTTAGGAAGGCCTCAGCCTCTCTGCCCTGTTGCTGGCCCTCCAGAGGAACTGGCTGGCCCCTGTGTGAGACAGGAGGCTGGACTGGAGGGACCCCTGGTCTGACCCAGCAGGGCTCTCCTGATGTCCTTAGGAAGGCCTCGGCCTCTCTGCCCTGTTGCTGGCCCTCCAGAGGAACTGGCTGGCCCCTGTGTGAGACAGGAGGCTGGACTGGAGGGACCCCTGGTCTGACCCAGCAGGGCTCTTCTGGTGTCCTTAGGAAGGCCTCGGCCTCTCTGCCCTGTTGCTGGCCCTCCAGAGGAACTGGCTGGCCCCTGTGTGAGACAGGAGGCTGGACTGGAGGGACCCCTGGTCTGACCCAGCAGGGCTCTCCTGATGTCCTTAGGAAGGCCTCGGCCTCTCTGCCCTGTTGCTGGCCCTCCAGAGGAACTGGCTGGCCCCTGTGTGAGACGGGAGGCTGGACTGGATGGACCCCTGGTCTGACCCAGCAAGGCTCTCCTGATGTCCTTAGGAAGGCCTCGGCCTCTTTGCCCTGTTGTTGGCCCTCCAGAGGAACTGGCTGGCCCCTGTGTGAGGCAGGAGGCTGGACTGGATGGACCCCTGGTCTGACCCAGCAGGGCTCTTCTGGTGTCCTTAGGAAGGCCTCGGCCTCTCTGCCCTGTTGCTGGCCTTCCAGAGGAACTGGCTGGCCCCTGTGTGAGACAGGAGGCTGGACTGGAGGGACCCCTGGTCTGACCCAGCAGGGCTCTCCTGATGTCCTTAGGAAGGCCTCGGCCTCTCTGCCCTGTTGCTGGCCCTCCAGAGGAACTGGCTGCCCCCTGTGTGAGACGGGAGGCTGGACTGGATGGACCCCTGGTCTGACCCAGCAGGGCTCTCCTGATGTCCTTAGGAAGGCCTCGGCCTCTTTGCCCTGTTGTTGGCCCTCCAGAGGAACTGGCTGGCCCCTGTGTGAGGCAGGAGGCTGGACTGGGTGGACTGACCCAGCAGGGCTCTTCTGATGTTCCTAAATCTTGTTCATCCAGTTCCCATTGGCTGCTTCCAGGAAGCCCAGGAGCAGGCATCTCACAACTGCCACGGATCCACGGAGGCCTCCGTTGCTTTCCCCGTTTTATGAGCTCCACATTGCAGAAGGCCTGCTGCAGCCTGGCTGCTATTGGGGTCCGTCCCCCTCCCCTATCTTTCCCATGTCGCTGCCTTTATCTGGCACCACATCCTGTGAGTGACCAGCTGAGAGGGAGCACGGGGGGAGGGGGGGGCACGTCCATCTGTCCTTGGTTCTGCGGGGGTGTCCAGCCTCCTTCCCCTTACTTGCCTCCCCTTTGGGCCAGATGTGCTTGCAGGGAGTTCCCTGGCCAGGAGGAGGCAGGTGGTAGGGCGGCCGGGCGGCCCGTCTAGCACACAGATGACTCCGCCACCAGGCATTCGATAATAGGAAATGACTAATGATGCGGTCGAAAATGATGAGCCGGGGATTAATAAAACTTGAAAAGGAACCGTCTCGGCCTTTTGATCCTCCGGAGAGGAAATACGTCTGGTTAGCCGGTTTTCGCCTCAGGTGGTGTTCTTATGAGCCTCATCCGACTTGGGAAGCAGCAGGACCGAAGCTGGAAAGTTCGGCAGGCGGGGGGACACGAGAAGAGAGCCCCCACCCCTTTTCTTGCCTTTAAAGGGAAACATAAAAGAGATGGATGAACAGGCTAAGAGAAGTCAGCCTCCAGGTGGGGCCTGGGGATCCCCTGGAAGGACAGCTCCTCTCCAGACTGCAGAGGAGAAGAAGAGTTGGTTCTTATATGCCACTTTTCTCTACCCAAATGAATCTCAAAGTGGCTTGAAATGGCCTTCCCTTCCTCTCCTCACCTCAGACACCCCGTGATGTAGATGGGGCAGACAGAGCTCTGACAGGACTGCTGTGTGAGAACAGCTCTAACTGGACTGTGACTAACCCAAGGTCACCTAGCTGGCTGCATGTGGAGGAATCAGACCCGTATCTCCAGCCATAGCCGTAGACAGTAGATGAGCGATAGGGATGCGAGTGTCCTGCATAGTGCAGGGGGTTGGACTAGATGACCCAGGAGGTCCCTTCCAACTCTAGGATTCTATGATTCTAAATTCCATCTAAACCTCCGGAAGAAGTTCCTGACAGTGAGAGCGGTTCCTCAGTGGAACAGGCTTCCTCAGGAGGTGGTGAATTCTCCATCTCTGGAGATTTTTAAACAGAGGCCGGAGAGCCGTCTGACGGAGAGGCTGATTCTGTGAAGGTTCAAGGGGGTGGCAGGTGACAGTGGGTGAGCGAGAGGATTGGGTGAGTGTCCTGAATAGTGCAGGGGGGTGGACTAGATGACACAGGAGCTCCCTTCCAACTCTGTTACTCTATAATTCTATGATTCTGTGAAGGGGGGGGGGCTCTAGGTCCTACCCCCATATCTCCAAGAGGTCCTACCCCAAATCAACTCAACCCTCACCCCACCCCCACCAGTGGCCACGAGACCCCTGCCCACCCTACCCAGCCTCCAAGAATTGTCATTCTCAGAGTTGGGAACTGTACCTGCCGCTCACATCTCATGAGGCACTGGCGAAAGAAAACCCTTTACTAGTTTTTATGTCTGCATAGGTTAGCCGGACACCCCGCTGTCCGCGCCCGGTGAAATTTCAGTAGCCCGTTGGAGGGAGCACAGCTTCGACGTCCATTGGTGGAGAAGGAGACCCTCCCCTTGACCCGGGGGGGCGATCCCCTGAACGGATAAGGCCATGAAGAATGGACAATACCTTCCTTGGGAAAGATGTCTTCCTACCCTATCATGAAGCTTTTTTTTTTTCGCCCAGGAAATTATTGGCAACGTCGCCCGGAGAGGGAGCGGAACGCTCGGCTGTCCACCGGCCAGCTCCTTTCACCAACAGAGGCCACGTTGTCCGGCCCTCCGCCGGGACGCTCACAAAGGGTGCTTTTTCCCCCGCGGTAACCGCTTGATCACGATAGAG
This sequence comes from Paroedura picta, assembly GCF_049243985.1. Lineage (NCBI taxonomy): Eukaryota > Metazoa > Chordata > Lepidosauria > Squamata > Gekkonidae > Paroedura > Paroedura picta. The sequence goes on along the minus strand of NC_135370.1, from coordinate 181,327,487 downwards.
GCGCACCCTGCTATTTAATCCGTCACTGATAGGCGAGCAGCTGTCAATACCCCAATTCAAAGGCCGGGTTCTTACGAGGACTTTCGTGGACCTCTGATTACCCGATGCTGGGGGCGAAGGGGGTGGGGCGGGGACGTCGTGTCCTGCCTGCGATTCTCCCAGAGGCGTTCGACGGGCCAGCTGGATCTGGGCCCTCTTTTTGTCCCGCTTCATTTTCAAGGAGTTTTTTCAAGTTTTTAAAGCAATCTGTCTAATGCTTCTGGACCCAGCCTTTCTTGGGGTCGTGGTTAGGAGTGCGGGCTTCTAATCTGGCGAGCCGGGTTTGATTCCCCGCTCCCCCACATGCAGCCAGCTGAATCTGGGCTGGCCACAGCACTGAGAAAACTGTTCTGACCGAGCAGGAATATCAGGGCTTTCTCAGCCTCACCCACCTCACAGGGGGTCTGTTGTGGGGAGAGGAACGGGAAGGCGAATGGAAGCTGCTTTGAGACTCCTTTGGGTAGAGAGAAGCGGCATATAAGAACCAACTCTTCTTCTTCTTCAGTAATCTCAGGGCTCTCTCAGCCTCACCCACCTCACAGGGTGTCTGTTGTGGGGAGAGGAAGGGAAGGTGACTGTAAGCCGCTTTGAGCCTCCTTCGGGTAGAGAAAAGCGGCATATAAGAACCAACTCTTCTCCTTCTTCAGTAATCTCAGGGCTCTCTCAGCCTCCCCTCCCTCACAGGGTGTCTGTTGTGGGGAGAGGAAAGAGAAAGCGAATGGAAGCCGCTTTGAGCCTCCTTCGGGTAGAGAGAAGCGGCATATAAGAACCAGTTCTTATTCTTTAGTAATCTCAGGGCTCTCTCAGCCTCCCCTCCCTCACAGGGTGTCTGTTGTGGGGAGAGGAAAGGGAAGGCGATTGGAAGCCGCTTTGAGCCTCCTTCGGGTAGAGAGAAGCGGCATATAAGAACCAGTTCTTATTCTTTAGTAATCTCAGGGCTCTCTCAGCCTCCCCTCCCTCACAGGGTGCTTGTTGTGGGGAGAGGAAAGAGAAAGCGAATGGAAGCCGCTTTGAGCCTCCTTCGGGTAGAGAGAAGCGGCATATAAGAACCAGTTCTTATTCTTTAGTAATCTCAGGGCTCTCTCAGCCTCCCCTCCCTCGCAGGGTGTCTGTTGTGGGGAGAGGAAAGAGAAAGCGAATGGAAGCCGCTTTGAGCCTCCTTCGGGTAGAGAGAAGCGGCATATAAGAACCAGTTCTTATTCTTTAGTAATCTCAGGGCTCTCTCAGCCTCCCCTCCCTCGCAGGGTGTCTGTTGTGGGGAGAGGAAAGAGAAAGCGAATGGAAGCCGCTTTGAGCCTCCTTCGGGTAGAGAGAAGCGGCATATAAGAACCAGTTCTTATTCTTTAGTAATCTCAGGGCTCTCTCAGCCTCCCCTCCCTCGCAGGGTGTCTGTTGTGGGGAGAGGAAAGAGAAAGCGAATGGAAGCCGCTTTGAGCCTCCTTCGGGTAGAGAGAAGTGGCATATAAGAACCAACTCTTCTTCTTCTTCTTCTTCTTCTACTACTACTACTACTACTACTACTACTACTACTAGGGCAGCATTTCCCAATCGTGGGTACGCGTAACCCCAAGCAGATCACTCCACCACTGTGCAACTGCCCTTCCCAGAAAAAACAGAAGGGATTTCCGCACCCGTTAAAAATAGTGGAATGCGTACCTTTTGTTGTCATATTCCGGCCCCTCCATATGACGTCGGCAACCTGCAACGTCTGGGCAGTAAACGGCCGGCTACATCCTCCACTTTCAAGCGCTAGCTGGGGAATCCCAGAAGATGGATTCCCCAACCTATGTAGCGCTACCTAATGGAGAGCAACCAGCAGAAAACCAGTGGAGGGAAGTTATGGGGGCTAAAATGCCTGAAAGGCATCAGCCTCGTCCCCCCCTTGTTCCTGCCCCCCTCTCCCTGGGACAGGAACGTCTTTTTAAAAATGTCTGATATCCTGGAGCTATGAATAGGCAGGCAAGCATGCGGGTGATGCCAGAAAGAATTTTTTCAAAACTTTGTAGCACAAAGGATGCCTCTCTAAATCTCCCCCCCCCCAAAAAAAGAAATCACGAACGAGATTAATTTTTAAAATTAACAAGACCCATGATTCAAGAAGGGGCAGCGTTCAAAAAGCGCTATGCATAGGCATAGCAACGGAGAAGTATGCATTTTTAAAAAATTAGCGGGCATCGTGGCACCTTAAAAGCATGAAGAAAGGGGATTGGCTGCCTGGTTTGATTGACAGGTGGAAGAGAGTCGTGTGTAAAGCGTGTTGCTCTTTTCCGCCATTTCTAGCAGGCGATGTGGAGGGTGATAAGCACGAAAAGGCGGCCGAGAAGAGTGAGACAGCAAAAAGTTGAGGCGGGGTCAGGAGGCGCAATTATATATAGTATTACACCATTCGGCTGGTGTAACGCTATTTTTAACGATGTGCGGAAATGCCCTGAGGTTTGAACCAGAGTATCCCGGAGTCTTATTCAGGAATTCCCAGCCAGGGGTCTGTGAACTTCCAGGGGTCCACCATAGCTCCAGAGGGGATCCGCAGCCTTTCCCTTCCTCCTTTAATGGGCTTGACCGCAAACTAGGCAATTGGCCTGGCTGTATCAGAGTCTCATGTCCAGATCACGGGAGCTGATGGTACCGCTTTACTCTGCTCTGGTTCAGCCTCACTTGGGAGTCCTGTGTTCAGTTTTGGGCACCCCAGTTGAAGAGGGATGTTGACAAACTGGAGTGTGTCCAGAGGAGGGCAACAAAGATGGTGAGGGGTTTGGAGACCAAGACGTAAGAGGAAAGGTTGGGGGAGCTTGGTCTGTTTAGCCTGGAGAGGAGGCGACTGGGAGGGGATCTGATAACCATCTTCAAGTATATAAAAGGCTGCCATGTAGAGGATGGAGCAGAGTTTTTCTCTCTTGCCCCAGAGGGACAGACCAGAACCATTGGGATGAAATTAATTCAAAAGAAATTCCCTCTAAACCTGGAGTTTTTGAGGGAGGATTCTGTGGAGCGTAGAGTTTGGGGAGGGGAGCAGCATCAAAAGGGTAGAACACCATGGGGTCCACCCTACAAAGTAGGGACCAAGCCCTATGAAGATAGGTTGAGGGACTTGGGAATGTTCAGCCTGGAGAAAAGGAGGTTGAGAGGGGACATGATAGCCCTCTTTAAGTATTTGAAAGGTTGTCACTTGGAGGAGGGCAGGATGCTGTTTCTGCTGGCTGCAGAGGAGAGGACACGCAGTAATGGGTTTAAACTTCAAGTACAATGATATAGGCTAGATATCAGGAAAAAAATTTTCACAGTCAGAGTAGTTCAGCAGTGGAATAGGCTGCCTAAGGAGGTGGTGAGCCCCCCCTCACTGGCAGTCTTCAAGCAAAGGTTGGATACACACTTTTCTTGGATGCTTTAGGATGCTTAGGGCTGATCCTGCGTTGAGCAGGGGGTTGGACTAGATGGCCTGTATGGCCCCTTCCCACTCTATGATTCTATGATTCTAAGTACCCTTATTCTCTGGGGGAACTGATCTTTGCCACCTTGAGCAGGGGTAGCCAATCTGTGGTCCTCCAGATGTTCATGGACTACAATCCCCATGAGCCCCTGCCAGCGAATGCTGGCAGGGGCTCATGGGGATTGTAGTCCATGAACATCTGGAGGGCCACAGACTGGCTCCCCCTGACCTGGAGGACCGTTATAATCCAGGGAGAGCCAACCTGAACAGCAGAGCCTGGCACCCCTGGTTGGCTGAGAGAGCTACAGGCCTCGGGATCCACAAGAAAGAACGGACAGAGCCACCCCAGCCCCACGCTGTGCCTGTGTGGCCGCGGGTGGTGGGGCTGGCTCACAGCCCACTTTCCTAGCATGTTCCCTCGGCCCAGAAAGCACCTCCTCCTGTGCCGAAGCCTCTGCTTCTTTCTTCACCCAACAGAGTGAAACGGTCCCTTCTTCTATTTGCAGACGGGCCTCCCCCGCCCGCCCGGGGCATTGCCTTCCCCCAGACCACAATCCTGTCCGCATGTTGCTATATTAGACACAGGGAAGCCATAATGATGGGTCCGGCACACCCACCGTCCTCTGCCAAGCAGCCGCACACCCGGAGGCCGTGCCAGGGGTCGGGGCTCACGTTCAGGGAGAGCAGCAGAGCCGGAAGTGGACCGTCCCGCCCGGCCAGGCAAAGCGGCTCAAGTGCTCCACAGGAGATCCATCCGTTGCGAGCTAAAGGCCTAAGCGGGATTGCCAAGGGGAGACGGCTGAATTGAGGCCCGTTTCTGCATATTAGCGCTTTCGTTTGGAGTTGTGTTTTCAAGGGGTCAAATTTCCCGACCGTTTCTGCACTGAAATTGGCTTATTTGGGAGCAGTCCTGAATGGCCCCTTCGCTTGACCTGCAGCAAAGGAATCTCCCCAAAAACTGGATTTCCTCTTTTCAAGTGGGGTCTAGTTCGGGCCTGCCCGATGCGGAAATGCACATAGTTGGGTTTTCCTCCCGTGCCTGCCATTTTGAGTTATTTGGGAATGCTCCTTTCCTCGTCACGGTCTCCCCTCCCCCTCTCTTCCTCCCCCTCCCTCCGTTCACAAAAATCTCCATCCCGAATGAAAGAGGTGATCACGTTACAATGTTGTTTCTAAGTTGTTGGTTTTTTTTTAAGCCGGTTTGCAGTCTTGCACAGCGGCGTTATAACGTTATAAGGTTGTAACTCAGGGTTTTTGGAAAAAATACATTCAGAACACTTCCATGTTCAAATTAATTTACTTTCTCATGCTCTGAGCCCGCCCAGGAGAATTTTACAGTAAGCCCGTAGCTGAGAAGTGTTGACAGCGTTTAAATATGCAAAGGAAGGACAGCGTATCAGTTGCTTAGAGAATAAATCGCTTTGCTGTGGGGAGAATGCCACTTTGTAGAAATAGAGAGGAGAGAGCGAGAGTCCTAACAGTCTAACTGACTAACATTATGGAGGCCATCTGGCAGGAAGTGTACTCAAAAGAGCAGGAAGTCTCCATCTGAGCCAGCCAGGAAGCAGGAGGAGACCAAATGAAAACGTCAGGAAGTCCTTAATCTGTGCACACTAACTACACGCCTCATCCAGGCCCCCCTGTGAGATTTTCCTCTTATTCTGTTGGAACATGCACACATATGCCAAGTGCAAGGTCTCTGAAGCATAGGATATCATCTTAGCCCTTACCCTATAAACTTCATTATTCTGGGTGCCAGATGTGATTCTGTGGGATACCAGTGAAATAATTCTGAGGCTAACTGAAACGGGTCAGGGGATTTTGCCCATAATTTCCGGAAATCCAGAATGTTGTTTACGATGGAATTTTCTCATGTGGAATCTTCACCTTGGCTCAGATTGAGGTTTCCTTTTGTTGTGGTTAACATCATTGCTGGAAAGCAGAAACGTCCCGTCCCCCCCGGGTCAGGGAGGCAGGGAATAAATGGAAGGTATGTTTTGTCATATTTGTTCATGCCTACGGTCTGCTTCTTTCTTAAAATAAGCTGGAGTCGAGTTTTGCTTTTTCTTGAATCCATTGAAAAGAAGCTTTATTTGGGGCAGAATTCACCGGACTGAGTCTCTTGAGCCCTCGACTCTTCCGTCCGAAACGTCCCTTTTATGAAGTCTCCCAAGATAGCCGCTTCTTTCTTAGTTCTGCCCAAAGACCCCTTTCTTATCTTTAATTTTTTTTCATAATTCAGACGCGAAGATTCCACAAATAGCTACGAGAACTGAGGATGTACAGATGAGCCTGTTGATACTAAAATCGGTTCATTGAGGGACCCGAGCTATCAAAACAGCTTTCGATTGCTTGAGAGCGTGCATCCCTGTCCCGTTCCCACCCCCCACCCCCCGCCCACCATAACGCCTGGGTTATAACCAGATAACAAAATCACTTTAATTGCTTTAGGGACAGACATTCCTGTGACGCAGCCAAAAAAGAAGGCCGTTTTTTATACCCCGCTTTTCACTACCTGAAAGAGTTCCGAAGCAGCTTGCAAAGACCTTTCCTTTAATCTTCCCACAACAGGCACCGTGTGAGATAGGTAGGGTCAAGAGAGCTCTGAGAGAACTGCTTTTCAAGATCAGAGGACTGTGACTAGCCCAAGGTCACCCAGCTGGCTGCATGTGGAGTGAAGAAATCTTTAGATTAGAGTCCGCTGCGCTTTAACTCCTACACCACGCTGGACCTCATAGAAAAATAATTTTTTTTTTGATACGCTGCTTTTCCCTACCTGGAGTCCCAAGGCAGCTTAACAATACCTTTCCCTTCTCTCAGCTAATCCCCACAACAAGTAACCTGTGAGGTGGGGATTAGCTGAGAGAGCTCTTGGAGAAGTGCTTTGCAAGAATAGCTCTGTTACTCGGTCAAGGTCACCCATCTAGTCTAGCCTCCTGTCTCCCTCAGTAGCCAACCAGTTCCTCTGGCATTCTGGGCCCACTGGTGGACCTCCTGATATTACCTAGGTTTTGGCCACAGCGTTAGATTGAATGGGCCAAGGACCTAATCCAACATGGCTTCTCTCATGTTCTTACTTTGTGGGTAGTGATGCTCTGTATTCTCGGTGCTTGGGGGGTAACAATGGAAAAGCTTCGGAATTTCTGATCCCACTGGTGTACCTCCTGGTAGCATTTGGCCACTGCGTGGGACTTGATGGGCCATGAGGTGATCCACCATGGCATATTTTTTGTTCTTATCTTATGAGCTAACTTAGACATCGGTGATCTTTCCAGGCTCACCATGAAATTGGGGCTTCTGACCAGCTAGCTCTTTGAGTCCCTGGGACTGGACAGCCCTACTATAAGTACCAGGACTTCTGCCCTTGTCAGATGCAAGTCCCATATGCAGCAGCAAACTAAAGGGTAGTTTACCAACCAGTTGTGTTAGCAATTTGAGGGGCGATACACAGTGACGTCACTTCATTCCTATCATGCTGTCATTCTTACAGAATCTTGAAAAACCCTGGAACGTGACTAGAGTTGTCAAAATTTGGGTTGCCAACCTCCAGTTTGTGCCTAGAGACTTCTTACTATTGTAATTGAGCTTCAGGCAACAAAAATCAGTTCCCCTGGAGAAAATCGCTGCTTCCAAGATGGATTCTGTGGCATTTATGTTTGTTCGTCGGTTGGTTGTTTTTCTAGACCAGCCCACCACACAAGCAGGTTCAGAGTGGTTCACATCAAATATTTCATATACATCAATTCGAGCATATCTGATTCAGGCATTTAAACTTTTGGGGCATAGCAATTCGAACTCGAGTCACCCAGAAAAGTGCCCAAATAAAGATTTGGGTACCGTTTGGCTTATCCGAAACAAATCCGACACGTCTAATTCAAAGATCACAATTAGTAGATAAGGCCATGTAGTGCGCTGTCCCCTTCTGAGGGGCCTTCTCAACACAAACTCTGCCCTCCTCGGGCTTCATCCCCCAAAATTCCAGGGATTTCCCAGCCCAGAACTGGCAACCCTGAGTGTGTGAAGTACCATTAAGTTGCACCCAACTTATGGCAATTCCAGAATGGGGCTTTCTAAGGCGAAAAGCAGAGGTTGTTAGCCATGGCCTTCCTCTGCAGAGCCTTCCTTGGTGGCCTCCCATTATAGACTTATGCTGACTCCAGCAGGGGGCTTCCAAGGCAAGGGAGAATCAGAGGTGTTGGCCTTCGCCTTCCTCTGCAGAGCCTTCCTTGGTGGTCTCCCATCATAGACTTATGCTGACTCCAGCAGGGGGCTTCCAAGGCCAGGGAGAATCAGAGGTGTTGGCCATGGCCTTCCTCTGCAGAGCTTTCCTTGGTGGACTCCCATCGTAGACATATACTGACTCCAGCAGGGGGCTTCCAAGGCCAGGGAGAATCAGAGGTGTTGGCCATGGCCTTCCTCTGCAGAGCTTTCCTTGGTGGACTCCCATCGTAGACTTATACTGACTCCAGCAGGGGGCTTCCAAGGCCAGAGAGAATCAGAGGTGTTGGCCATGGCCTTCCTCTGCAGAGCTTTCCTTGGTGGACTCCCATCGTAGACATATACTGACTCCAGCAGGGGGCTTCCAAGGCCAGGGAGAATCAGAGGTGTTGGCCTTTGCCTTCCTCTGCAGAGCCTTCCTTGGTGGTCTCTCATTCTAGACTTATGCTGACTCCAGCAGCGGACTTCCAAGGCAAGTGAGAAATAGGTGGCTGGCCTTCGCCTTCCTCTGCAGAGCCTTCCTTGGTGGTCTCCCATTATAGACTTATGCTGACTCCAGCAGGGGGCTTCCAAGGCAAGGGAGAATCAGAGGTGTTGGCCTTCGCCTTCCTCTGCAGAGCCTTCCTTGGTGGTCTCCCATCATAGACTTATGCTGACTCCAGCAGGGGGCTTCCAAGGCCAGGGAGAATCAGAGGTGTTGGCCATGGCCTTCCTCTGCAGAGCTTTCCTTGGTGGACTCCCATCGTAGACATATACTGACTCCAGCAGGGGGCTTCCAAGGCCAGGGAGAATCAGAGGTGTTGGCCATGGCCTTCCTCTGCAGAGCTTTCCTTGGTGGACTCCCATCGTAAACATATACTGACTCCAGCAGGGGGCTTCCAAGGCCAGGGAGAATCAGGTGTTGGCCTTTGCCTTCCTCTGCAGAGCCTTCCTTGGTGGTCTCTCATTCTAGACTTATGCTGACTCCAGCAGCGGACTTCCAAGGCAAGTGAGAAATAGGTGGCTGGCCTTCGCCTTCCTCTGCAGAGCCTTCCTTGGTGGTCTCCCATTATAGACTTATGCTGACTCCAGCAGGGGGCTTCCAAGGCCAGGGAGAATCAGAGGTGTTGGCCATGGCCTTCCCCTGCAGAGCTTTCCTTGGTGGACTCCCATCGTAGACTTATACTGACTCCAGCAGGGGGCTTCCAAGGCCAGGGAGAATCAGAGGTGTTGGCCTTTGCCTTCCTCTGCAGAGCCTTCCTTGGTGGTCTCCCATCCAAGACATGATCACCCCAGCAATGGTCTTTCCAGGCAAGAGAGAAGCAGAGGTGGATGGCCATGGCCTTCCTCTGCAGAGCCTTCCTTGGTGGTCTCCTTTCAAAATCCTGACCCTGAGTAGCTTCGGAGGTCTGATGAGATCAGGCAACCGCATGCCACCTTCTCACTGGCAACCCTGTATCAGAGGCATTTGGAAGAAGTTCCTGACAGTTAGAGTGGTTCCTCAGTGGAACAGGCTTCCTCGGGAGGTGGTGGGTTCTCCATCTTTGGAGATTTTTACGCAGAGGCTGGAGAGCCATCTGACGGAGAGGCTGATTCTGTGAAGGCTCAAGGGGGTGGCAGGTGACAGTGGGTGAGCGAGAGGGTTGTGGGTGTCCTGCATAGTGCAGGGGGTTGGACTAGATGACCCAGGAGGTCCCTTCCTACTCTAGGATTCTATGATTCAAAGGACAAATAAATGCACCCAAGAGCCATACTCTACACATGTTCTGACAGCAACTATTATTATCCCCCTTCTGGGGGCTTGAGCACCAACTGGCCATATCATTTCGATGACCATCCTCCATTGACTGAAGACCTGCCCCCCCCCCCCAAGGCATTAGAGCTGCCATTCCATCCACGAAACAGGAACCAAAGGAGAATCCGTCATACCCCCGGCTCTCTGCCCTGGCCCATCAATGCGTTGGGGAAGAAGGCTAATTAACGGGAGAGAGAGATCCTGGATTGCAATTTCTCCTGCAGGCTTCCTCATAAAAGAAAGGAGGAGCGGAATCCAGGCCGTTTTAAAGGAAACGAGCCATTAAGTCCCACAAACAGGGAGCAGGCTGAACCGCAGCTGGGGTCTGTCACGTCAAAGAACAGCTAAACACGGGAGCCAAGCCAAAGGCTGGGGAAACCGACCACCACGGAGGACGGCCGGGAGAGGGGAGGGATCGCTTCCGAACAAAAAAGGGGAAACGTTGCCTCCCCCAAACCCAGTGGGGAAAGACAGGAGGGGCTTTGGTGGCCCTTCCCAGTCCTTGTCTCTCCTGCCCTCCCTCAGAAGAATTCCAAAGAACTGGTCTGTGCAAACATTCCCATTTCAAATGCATTAAAGTCTTCTGGTATCAGAATAGCCCTGCTAGATCAGACCAATAGTTCAGCATCTGGTATCATACAGTGGCCAGCCAGTTCCTCTGGAGGGCCAGCAACAGGGCAGAGAGGCCGAGGCCTTCCTAAGGACATCAGGAGAGCCCTGCTGGGTCAGACCAGGGGTCCCTCCAGTCCAGCCTCCTGTCTCACACAGGGGCCAGCCAGTTCCTCTGGAGGTCCAACAACAGGGCAGAGAGGCCGAGGCCTTCCTAAGGACACCAGGAGAGCCCTGCTGGGTCAGACCAGGGGTCCCTCCAGTCCAGCCTCCTGTCTCACACAGGGGCCAGCCAGTTCCTCTGGAGGTCCAACAACAGGGCAGAGAGGCCGAGGCCTTCCTAAGGACACCAGGAGATCCCTGCTGGGTCAGACCAGGGGTCCCTCCAGTCCAGCCTCCTGTCTCACACAGGGGCCAGCCAGTTCCTCTGGAGGTCCAACAACAGGGCAGAGAGGCCGAGGCCTTCCTAAGGACACCAGGAGATCCCTGCTGGGTCAGACCAGGGGTCCCTCTAATCCAGCCTCCTGCCTCACACAGGGGCCAGCCAGTTCCTCTGGAGGGCCAGCAACAGGGCAGAGAGGCCGAGGCCTTCCTAAGAGCATCAGGAGAGCCCTGCTGGGTCAGACCAGGGGTCCATCCAGTCCAGCCTCCTGTCTCACTCAGGGGCCAGCCAGTTCCTCTGGAGGGCCAGCAACAGGGCAGAGAGGCCGAGGCCTTCCTAAGGACATCAGGAGAGCCCTGCTGGGTCAGACCAGGGGTCCATCCAATCCAGCCTCCTGTCTCACACAGGGGCCAGCCAGTTCCTCTGGAGGGCCAGCAACAGGGCAGAGAGGCCGAGGCCTTCCTAAGGACATCAGGAGAGCCCTGCTGGATCAGACCACAGGTTCCTCTGGGTCGCCAACAAGGAGCCAAAGAGGTCAAGGAAACATCAGAACATCAGAAGAGCAAGAGTGTCCTTTGGGGGCATAGTCAGACAAGTGGTCCCTGACCATACGGAAAGTAAATCCATCGACCACGCACAGAATCATGTGAAGATACAGACTGATATTTCTTTTCACCCAACATTTAACGGTCGGTGATTTCTGTTCCCATGTGGCTAAGGAAGTGTGCCTGCACATGAAAGCGCATACCCAGAAAGAAACTTTGCTGGTCTCCCAGCTGCCCCTGGACTCTAACTTTGTTCTCCAAATGCCACAAAATAACGTCTTTTTGTACCTTTTCTCTTGTCTTACGTCCCAGCCACGGTGGCTGGCGTGAAACGCCAAGGCATTCCGCTTCTGCCTGCGTTCGCCAGCTGCTCTCCTGCACAGATCCCTCACGGTGCTCCTTCCTCCCCAGACTGAATATTTTGCCGAGATGAATCACGCAAGGAAATGAAACTCCTAATTGCCCCGTGTAAGCTAAACACCACATCTTGGCTTCCCGACCACAGGAGATAATCAAAGGGCGCAGAATCAAGGGCATCTGGGAACCGGGGGCTTTCCTCTTCTGTTTACAGGGCAAACCAAAGGGAATGCGCACTGGAATGGGAGAAACATCTTTCATCCACCCGCCGTGTTTCCAGACGGCTTCTTTGGTCTGGTTTCACCTTGGAGGGACGCAGCAGTTGTGCCGATGCGGCGCATGAGCGACCAAGGGGGGGGAATCAAAATTCAGGGGGGCGGGAGGGATTTTTGCTACAGAAAATGCCACTTTCTCCGAAAAGGGAATGGGGGAGGGAAATGTGATCTTCATGGCGTGGGGGAGAACATGATGTTCTGATTATGTTCGCAAGGGCAGGCCCAACTCTGTGTTTACGGGGTCTGGGAAGGAGGGCCTAGGAGGGAAGGCCGAAGACCGGCTCTGCCTGGAGAAGGGGAGGTTGGAGGGGGGACAGGACAGGGTTGCCAGCTCTGGGTGGGGAAATTCCTGGGGATTTGGGGGGCTGAGCTGGGGAGCAAAAGGATCTTTGCGGGGTTTAATGCCTAGGGAGGCTAACGGCCCCGCTAGGGCCAGGGAAACCTCCGCTTTGGTATTGTTCCCCCACTTTGGGGGTTTCAGAAAAGGGAGAAATCCCGCCCCCCAAGAAAAGCACCTGCTTTCGTGGCGATCCTCATCCCCGCAGACCTCCCACCCCCTCCCATGGTCTTGGAGCATTGACACTTTGTGATGCAAATACTTGTAGGCGCCTGTATAGAATCATAGAATGATAAAATCATAGAGTTGGAAGGGGCCATCCAGGCCATCTAGTCCAACCCCCTGCTCAACGCAGGATCAGCCCAGAGCATCCTGAAGCATCCAAGAAAATAAAAAGAAAATTGGATATATTGGATACTATAGAGCTATTTGGATAGTGAACCATAAAGATATCTCCTGTGCAAGCACCGGGTCATGTCTGACCCTTGGGGTGACGCCCTCCAGCGTTTTCATGGCAGACTCAATACGGGGTGGTTTGCCAGTGCCTGCCCCAGTCATTACCGTTTACCCCCCAGCAAGCTGGGTACTCATTTTACCGACCTCGGAAGGATGGAAGGCTGAGTCAACTTTGAGCCGGCTGCTGGGATCGAACTCCCAGCCTCATGGGCAGAGCTTCAGACAGCATGTCGGCTGCCTTACCACTCTGCGCCACAAGAGGCTCTTAATCACCATAGGATTACGTTTATAAGAGAACTGATTGATAAAAGTTAAAGAGTGTCTTATATCACGGACGAAGGTACCGAAAACGGAAAAAATACCTAGGAGTCCGTTTGGAAGTTTGAGAAATTGTTTTACAGTGGAATAAACTGTTATTTGCCATCCCCAGCTTGAAAATAATTATTTGCTTGTATCACGGCTGAGGGGTGTTCACCTGTTGAGTTCATAAAATCAGCATTTCTGTCAGATCCATCCTCTGTTTAAAAAATCTCCAAAGATGGAGAACCCACCACCTCCTGAGAAACCGCTCTAACCATCAGGAACTTCTTCTGGAGGTTTAGACGGAATTTAGAATCACAGAATAACAGAGAGGGAAGGGACCTCCTGGGTCATCTAGTCCAACCCCCTGCACTGTGCAGGACACTCACAACCCTCTCGCTCATCCATTGTTACCTGCCACCCCCTTGAGCCTTCACAGAATCAGCCTCTCCGTCAGATGGCTCTCCAGCCTCTGTTTAAAAATCTCCAAAGATGGAGAACCCACCACCTCCCGAGGAAGCCTGTTCTACTGAGGAACCGCTCTGACTGTCAGGAACTTCTTCCGGATGTTTAGACGGAATTTAGAATCATAGAATCACAGATTTGGAAGGGACCTCCTGGGTCATCTAGTCCAACCCCCTGCAGTATGCAGGACACTCACAACCCTCTCACTCATCCACTGTCACCTGCCACCCCCTTGAGCCTTCACAGAAACAGCCTCTCCATCAGATGGCTATCCAACCTCTGCTTTAAAACTTGCAAAGAAGGAGGATCCACCAACTCCCAAGGAAGCCTGTTCCACTGAGGAACCGCTCAAACCATAGAGATTTGTGAAATTCCTAGAGCATCCCTGCAACACTGTGACATCATTTCCAGGTAGTTAACCAGAAGTGAAAGCACGGCAGTAGCTGTTGCCCACCACTTGGAGAAACGGTTTCCCCCCCTTGTTCTGAGCCCCATGGCACCTGCACATTGGCATGGAACCAGTGCCCACTGCAGGCGAATACGCACCGCATTCTCTTCCAAAGAACCGGCACAGACATGGCAGACGATAAAAGGAGATACATGTTCCAGCGATGAGATTTCTGGATTCTGCAACTGTGTAGAAGGTGGAAAAGAAGGGGGGTCATTCTCAAAACCTCCAATCCAACCACAGGCCAATAATGTGCACCTTTAGGGTTCCCCGACTTTTCATTTGACAAGCGCAAACAAGAAGAATTTGGCATTGGTCGTCGATCTGGCATTTCCCCCCTTGTTTCTGTGGCTCAGCCTTCCGGCCCTCTCTTATTCCTTCATTCTCAACCTTGTCCAGGGACAGAGTGTCAAGCAGGTCCAGACCAAAGGTGTAGGAGTTCCCTATCTATGATACTCCTCAAGCTAGACCGTGGCGCCATCTAGTGGAAGCAGGGAGAACAGTCCTCCTGGGGATCAAGAGGATTTCGGAACAAAGGAGTGCCCATACTGGGGAACACTGAGGTTGCATTGCAACAAAAGGCACAGCCGGTCCACAGATTCCCATGCATGGCAGACGGAGAAGTGTCCCACTTGAAACCATCACTGTTTACTGAATTTCGAAACACAGAGCTGGATGGGGTCTCAAGGGTCATCTAGTCCAACCCACTGCACAGCACAGGATATTCACAACTACCCATCCACACTCACTCCCCCAGGAACCCCTGCTTTACGCCCAGAGGAAGGAAAAGAACTTCCAGCATCCTGCAGACAATTTGACCTGGAAGGAAATTCCTTCTTGACCCAAAAAGCAGCAATCTGTCTTCTCCTGGGCATGTGAGAAGTAGCCACGAGAGTCTAGCACCAGTCCAGCTCTTCCCACCCTCCTTAGAATTATAGAAGCGTAGAGTTGGAAGGGCCCACCCACAGTGACCCAAAATCCATGCCCAAGTGATCCTTCCCACCAAAAACAGAAAATCTCCAGAATCCAGCCTGGCCTGGAGGAAATTCACCTTCTGACCCTAAAGTGGTGATCGGCATTTCCCTGGGCATGCAAGAAAGGGTCACAAGAGCCAAGATCCGACCCAGTCCCTTCTGCCCACCCACTCACCACCTGCCTACATTCACAGAATCAGCATTTCTGTCAGAAGGCTATGCAGCCTCTGCTTAAAAACCTCCAAAGAAGTAGAACCCACCACCTCCCGAGGAAGCCTGTTCCACTGAGGAACCGCTCTGACTGTCAGGAGCTTCTTCCGGACGTTTAGCCGAAAATTCTTCTGAATTAATTTCAACCCGATGGTTCTGGTCTGACCCTCTGGGGCAGGGGTAGTCAAACTGCGGCCATCCAGATGTCCATGGACTACAATTCCCAGGAGCCCCTGCCAGCGAATGCTGGCAGGGGCTCCTGGGAATTGTAGTCCATGGATATCTGGAGGGCTGCAGTTTGACTACCCCTGCTCTGGGGCAACAGAAAACAACTGTGCTCCATCTTCTATAGGAAAGCCCTACAAGTATTTGAAGATGGTTCAGATCCCCTCTCAGTGGTCTCCTCTCCAGGCTAAACAGACCAAGGTTCCCCAACATTTCTTCATACATCATGGTCTCCAAACCCCTCACCATCTTTGTTGCCCTCCTCTGGACAAGCTCCAGTTTGTCAACATCCCTCCTCAACTGGGGTGCCCAAAACTGAACACAGGACTCCAAATGAGGCCGAACCAGAGCAGAGTAAAGCGGTACCATCACCTCCCGTGATCTGGACACGATACGTCTTTTAATATAGCCCAAATTCCTTTTTGCCTTTTTAGCCACTGAGTCACACTGCTGACTCATGTTCAGTGTCTGGTCTACTAAGACCCCCAGACTGGTCTACTAAGACCTGCCAAGACAAGTCTCCCCCATCCTATATGGTTTTTTCCCATCTCAATGCAAAACTTTACATTTTTCACTATTAAAAGAAAAGCTTTATCAAAGAAGAGCTGGTTTTCTGTATCCGGCTTTTCTCTCCCCGAAGGAGTCTCAAAGCACCTTCCAATCACCTTCCTTTCCTCTCCCCTCAACAGACACCCTGCGAGGCAGCTGGGGCTGAGAGAGCTCCACAAGAACTGTGACTGGCCCAAGGTCGCCCGGCTGGCTGCATGCAGGGGAGAAGGAAGGAATCAAACGCAGCTCCCCAGATTTAGAGGCCACTGCTCTTGAACTGCCACACCACGCTGGGAGAGGAGAGGGAATCGAAGGAGGCGTTTCCCTCCCCTCCATCCATCTGGAATGGGGAGGGGAAAGCCCCCTGCCGCGCATAACCGGGGCTCGTTCTGCAGAAGCGCCTGGTGGCCGGCAATGCGCTTGGGCCGGGTTCATTAACCAGAGCTCTGAACTCCGCTTGACCACGGCGCTGGCGGGTTTGTCTGAGGGTCCCGCGGAGGGGGCTAGCTGCAAAGGATATGAAAGGCAATGGATGGTGAAAACAAGCAGCAGGGGCTTTTTAATTCTCCTCTGGCTGAGCCTTTTCCTGGTCCATCCATCCAAGGAGCCTGGAGGGGAATGCGGTCACGAATGCCGGACACTCCTGGGAGGGGGGTACCCGTTAGGGGTGGGGGGGTGTATTAGGGTTGGGGAATTCTTGAAAGACCTGGGGGTGAGGGGAGAGATCTCAGTAGGGCAAAATGCTTTCCAGCCCAACCTCCAAAGCATTTATTCCAAGTAAGGCTCCGTTCTAACCCCTAGACTGGACTTTTTCAACCTTTTGACTGTCGAACCCTGGTTGGGCATCCCTACTCTAAGCAGAACTTTGAGATCTTCTGGAATCTACACGGATCTTTAAAATACAGAGGCTCTGGAGAAGGCTTTTGCTTTTGACCATGGAGTAGAAGCCACTTCCTGCATTCATATTTATTACGGAGGGGCCATGGTTCAGTGGCAGAGCTTCTGCTTGGCATGCAGAAGGTCCCCGGTTCAATCCCCGGCGTCTCCAGTTGAAAGGACCAGGCAGGAGGGGATGGGAAAGTCTGATGATAGACCAATGATCTAGTTTAGTGTAAGCAGCTTCCTGTGTTCATATTGATTAGGGAGGGGTCATGGCTCAGTGGCAGAGCCTCTGCTTGGCATGCAGAAGGTCCCTGGTTCAATCCCCGGCATCTCCAGTTGAAAGGACCAGGCAGGAGGGGATGGGAAAGTCTGATGATAGACCAATTATCTAGTTTAGTGTAAGCAGCTTCCTGTGTTCATATTGATTAGGGAGGGGTCGTGGCTCAGTGGCAGAGCCTCTGCTTGGCATGCAGAAGGTCCCAGGTTCAATCCCCGGCATCTCCAGTTGAAAGGACCAGGCAGGAGGGGATGGGAAAGAGTATGCCTGAGTACGGGGAGCATTGCCAGGGATTTCCCTCCCCCTCTCCCGCCCTGGGCAGGTCCACTGAGACTTGGAGAGGCCACGGTGGGCCTTCTTGGGGTGACTCCCTCATGGTTAATTGAATTTGTATGCTGAATATGAACCGATGGTGTTGGAGTCATAAATTAGCACTGATACTGCTGGCATCTATGAGTGTATTATTGGCCTTATAGACACGGTGGATTTTTGTTTTTTTGTTTTTTTCAATTCTCTCTCTGTACCATTGTTGAGATAGATACTCACCTGGAGGCTGGCATCCCTAGCAACAGGCCATGCTGGCTTCACCCCCGAAAATAGAAGAAGAAGAAGAAGAAGAAGAAGAAGAAGAAGAAGAAGAAGAAGAAGAAGAAGAAGAAGAAGAAGAAGAAGAAGAAGAAGAAGAAGAAGAGTTGGTTCTTATATGCCGCTTTTCTCTAATCGAAGGTGTCTCAAAGCGGCTTCCAATCGCCTTCCCTTTCCTCTCCCCACAATCAACACTCTGTGAGGTGGGTGAGGCTGAGAGAGCCCTGAGATTACTGAACAAGAAGAAGAGTTGGTTCTTATATGCTGCTTTTCTCTACCCAAAGGAGTCTCAAAGCAGCTTCTATTTACCTTCCCTTTCCTCTCCCCACAACACACACCCTGTGAGGGAGGGGAGGCTGAGAGAGCCCTGATTAAACTGCTCTGTGAGAACAGCGCTTTCAGGACTGTGACTAGCTCAAGGCCACCCAGCTGGCTGCACGTGGAGGAGGAGCAGGGAATCAAACCCGGCTCACCAGATTAGAAGTATGTACTCCTAACCACTGCACCAAGCTGGCAAGGTGGATCAAGTCCATCCAGAAACCCACCTTCAAAGGCCATGTGGGGCAGCCACACCGCAGCAGCATCTTCCTGGTCAATTTGCGCAATCTGTCCATTTCCCGGGGGAGGAAATCCCGCTGGCCAAGGCCACCTTGTCCCTGAGCCTTCTTGCGGTCTTTATCTCCTCAAGCTGTCGGCCAGTGTGTTTGTCCCAATAGAACAGATTGGGATCTCCCCTTGTTCTGCTTAACGTCACTCACCCGGTTCACGACAGGCAGTTTACAGGGGGCTGGGAGGTTTGTTTGGGTCAGCAGAGGGAACGCAGGGTTGGAAGCATTTATTTAAGGTTCGGGGATCTCTCCTGGGCCTCCGTCCCCGGTGAACAATGAGAAAATGACAGGCTTTCTCAGCAGCCATCAGGAATGACAGCCGGAAGAGGGGGAAAGCCGGGGCATTCTTTCAGGGCCTGCATGTCTGGGGAGGTGGGGAAGAGAAAGATATCTCACCGATACCTGAGCACCTTGGGAAAAAATGAAGCGTTTTGACTTATCACTCAGCGGCCGAAGGAGCACGAGACAAATTGCCTTGCGTTTCGTACGGCGATTTCCGACCAGCTGCCCCGTTCCCCTTTTGTCCCGAACAATTCCGTTTTGGAGGGGGACAGAGACGGTTTAAATATAAAGAGGACAAAAGGGAATCCATGCTCGGGAGGGGAGGAGGGGAGAGGAAACGGGGGGGGGGGCACGGGACCCGACAGATTGGAAGATTTCTGGAGCCAAAGGAACCTGAGGTGCCGTCCCGTAACACCCCTTCCAAGAAAGGAAAGGAAAAGATCCTTGTGATATTGGGTGAAGACCCTCTATGGCTAATAGGGGAAATCCACAACTGCATCTCGGTTCAGCCTGCAGGCAGCAGTTACTGTCTTGGCCTTAACCGAGGAAGGCTGCCTCTCCCAAAATTCAAGAACTCGAGGGCATTGGATGAAGTTGATGGGCAGAAGATTCAGGAGAGATAAAAGGAAGTCTTTGTTCACACAAGGAGTGATTAATATGTGGAATTTGCTGCCTGAGGAGGTGGTGATGGCCACAGGCATGGGAAAACTGTTTTAAAAAGAGAATTAAACTTCAAATCCCAGAGCCAGGAGGCAACTTCACGTAAAGGCCTCGGCCTCTCTGCCCTGTTTTTGCCCCTCCAGAGGAACTGGAGGAAAGGGCTGCTTGGGAGGGGGGTCTCAGGGATGCCAGCCTCCAGGTAGGACCGGGGGAATGTCCTGGTTTTACAGCTCATCCCCAGACTAAAGAGGGTCCCTACGCTATCATGAGTGGGCCTTTGATGGCAGCACTCAAAGAGTGGGAAAACAAGTATGAGATTAGATGTGCCATCAGGTATGCCACTGAGGTCCCTCCCTGACCCTGCCCCAAATCCCACCCACTCCCAGCTCCACCCCCAAAGTCTCAAGGTATTTCCCAACCCAGAGCTGGCAACCCTACATCTATCATGTCCTTCCCCTCCCTAAACGCCACCTCTCCGCCCCACCAAAAAAAGAACTCCAGGTGTTTCCCCAACCTGTATCTGGCATCCCTAATTCCGTCCTTCCGAATCCACAGAGGGCCGGCTACAGAAACGCCTCTCCACCAGTCGCTCTCCCCAAAAAGGGAGTATAAAAATAAAACGTTAAAGCGAGAGAGAGAGAGAGTGTTGATTATAACGTTTTCAGCCTGTGATTAAGAACACCCAAAGACGCTTGGCCTGTAATTTCCCCCGAGTCCCAGACTGTGCTTCCTTCGGAGCCCTTGTGGGGGGTGGGCTCCCCCTCCCGGCCCCCCTCCTCTTTTCTTTTTCAGCTTGTAATTATGGCCGTTCCCAACGTTTGACCAGACGGGGTTCCTTTAGAAGCCAGGCCGGATAGCTGTTTATGAGCAAGACGGAGAAAGAGAGCAGTACTATTACTCTGCACCAAGGACCCTCCTGCCCGAAGCGCCTCCCTGCCCCACAACCATTTCCTGCCCCCCTGGCCAGCGGTGGGGTAGAGTGGCTGGATCGGGCTGGGAAACTTCTAGAGATTCGGGGGTGGAGACTGGGGAGGATGGAGACCTCAGTCGGGGGGAAATGTCCTAGAGCCCCCCCTCCCAAGCAGCCCTTTCCTCCAGGGGAACTGATCTCTGCAGTCTGGAGAGGAGCTTTCATTCCAGGGGATCCACAGGCCCCACCTGGAGGCTGGCATCCCTGAGTCCCCCCTCCCAAGCAGCCCTTTCCTCCAGGGGAACTGATCTCTGCATTCTGGAGAGGAGCTGTCCTTCCAGGGGATCCCCAGGCCCCACCTGGAGGCTGGCATCCCTGAGTCCCCCCTCCCAAGCAGCCCTTTCCTCCAGGGGAACTGATCTCTGCAGTCTGGAGAGGAGCTGTCATTCCAGGGGATCCCCAGGCCCCACCTGGAGGCTGGCATCCCTGAGTCCCCCCTCCCAAGCAGCCCTTTCCTCCAGGGGAACTGATGTCTGCAGTCTGGAGAGGAGCTTTCATTCCAGGGGATCCCCAGGCCCCACCTGGAGGCTGGCATCCCTGAGTCCACCCTCCAAGCAGCCCTTTCCTCCAGGGGAACTGATCTCTGCAGTCTGGAGAGGAGCTGTCATTCCAGGGGATCCCCAGGCCCCACCTGGAGGCTGGCATCCCTGAGTCCACCCTCCAAGCAGCCCTTTTCTCCATGGGGACTGGTTTTTTAGAGCTGCTCTCACCAAGCAGTCCTGTCAGAGCTCTCTCAGCCTCACCTCCCTCACAAGGGGTCTATTGTGGGGAGAGGAAAGGTAAGGCGATTGTAAATCCTGTGGAAACTCCCTTCTTCCTTACAAGTTACCTTAAACTACAAGGAAAGGTAGGGTGTGAACTCTCTTGTCCTACCAGGCCGATCTCTCTCTTTTCCACTACTCCAGACAGACAAACTTGGTCTTGATCTACTCCGCAAGGCTGTTGTGTGGATGGCGCTGTCCAAGTTGCTTGCCAAGTTGCTTGGCCTGTGGCAACCCCTGTGAAAGGTTTGTTTGGCTCCCACAGAGGTCACGACCCCCAGGTTGAGAACCACTGGCCTAATGGATCGGGCAAATACTTTTCAGGATGCTTCTGTTGTTTTCATTGGTTCGTGTTATCCTCATGCAATGGTTCTTGAATGCGGCATTTTGTCGGTTGTCCTGACTCACACGGTGTCCCTGGGAGAAAGACAACCTCTAAAAGAAGAAGAAGAGTTGGTTCTTCTATGCTGCTTTTCTCTACCCGAAGGAGTTTCAAAGCGGCTTCCAGTCGCCTTCCCTTTCGTCTCCCCATAACAGACACCCTGTGAGGGAGGGGAGGCTGAAAGAGCCCTGATATCACTGAAGAAGAAGAAGAGTTGGTTCTTATATGCCGCTTTTCTCTACCCGAAGGAGTCTCAAAGCATCTTACAATCACCTTCCCTTTCCTCTCCCCACAACAGACACCCTGTGAAGTGGGTGAGGCTGAGAGAGCCCTGATATTACTGAAGAAGAAGAAGAAGAAGAAGAAGAAGAAGAAGAAGAAGAAGAAGAAGAAGAAGAAGAAGAAGAAGAAGAAGAAGAAAAAGAGTTGGTTCTTATATGCCGCTTTTCTCTACCCGAAGGAGTCTCAAGGTGGCTTCTAGTCGCCTTCCCTTTCCTCTCCCCACAACAGACACCCTGTGAGGGAGGGGAGGCTGAGAGAGCCCTGAGATTACTGAAGAAGAAGAAGAGATGGTTCTTAGATGCCGCTTTTCTCTACCCGAAGGAGGCTCAAAGCGGCTGCCATTTGCCTTCCCTTTCCTCTCCCCACAGCAGACACCCTGTGAGGCGGGTGAGGATGAGAGAGCCCTGATATCACTGCTAGGTCAGAACAGTTTTATCAGTGCCGTGGCGAGCCCAAGGTCACCAAGCTGGTTGCATGTGGGGGAGCGCAGAATCGAACCCGGCATGCCAGAATAGAAGTCCGCACTCCTAACCACGACACCAAGATGGCTCTAGGTTAGGGATAACGAAGAAAGGGACTGAAAATGATGCCCTTGCGGAGATCAATGGGGTGGCTTCCTTTGGAGTGCTGCGTCCAGCTCCAGGCTCAAAAAAGACATTGCACACCTGGGGAAAGGCCATCGAGATGATTTCAGAGTTGGAGGTCCTTCCTTGAAGACGGACGGCTGCAGCGTTGGGGACTTTTCCGTTGGGAAAAGAGAAGAGTAGGGGAAAATATGACCGAGGTTGATACATGCGAAGAGAGAGAGGTTCACGATGGACCCAAGGAAATACCACTTGACTGGAATGTGGAATTCACTGCCAGAGGGCATAGTGATGGCCACAGGAATCAATTGCTTGAAAAGAGGATTAGACAGATTAATGGAGGATAAGTCTGCCAATGGCTGCTAGCCATGTTGACCAGGGACACCCTTCAGGTTCAGAGGCCAGCAATCACTGAAGGCCAGAGCTGGGAGGCAAAACCTGGGAAGACCTCTCTGCCTTGTTGCTGGCCCTCCAGAGGAACTGGCTGGCCCCTGTGTGAGACAGGAGGCTGGACTGGATGGACCCCTGGTCTGACCCAGCAGGGCTCTCCTGATGTCCTTAGGAAGGCCTCGGCCTCTCTGCCCTGTTGCTGGCCCTCCAGAGGAACTGGCTGGCCCCTGTGTGAGACAGGAGGCTGGACTGGATGGACCCCTGGTCTGACCCAGCAGGGCTCTCCTGATGTCCTTAGGAAGGCCTCGGCCTCTCTGCCCTGTTGCTGGCCCTCCAGAGGAGCTGGCTGGCCCCTGTGTGACAAAGGAGGCTGGACTGGGGGGACCCCTGGTCTGACCCAGCAGGGCTCTCCTGATGTTCTTAGGAAGGCCTCGGCCTCTCTGCCCTGTTGCTGGCCCTCCAGAGGAACTGGCTGGCCCCTGAGTGAGACAGGAGGCTGGACTGGATGGGCCCCTGGTCTGACCCAGCAGGGCTCTCCTGATGTTCTTAGGAAGGCCTCGGCCTCTCTGCCCTGTTGCTGGCCCTCCAGAGGGACTGGCTGGCCCCTGTGTGAGAAAGGAGGTTAGACTGGATGGACCCCTGGTCTGACCCAGCAGGGCTCTCCTGATGTCCTTAGGAAGGCCTCGACCTCTCTGCCCTGTTGCTGGCCCTCCAGAGGAACTGGCTGGCCCCTGTGTGAGAAAGGAGGTTAGACTGGATGGACCCCTGGTCTGACCCAGCAGGGCTCTCCTGATGTCCTTAAGAAGGCCTCGGCCTCTCTGCCCTGTTGCTGGCCCTCCAGAGGAACTGGCTGGCCCCTGTGTGAGACAGGAGGCTGGACTGGATGGACCCCTGGTCTGACCAAGCAGGGCTCTCCTGATGTCCTTAGGAAGGCCTCGGCCTCTCTGCCCTGTTGCTGGCCCTCCAGAGGAACTGGCTGGCCCCTGTGTGAGGCAGGAGGCTGGACTGGATGGGCCCCTGGTCTGACCCAGCAGGGCTCTTCTGATGTTCTTAGGAAGGCCTCGGCCTCTCTGCCCTGTTGCTGGCCCTCCAGAGGGACTGGCTGGCCCCTGTGTGAGAAAGGAGGTTAGACTGGATGGACCCCTGGTCTGACCCAGCAGGGCTCTCCTGATGTCCTTAGGAAGGCCTCGACCTCTCTGCCCTGTTGCTGGCCCTCCAGAGGAACTGGCTGGCCCCTGAGTGAGACAGGAGGCTGGACTGGATGGGCCCCTGGTCTGACCCAGCAGGGCTCTCCTGATGTTCTTAGGAAGGCCTCGGCCTCTCTGCCCTGTTGCTGGCCCTCCAGAGGGACTGGCTGGCCCCTGTGTGAGAAAGGAGGTTAGACTGGATGGACCCCTGGTCTGACCCAGCAGGGCTCTCCTGATGTCCTTAGGAAGGCCTCGACCTCTCTGCCCTGTTGCTGGCCCTCCAGAGGAACTGGCTGGCCACTGTGTGAGACAGGAGGCTGGACTGGATGGACCCCTGGTCTGACCCAGCAGGGCTCTCCTGATGTCCTTAGGAAGGCCTCGGCCTCTCTGCCCTGTTGCTGGCCCTCCAGAGGAACTGGCTGGCCCCTGTGTGAGACAGGAGGCTGGACTGGATGGACCCCTGGTCTGACCCAGCAGGGCTCTCCTGATGTCCTTAGGAAGGCCTCGTCCTCTCTGCCCTGTTGCTGGCCCTCCAGAGGGACTGGCTGGCCCCTGGGTGAGACAGGAGGCTGGACTGGAGGGACCCCTGGTCTGACCCAGCAGGGCTCTCCTGGTGTCCTTAGGAAGGCCTCGGCCTCTCTGCCCTGTTGCTGGCCCTCCAGAGGAACTGGCTGGCCCCTGTGTGAGACAGGAGGCTGGACTGGAGGGACCCCTGGTCTGACCCAGCAGGGCTCTCCTGATGTCCTTAGGAAGGCCTCGGCCTCTCTGCCCTGTTGCTGGCCCTCCAGAGGAACTGGCTGGCCCCTGTGTGAGGCAGGAGGCTGGACTGGATGGACCCCTGGTCTGACCCAGCAGGGCTCTCCTGATGTCCTTAGGAAGGCCTCGGCCTCTCTGCCCTGTTGCTGGCCCTCAAGAGGAACTGGCTGGCCCCTGTGTGAGGCAGGAGGCTGGACTGGAGGGACCCCTGGTCTGACCCAGCAGGGCTCTCCTGATGTCCTTAGGAAGGCCTCGGCCTCTCTGCCCTGTTGCTGGCCTTCCAGAGGAACTGTCTGGCCCCTGGGTGAGACAGGAGGCTGGACTGGAGGGACCCCTGGTCTGACCCAGCAGGGCTCTCCTGATGTCCTTAGGAAGGCCTCGGCCTCTCTGCCCTGTTGCTGGCCCTCCAGAGGGACTGGCTGGCCCCTGTGTGAGACAGGAGGCTGGACTGGATGGACCCCTGGTCTGACCCAGCAGGGCTCCCCCGATGTCCTTAGGAAGGCCTCGGCCTCTCTGCCCTGTTGCTGGCCCTCCAGAGGAACTGGCTGGCCCCTGTGTGAGACAGGAGGCTGGACTGGATGGACCCCTTTTCTGACCCAGCAGGGCTCTCCTGATGTCCTTAGGAAGGCCTCGGCCTCTCTGCCCTGTTGTTGGCCCTCCAGGGGAACTGGCTGGCCCCTGAGTGAGACAGGAGGCTGGACTGGATGGATGACCCAGCAGGGCTCCCCTGATAGCCTTAGGAAGGCCTCGGCCTCTCTGCCCTGTTGTTGGCCCTCCAGAGGAACTGTCTGGCCCCTGAGTGAGACAGGAGGCTGGACTGGATGGACCCCCGGTCTGACCCAGCAGGGCTCTCCTGGTGTCCCTAGGAAGGCCTCGGCCTCTCTGCCCTGTTGCTGGCTCTCCAGAGGAACTGGCTGGCCCCTGTGTGAGACAGGAGGCTGGACTGGAGGGACCCCTGGTCTGATCCAGCAGGGCTCTCCTGATGTCCTTAGGAAGGCCTCGGCCTCTCTGCCCTGTTGCTGGCTCTCCAGAGGAACTGGCTGGCCCCTGTGTGAGACAGGAGGCTGGACTGGAGGGACCCCTGGTCTGATCCAGCAGGGCTCTCCTGATGTCCCTAGTAAGGCCTCGGCCTCTCTGCCCTGTTGCTGGCCCTCCAGAGGAACTGGCTGGCCCCTGTGTGAGACAGGAGGCTGGACTGGAGGGACCCCTGGTCTGACTCAGCAGGGCTCTTCTGATGTCCTTAGGAAGGCCTCGGCCTCTCTGCCCTGTTGTTGGCCCTCCAGGGGAACTGGCTGGCCCCTGTGTGAGACAGGAGGCTGGACTGGATGGACCCCTGGTCTGCCCCAGCAGGGCTCTCCTGATATTTTTAAGTCAATAAATAACATCCATCCATCAATAAACATTTTATCAAAGGAAGAAACAGAAATACAGAATGGAGAGGAAAAGGATCATATCCAGTCTTTGCAAAGCTGGAGCCCGAGCGCTTTCGCTGTCCGTCTCCAGAACGGCGAGAGAGACCCATGAAGAGTTTGCCTCATCGGGGCGCATAAAGCACCCGCCAGGAGCATCCCTGAAGGCCGAGGTCTCCATTAGTGCTTAATGAGGCGAGACCTCCGACAGATAACCACTTTCCTCTCACAAAAGCGTTCAGATTTCAGATTACTCCCAACCCATTTGGGTTCATTCGAGCCCTGGCCGGGCATTCAATCCTGGGGGGGGGGGTCCGCCATGCCCCCCCCTCCCATCGGAGATAAACCGCCTCCAATCCCACAACGGTATCTTTTACCGGCTTTGCGCTTAACAAGTTTAGAGATCCGTGACAAGGGAATAAATGCCCTTTTCTTCGGAAGGGCTCAGGAAAGAGAGGGGCCAAAAAAGCTCTGGAGGCCACTGTGCCACTGGAAGTTTTAAAACATACCCTAAGCGTCCAAAGATAAATCGCAGAGAGCAAAAGGAAGAGGGGGGCAGAGAAATCACAGGAAAAATTGCATGGAGCGGGCCTTCTTTCTCAGAAAAACGGATAAAACTAATTTGCTGGAATGTGAAATAATCCAGAGAGGGAGGGCAATTTTCACAGACGGAGAACAGCAAATTAACCGGCCACATTTTCCAGTTCCCTCGGGCCCCGGGCTGGAATCTAAAGCTTCCGAAGGGGGGGGGGGAAACACACACACCCCGTTAATGGATTTGCATGACATTTCGGCATGCTAATCGAGATTGTCTCTCGTAATGAGCTTTTAATTAGGTCTCCTCGGTGCTTGACCTTCTGGGAAGAGGCCGGCCACTTCGGGGGACAGGCCGGCTGACCCACAGGTGCGGCGGAGCAGGCCGTGAACGGGCGGGCCAACATTCTCGGCATTCCCGGAGCCGGCCTTCCCCGCTTGGTGACCCCTTTCTCCCCATGGACTCCCCACAACCAGCCCACTCCCCAGCCATTTTTAATAACAGCCTGCCAGATTGGTCCCCCCCCCCATGCCTCGAAGGGCCACCTGAAAAATGGGGCAACGGCCATAGAGATGGCCACCCAAATCGGAGCATCAAGCTGGTCCATAAGGATGCCAGCCTCCAGGTGGGGCCTGGGGATCCCCTGGAATGACAGCTCCTCTCCAGACTGCAGAGATCAGTTCCCCTGGAGAAAAGGGCTGCTCGGGAGGGGGGACGCAGGGATGCCAGCCTCCAGGTGGGGCCTGGGGATCCCCTGGAAGGACAGCTCCTCTCCATACTGCAGAGATCAGTTCCCCTGGAGGAAAGGGCTGCCTGGGAGGGGGGACTCAGGGATGCCAGCCTCCAGGTGGGGCCTGGGGATCCCCTGGAATGACAGCTCCTCTCCATACTGCAGAGATCAGTTCCCCTGGAGGAAAGGGCTGCCTGGGAGGGGGGACTCAGGGATGCCAGCCTCCAGGTGCCAATGTCAAGGGATGCCAATGTCCACTTAAGACCAAAGTGGCTGCTATGAAGGGTGGGCTCCAGGGCCTTGTCCCTGTCCACCCCAGGCTCCACCCCAATGCTCCAGGAGTTTGCCAGGCTGGAGTTGGCAACCCCATGGCCCTCTCCCCACCAGTGGCCTGGAAGGACCTGGAAGCCCTACTGCCAGATCACTAGAGTGGCCAACCTTGTACCTTTGTGCAGCATCCTCTGCTTGAGAGTCACACGCTGGCAGAAAAGATTCCCAGAGGCGGTGCGATTACTATGCTGTGTTTTATGCCCTGTAATACGTTTCTAAAGTTTATACTTCTGCGTTATTTTTGCCAGGGCTCCCTGTAATCTGTCACCTTCACAGTCTACTTAAGCCTAATTGCTGTGATTTCCCAGACAAGTTACAGACGGCGAGTCTTGAGTTACAATTCCGGATTTTAATTGTCTTTTTTTTTTAAATCACTGTCTTCCTGACATGTGCCTGTGTCCCTATACACATTTAGAATCACAGAACCCTAGAGGTGGAAGGGACCATAGAGGACATCTAGTCCAACCCCCTGCTCAAGGCAGGATCAGGCTCAAGCATTGAGGAGAAGGACCTGTCCAGCGAGTGGTGGGGAGCTCCCCACCTCCTTAGGCAGCCCATTCCACGGCTGACCTAGACTCATGGAATCCTAGAGTGGGAAGGGGCCATGCAGGCCATCTAGTCCACCCCCTGCTGAGTGCAGGATCAGCCTCCAGCATCCAGGAGAAAGATCTGTCCAGCTACTGCTTGAAGACCACCAGTGAGAGGGAGCCCCCCACCTCCTTAGGCAGCCCTTTCCACTGCTGAACTGGACTCACAGAATCCTAGAGTGGGAAGGGGCCATGCAGGCCATCTAGTCCACCCCCTGCTCAGTGCAGGATCAGCCTCCAGCATCCAGGAGATCTGTCCAGCCGCTGCTTGGAGACGGCCAGTGAGGTGGAGCTCCCCACCTCCTTAGGCAGCCCCTTCCACTGCTGAACTAGACTCCTAGAATCCCAGAGTGGGAAGGGGCCATGCAGGCCATCTAGTCCCACCCCCTGCTCAGTGCAGGATCAGCCTCCAGCATCCAGGAGAAGGTTCTGTCCAGCCGCTGCTTGGAGACCGCCAGTGAGGGGGAGCTCCCCACCTCCTTAGGCTTCCCACTGCCACTTGCTAAACTCAGTCAGGCTTGCTCCTGAGTAAGACATCTGTAGACCGTGGCTTTGGGGCCCATTTCATGTGGGGCCAAGGACTCCCCATCCCATCGCATTGCGTTGGCTCATTCTGCAGAGTCCCCCTTGAGCCCCAAGTGAAAAAGCCGGACTAGAAATAATAAGAGTCATTAAACTTTCCGTTCTGTAGTATCCACTTTCCCCGAGCGACATATAGATGAAAAGCTCTGTCTGGGGCAGGGATGCTCTGTCTTCTTCGTCCTTGGGGGGCAAAAGTGGGAGGGCTTCTGGAGTCCTGGCCCCACCGATGGACCTCCTGAGGACACCTGGGTTTGGGTTATAGTGTGGCACAGAGCGTTTGACTGGATGGGCCATTGGCCCGATCCAACATGGCTTCAACTGTGTTCTTACGTTTGGGGCAGGGGTCCTCTGTCTTCTAGATGCTTATGGGGGGGAGGGGCAAGAGAGGGAGGACTTTTGGCCCTGTTGGTGGACCTCCTGATGGCCCATGGATTTTGGCCACCGTGTGACACCAAGTGTTGGACTGGATGGGCCATTGGCCTGATCCAACATGGCTTCTCTTATGTTCTTATGTCTGGGCCAAGGATACTCTATCTTCTTCGTGCTTGGAGGCCACAGTGGGAGGGCTTCTGGAGTTCTGGCCCTGTTGGTGGACCTCATGATGGCCCCTGGGTTTTGGCCACCATGTGACCCAGAGTGTTGGATGAGAGGGGCTACTGACCTGATCCAACATGGCTTCTGTTACGTCCTTATGAGGGGATTACAGCAGAGGTCCATCCACCCTCAAACCGCAAGCTGAGCTTCCCCTGGGATTCCGCAGCCGCTTCTGCCTCCTGCGTTTCCCCGTCCCGCTGCCCTTCCCATCCGTAAAGAACCAGCAACCCGTCTGGACAGTCTGCCAAGAGAGCAGCTTTTTAAAAAGCTCAGCGCTCCGATGTTTTCGTCCTGGGCAGCGGAGGGAGCTTTGGCAGCCCCGGGGCTTCTTGCAGATCCGTGGGCAGCTGCGTGGGAGGAAAGAGCCAAGTTTCCCGCCCAGCCTGTTGACCGCTTGCCCCAGGACTGCCATCCAACTGGAATTTCCCAGGTTCTCGTTCTCTTCCCTCCCCAACAAAAGAGAAGCAGCTGCAGCCGCTGCTTGTGCTGTTTACCAGCAGCCTGGAAAATTGAAAGTGCATTAAGCCAACCGTGGCCGAGCTCTCAAGCCGAGAACCAAAGCGGCAGGAGGGATCTTTTCTTCACGCCTGTCATCAGGTGCAGAGATAAGATCCTAGAACCATAGAGTTGGAAGGACCCACCAGGGTCCTCTAGTCCAACCCCCTGCACTGTACAGGACACTCACAACTACCTGCCTATCCACAGGGACCCCAATTCCAGGCCCAGATGATGCCCCCCCCCAAAAAATTTGAATCCCTGGTATATTATTATTGTTGTTCTACACGTAGAAACTCTGAACGTCTTGGAGCTCGAGACAGGAAGCCGGAATTCGGAGTTCTTACTCGGGATTCGCCAGCCCCGGGCCGTTAACCAATCATAGAAGAGATCAAGCAGGAGTCAGGTTTTAAGGTCCTATCATGGGCCTCCTCTAAGGACCAATCCTGTGCCTTAGCGGGAGTTCCGAATTCTATTTAGAATCATAGAATCATAGAATAATAGAGTTGGAAGGGACCTCATGGGGCAACATTTGAGCTGTTCAGTATTTTGGGTTCCAGCAAAGTTGTCGGCTGTCGGAGTGTCCATGCCTTACTGAACCTACAGATTTAACGATACTAATAATTATTACTTCTATTGTTGGGCTGCCCTTCCTCGAAGGCTTAGAGCAGCACACCAGGGCTGAATCTGCACAGAGCTTTTACTCCAATCCTAGGTCGATTCAGTCCCTGCCGTCTGCACTGAACGCGATTTCCATTTTGATTTTGTCCGATTTAAATTTTCCCTCTGCAACAAGCATGATTGACCAGGGTGAACCTACTTTTAACCCGCAATATCCTAGAGTGGATATAACCCTCAATATTTGAAAAATTGGCATGAGAAAGCAAGCACCTCCAAATTTGCTGCTGAGCCTCCGTGGCAGAGAAGCCCTGATTGGCCAAGGCTTCAGTTCAAAGGCTTCCTCGTTCCCAGGCTGCAAGCTTGCCTTAAAGGGGATGTCCTAACTTCTCTCAACAGAAGCTCCAGAAGCCCTAACTTTTCTCAGCAGAGATTTGCCTCTGGGGTTTTTTCTCCCTCCTCTGCTGTCTCCAGTCCTCTCCCCCCTGCCCCGCCTTCAAGAAAAGAAAGAGGCTCCTGCTGCGCTTGTCCCCCCCCTTCTGAGCTTCCCTAATTATGTGTAGAACATTTTTCTGTTTCAATGGGGGAGGGAGGAGGAAGACCCGAGTGCAAATCGATCTGAATTCAGCAGGAGCAACAACAGAATAAATAAAGTAAGTGCAGAATCAGCCCAGGTTAAAACCACAAAAATACATCGGTCTAGGCTGATCCTGCGTTGAGCAGGGGGTTGGACTAGATGGCCTGTATGGTCCCTTCCCACTCTAGGAGTCTAGGAGTCTATGATTCCGGGGAATGGTAGAGGACAGGACGGCCTGGAGGATCATTGTCCATGGGGTCGCAATGGGTCGGACACGACTTTGCACCTAACAACAACAAATGATTCTATGATTCAATGATTCTGCCCGGCATATCTGGGGGACTGTCTCTCCCATTATGCCCCTCAAAGAGCACTACAGCCAGCAGATCAAAAACTGCTCAGGGCCCCTGGCCCCAAAGACATGAGACTGGCCTCAACCTGGGCCAGGGGTCTTTCGGCCTGGTGGAAAGCTCTGCTAACTAAGATCTGGTCCATGTGGGACTTTAATCACTTCCACGCGGCCTGCAAAACAGAGCGATCCTACCGGGCCTGTAGGTGAAGCTGGGAATATAGCACCTATCCCACCTCAACAGCTGGCCTCCCCCGGGGGAACATCTACCTGAGACCAAGGAAGATCAGCTAGGATCCTCGCTCTCAGCTCCCTGACCTACATGCTGAACGGAGGGGGATGGCTGATGTGTTATGGTTCGCCATCTTATTTGACGTGATCTTATATTTATTTATTTATTTATCTATCTATTTATTTATTTGTTTGTTTGTTTGTTCATTATTTAAATTTATTACTCACCTCCCCCCCCGAGCGCTCAAGCTGAGTTACAACATCAAAATAAACCCCCCCCATAATACCTCTTAAGAACACACATAAAAATTAACAATACAAATGCAATCCAAAACCCCATTGGGGACAAGATGCAATGGGAAAACACATCCCATTCTAACATTCTAGAGGGGAAGGGTGAACAGAGGCCGCTGTTGTTTTAAGGGAATTGTTGGGGATTTCATTGTGTTTTATTCATTTTTGTAAACCACCACGAGACTCTCGTACGCAGCGGTATATAAATATAATTACAATGAATGAACGAACGAACGAACGAACGAATGAATGAAAATGGTCCTACAAAGAAATACCCTCCCAGTGCACGACAGATGGGCAGATGTGTTGGGGAACTGTGAACTTTTGATGTAATTTGTGGGGTTGAATGCTTGACATTACTTATGGCCGTATTTTATGGAGTGATATTACCCACCCTGAGCCTTACAGAAAGGGCAGGTTAGAAGAACCAGCTTGGTGTAGTGGTTAAGAGTGGCAGCTTCTACTCTGATGATCCGGGTTTGATTCCCACCACCTCCTCCGCATGCAGTCAGCTGGGTGACCTTGGGCTTGTCACAGTCCGGATAGAAGCTGTTCTCACAGAGCAGCCCCGTCAGGCCTCTCTCAGCCTCACTTCCCTCGCAGGGTGTCTGTTGTGGGGAGAGGAAAGGGAAGGCGACTGTAAGCCGCTTTGAGCCTCCTTCGGGTAGGGAAAAGCGGCATATAAGAGCCAACTCTTCTTCTTCTTCTTCAGTA
This sequence comes from Paroedura picta, assembly GCF_049243985.1. Classification (NCBI taxonomy): domain Eukaryota; kingdom Metazoa; phylum Chordata; class Lepidosauria; order Squamata; family Gekkonidae; genus Paroedura; species Paroedura picta. The sequence continues at coordinate 181,295,246 of NC_135370.1, read as the reverse complement.
ATATCAGGGCTCTCTCAGCCTCCCCTCCCTCACAGGGTGTCTGTTGTGGGGAGAGGAAAGGGAAGGCGAATGGAAGCCACTTTGAGACTCCTTCGGGTAGGGAAAAGCGGCATATAAGAACCAACTCTTCTTCTTCTTCAGTAATATCAGGGCTCTCTCAGCCTCCCCTCCCTCACAGGGTGTCTGTTGTGGGGAGAGGAAAGGGAAGGCGACTGTAAGCCACTTTGAGACTCCTTCGGGTAGGGAAAAGCGGCATATAAGAGCCAACTCTTCTTCTTCTTCTTCAGTAATATCAGGGCTCTCTCAGCCTCCTCTCCCTCACAGGGTGTCTGTTGTGGGGAGAGGAAAGGGAAGGCGATTGGAAGCCGCTTTGAGCCTCCTTCGGGTAGAGAAAAGCGGCATATAAGAACCAACTCTTCTTCTTCTTCAGTAATATCAGGGCTCTCTCAGCCTCCCCTCCCTCACAGGGTGTCTGTTGTGGGGAGAGGAAAGGGAAGGCGAATGGAAGCCACTTTGAGACTCCTTCGGGTAGGGAAAAGCGGCATATAAGAACCAACTCTTCTTCTTCTTCAGTAATATCAGGGCTCTCTCAGCCTCCCCTCCCTCACAGGGTGTCTGTTGTGGGGAGAGGAAAGGGAAGGCGACTGTAAGCCACTTTGAGACTCCTTCGGGTAGGGAAAAGCGGCATATAAGAGCCAACTCTTCTTCTTCTTCTTCAGTAATATCAGGGCTCTCTCAGCCTCCTCTCCCTCACAGGGTGTCTGTTGTGGGGAGAGGAAAGGGAAGGCGATTGGAAGCCGCTTTGAGCCTCCTTCGGGTAGAGAAAAGCGGCATCTAAGAACCAACTCTTCTTCTTCTTCTTCAGTAATCTCAGGGCTCTCTCAGCCTCCCCTCCCTCACAGGGTGTCTGTTGTGGGGAGAGGAAAGGGAAGGTGACTGGAAGCCACTTTGAGACTCCTTCGGGTAGGGAAAAGCAGGCTGAAAAATAATATTATAACATATCTTTTATAAATAAATCAAGGAAAGATTACCAAGAAAGTATACGCTAAAGGCTCAAACGCTAACATAAATCTGAACCTTTTATCAGTTACACGATTCTCCGGAAGGAAACCACCTTTGCGGGCTGTTCTCTGATCCTTGCGAGAGGGCCTTTCCCTTCACCCGTTTTTTTTTTTTTAAACCTCCGACACAATGAAATTCATGGTAAATCCCCACTCGTAGAGTTCTCAAAGGGATTAATTTACAACCAACCGGTTACAGGGAGAGGCTTTTAGGGCCACTCAAGCTCCGTCTCATCCTCTGTTAATTCACGGCGCAATTGAGGCTGAATCCCCATCTAGACGGGTGTCATTATCTGCTCCGATACCTGAGCCTCCGCCAACAGCCCCTCCACCAAGAGTAACCCACACTAGACCCAAAGGCAGGGGAAACACACCGATCGGCTAGGAGGGAGTATGGGGGGGGGAGCGGTTGAAGGGGGCCTCCTTTGCCTCTGGTGATCAGTAGGTTGGACCTTCCAGCAAGGTAATATCTTCAGTAATCTCAGGGCTCTCTCGGCCTCCCCTCCCTCATAGGGTGTCTGTTGTGGGGAGAGGAAAGGGAAGGCGATTGGAAGCCACTTTGAGACTCCTTCGGGTAGGGAAAAGCAGCATATAAGAACCAACTCTTCTTCTTCTTCTTCTTCTTCTTCTTCTTCTTCTTCTTCTTCTTCAGTAATCTCGTGGCTCTCTCGGCCTCCCCTCCCTCACAGGGTGTCTGTTGTGGGGAGAGGAAAGGGAAGCCGCTTTGAGACTCCTTCGGTTAGAGAAAAGGGGCATATAAGAACCAACTCTTCTTCTGATTCCCCTCTCCTCCTCCCCATGCAGCCAGCTGGGCGACCCTGGGCCAGTCCCAGTTGTTTTAGGATTGTTCTCACAGAGCAGTTCTCTCAGAGCTCTCTCCACCCCACCTACCTCACAGGGTGTCTGCTGCAGGGTGAGACGACTGTAAACCTCTTGGAGACTCTTTCGGGTCGTAAAAAGCGCCTCCTTCTTCCCTAACTGTGGCTGGCATGTTCAGAGGTAGGACGGGGGAAGAGGGGGATCTCTCCACCCCAGCTTCCTTGCTCGTAGGAGGAAATGTCAACACATTTCAAGAAGAAGACAATCATCTTCCTTCACAATGCATGTTACCCTCTTGCAGAGTTCCTTTGGATTTAGGGCTGGATTTGGGAAATAAACACAAAGGCCGCATTTGCTCAAAAGCATTCCGGCAGCTAGGTTCCAGCACCTCTCCCCGATTCTGCACGGGGCGCCAGAGATCGAAATGTGATTTGTGGGGGGCTGCCCAGCTGCCCTCGGCAACACCCCCTTGGAAACACGCCAGATACGGGACTGGCAGAGAGACGGGGAGGGGGGATCTCTCTTGTCTTGCTCAAGGGCTCTCCAGATCTTTTGATCTCCAGAACTTGAGGCGGAAACGCATCCTATTTGCCAGGCCCGGGGAGATAAGCAGAGCCGGCAGGGCAGGGCTGGACTGTGTCAATCGTCCCCCTCTCTGGGTCTTCTCATGTTAGCTATCAAGGTGAGATTGTCCATCTTCGGCAGCGCCTGGCGAATGGAATTTGACGGGTCTCCCAGAGGGCTGGGGGTGCCGGAACCACATGGGAAATTTGTGATGTTCAAACCACTGGGCCCTGGCATTTTCAGACTGGAAGCTCAAGCCGGGCACTGGTTACAACAACGTTGCCGATTTCATCTCAACAGGAAATGCTTCTATACACAGGGCAGGATGGAACTGGGGAACTCTCTGCCAGAGGATGTTGCAAGGGCCGAGGAATAAGCAGCCGACGAAGGGGAGTATATTAATGGAGAGGAGGTCGATCAATAGCTCCTAGCCACGGGGACTAAAGGAAACCTCCGTGTTCAGAGGTGGTCGAGCTCTGGATCCCAGAGCCAGGATGCAACTTCAGGAGAAAAACTCTGGGCCATTCCGCACCGGGATCCATGTTGCAAATTGTTTGCGGGACGAAAAATCGCCATTTTAAATAGTGGAATTCGTCGTTATGCATACCTGGCTTTGTAGTGGAATCCAGTTGCGTTTCTATCGTTTCCCACAGGGTTCCGGTCTTGGCAAAAATCGCTAGCCAGGAAGTGCTATTGCCAAGCTCGTCCCGCCCCTGGCCGTCAAACAGCCAATGGGCGGCTGTTATCATGCTCCCAAACAGCCCCTTTCCCTTTAAGGAAGGTTTTTTTTTTTTAAACACACCCGTTGCAACGAATCTGCGGTGATTCGTTGCAACGGAGAGACCCATCCAGCTAGCAGGTGGTGAGCTGCTGTTTCATCGTTGCCACGCTCCCCCCGAGTGAAAAAAAAATCCCCCCCCCCTCACAGGCGCGATTTTCGGCCGAAAACAGTGAAAAATAAAGGGAAAATAAACCAGCAAACGGGCTTCTGTGTTGCTTGTGCTTGGTGACTTTAAACAGAGGGACTGCAGCCGGGGAAGCCTCACTGGGTAAACGAAGGCTCGCCGGTGCATTGATCTCCGCTCGCTCGGGGAAAAAAAATGGCGATCGCTTCGCCGGAAGATCAGAGGAGAGCCAGGGGGAGGGACTTTGCAGAAACCGCAACAATGGTAACGCACAGAACTTTCCCGCTAGTGTTGCAGATTGGTTGCAGGAGTGTAGCGCTTTCCGGAGGGTGAATCCACTTTTTGGGATTTCCCTGAAAGCGCTACAACGAAGCGCTTTTTGCGGATCAGTTTCAGGAGTGTTGCAGATTGTCAACGACGTTGTGCATAACGGCAAAACTGTAGTGATTTCAATTAGTAACCATTGTGCTATTTTGGACGAATGCGGAACGGCCCTCTGTGTTCCTTTGGTGGTCCATCAGAGGAACTGGTTGGCTACTGGTTGAGACAGGATGCTCGGCCTCTCTGCCCTGTTGTTGGCCCTCCAGAGGAACTGGCTGGCTCCACCAAGGGACTGGCAACCTCATGCTAGGACTGCATCATGGTGGCTGAAAGCCATGTGCCCAGGGCCCATCGCCTTTGACTGTCCTACGAATACGAATCAGTTCCCCTAATGAAAAATGATGTTTTGATGTGTGGTCCATGTTTCACCAAGCCCTGTCCTCACCGGGCTTCACCCCCAATCTGGATCTGACCACCTTATCGGCCCCCTCTTCTTCCACTGGAGGGCTGGGGGTACATGGCAGCCCTCTCCAAGAATCAGGTAGCCAGCCTCCAGGTGGGTCCACGTGACCTCCCGGAATGCCCACAGAGAAGAAAGAGAAAAGCCTCATGGAAGTCTATCCCTCCCCCCTCCCCCAATCTCCGCAGAATCTCAAACCCAATTGAAGATGAAGAGTTGGTTCTTATATGCGGCTTTTCTCTACCCAAGAGTCTCAAAGCGGCTTCCCTTTCCTCTCCCCACAACAGACACCCTGTGAGGGAGGGGAGGCTGAGAGAGCCCAGAGATTACTGAAGAAGAAGAAGAAGAAGAAGAAGAAGAAGAAGAAGAAGAAGAAGAAGAAGAAGAAGAAGAAGAAGAAGAAGAAGGAGAAGAAGAGTTGGTTCTTATATGCTGCTTTTCCCTACCCGAAGGAGTCTCAAAGCAACTTACAGTTGCCTTCCCTTTCCTCTCCCCACAACAGACCCCCTGTGAGGGAGGGGAGGCTGAGAGAGCCCTTGGTCAGAACAGCTCTATCAGTGCCGTGGTGAGCCCCAAGGCTGCCCTACAGCTGCACTCTCGCCTGTATGCCTGCCACAGAGCGGCCTCTCCCCTCCTTCTCCCCGCCTGCCTCTCTGCTTGCTCTCGCCTACCCTCCCCTTCCCGAGCCCCCCCCCCCCCCCAGCCGACCCCGGGTAATGAGAAAAGTCCTGCAGCTCCTCGGCCTTTATCTGGCTGGGCTCCGGGGCCCCCTTTGAACTGCCATCTGCAGATTCCGCCGAAGCACTAACTTGTTAAGCAGGCCATCTTGGGACGGAAGGCGCGGGATTTACGTCAAGTGGTCGGGAGGCCTGGTCATGAGAAACACTTGAGCTAAGCCGTAGCTGTTCAGGATGCACCCTGGGGAGGCGGGTTGCCTTTGGGGTCACGCTCGTGCCTGGATGAGGGGCAGGCGCAAGCGGGGGGGGGGGGCTTGGGGGGGCACCGGGGGGCGGGGAAGGCGGAGGAGCAGCCTTATGAAACCGTAGAAGCGAACCTGCCAAATTAACTTCTCACCCTTTCAATCACCCTCTGGAGGATTTCGGGGAGGGGGGCGGGAGACCTGAACGCTTTCGGGCTCAGGCGGCAGGCCGCACTGCCCCGATCCGCTTGTTCCCTTCGTTTGCCGGAGTGGGGGTTATCGCTCTAATTATTTGGGGGTGTGGGGGGGAGGCGGAACCCAGTTCTCCAAAGAGTCAGGATGGAAATGCGCACTCGGAACCGTTTTCCAAATGCAGGGGGATGCGTCAGCCGCCGAAAATGAGCGCCAAATGCTCTTTTGGAATTGGGACGCTCAGTTTCTTTAAGCCGAATTTAGGTAGGGGGGAACGTCTGGATTCAATTTTCCGACGTGACGGAAGCCGGCTAAATTCGACAGGCTGGATCGGAGTTGGGTCCTGGAGAAAGGATCCTATTTACCGGGGAGCGATTTTGATCCGTATTCCTTCGTTCGCTGATCCAAATAGAGCGAAATTTCACTTTGCCGCAGAGGAGGAGATATCAAGCGCCAGGCCCAGATGCAGGTCCTGAGGTCAAAGGGAAACCTTCTAGGGCAGGGGTAGTCAACCTGTGGTCCTCCAGATGTTCATGGACTACAATTCCCATGAGCCCCTGCCAGCAAACGCTGGCAGGGGCTCATGGGAATTGTAGTCCATGAACATCTGCAGGACCACAGGTTGACTACCCCTGTTCTAGGGGGAACATCGAGGACGTGCCTGCCTTCTGCCCCCCAGTTCACACATGCATTATGGGCAATCGGAGTTTGCTAGGGTTCCAACCTCCAGGCTAGCCCTGGAGAGCTTCCAGGATAACTCCCGATTACGGAGATTGGTTTCTCCTGAACAAAATGGCTGCGTGGAAAGGTGGACTGTAGGGCGTTATACTGTGGAGAGGCCCCTCCCCAAGCCACACCCTTCCCAGGCTCCACCCCCAAAGTCTCAAGAAAATTCCCAAGCCTGAGTTGGCCATCGTAGATCAGGCTTTCTCAACCAGGGTTTTGTGAAGCTGTTTGCTGGTTAGGTTTGGTTTCAGACTGATAGAGCCTGATTCCTTATCTCCAGAGAAGATTTTCTCTGCCAAGGGCTGGCTGCTTTGGAAGGTGGCATCATGCCCAACCAAGGCCCCTCCCCTCCCTAAACTCCTAGGTTGCATGAGTCACAGCTCAAAAGTTTGGGTACTTCATCGGCAGACCTCAGAAGGTTTAACGCCACAGATTCCACTCCCCCCAGTAGCTTTTTTCTCTGGAAGAAATGTAGGTCGCCTGGAGATCAATTGTAATAATGGGGGATCACGAAGGGACCTACCTCTTACAAGTTGTGAGGAGGGGGGCATCTGGTGTATGTAGAAGACAAACTGCTATTTGGGAAACCCTGAAACAGTACAGTTCCACGGGCAGGGCAGGGGTATGTGGGTTAATCTGCAAAAACAAGGGATTAGCAGCACCTGAAAGACTAACTGAATTTGTGACAGGAGAGGAGCTTTTCTAAATCAGGGCTCACTTCTTCAGAATCTATTAGCACCTGATTGTTGTTGTTGTTAGGTGCAAAGTTGTGTCCGACCCATCGCAACCCCATGGACAATGATCCTCCAGGCCTTCCTGTCCTCTCCCATTCCCCGGAGTCCATTTAAGTTTGCACCTACTGCTTCAATGACTCCATCCAGCCGCCTCATTCTCTGTCGTCCCCTTCTTCTTTTGCCCTCGATCGCTCCCAGCATTAGGCTCTTCTCCAGGGAGTCCTTCCTTCTCACGAGGTGGCCAAAGTATTTGAGTTTCATCTTCAGGATCTGGCCTTCTAAGGAGCAGTCAGGGCTGATCTCCTCTAGGACTGACCGGTTTGTTCGCCTTGCAGTCCAAGGGACTCACAAGAGTCTTCTCCAGCACCAGAGTTCAAAAGCCTCAATTCTTTGACGCTCGGCCTTCCTTATGGTCCAACTTTTGCAGCCATACATTGCAACTGGGAAGACCATAGCCTTGACTAGACGCACTTTTGTTGGCAGGGTAATGTCTCTGCTTTTTAGGATTCTGTCTAGATTTGCCATAGCTTTCCTCCCCAGCACCTGAAAGACTAACCGAATTTGTGGCAGAGAAGGGGCTTTCGTGTGTCAGGGCTCACTTCTTCAGGTACGAAGCAGTATTTACTGTACGGAACAGGGAACCTTTTTTTTTTAAGGGTCCCTCTCACCCGTCTCTTTAGTAACATATTTGTCCATTTATCTTTTCATCAGCTGACAGGTGGACAGGAATGGACCAGCCTCCCTTTTTTAATTATAAGGGATTCCAGATGTCGAGGGGGCCATAAATTAAAAACAGACTGACCCGTGCGACATTTCAAAGTGAGCCAAACTTCAAGGTATCTGCTTCTCATTTCAAAATGTTATTAAAGCTATTACTGAGGAACCCCGAGTCCCAGCGCAGCCCGGGTAATCGACACCTCGAAAGCGACCGGGCAGATTTACGGAGTGCTGAGAGGTGAATTTGTCTTCGACGATGACCTCGATGGTTCCTTTTACTTTAAAAAAACCCAAAAAACGGACGAGGGCAGAATCGGGGCCTGGCAGAGCCGAGCCGGTCAATCATGTCTCGTCGGCCGTGGCTCCCTTTTGGGGCACTGAGGGTGCACGGGCCGGACTGAACTTCTCAGGATCCGGCAATGCAAGAATCGAGAACAGTAGTGACTTACAGAACAACAAGATGTCCCACCTCTGCCCCTGCCAACTCCATTCCTGTCACCTGACAGGTGTTTTTTAGGAAGTGGGTGGAGCCAGATAAGGCATTTGCTTCTGATGGATGACGGGAGGGTGAATTGGCTGTGCAGGATCTACACAGTATTAATGGCGTTAAGATGTAGCACCCATGTTGGGCCCGGGTCCACCTCCTAAAGCCGCCATTTTGTGGGAGCCGGTTGTTTTCTGAGCCCACCATGCCATGTCAGAATCCCAGAGGTTCCTGCAGGCTCAGAAAGACTGTGGCCCCGGCAACCGAGAAATGGCAACGAACCAGCAAGAAAGACATTCAGTCCATTCATCACCTCAGCATGAGAAGAAACCTCAACAGGTCAGAGAGGGGACACAAGAGATTCAGACGCACCTTGCTGGGTCAGACCAGGGGTCCATCCAGTCCAGCCTCCTGTCTCACTCGGGGGCCAGCCAGTTCCTCTGGAGGGCCAGCAACAGGGCAGAGAGGCCGAGGCCTTCCTAAGGACATCAGTAGAGCCCTGCTGGGTCAGACCAGGGGTCCATCCAGTCCAGCCTCCTGTCTCACACAGGGGCCAGCCAGTCCCTCTGGAGGGCCAGCAACAGGGCAGAGAGGCCGAGGCCTTCCTAAGGACATCAGGAGAGCCCTGCTGGGTCAGACCAGGGGTCCATCCAGTCCCACCTCCTGTCTCACACAGAGGCCAGCCAGCTCCTCTGGAGGGCCAGCAACAGGGCAGAGAGGCCGAGGCCTTCCTAAGGACATCAGGAGAGCCCTGCTGGGTCAGAGCAGGGGTCCCTCCTGTCCAGCCTCCTGTCTCACACAGGGGCCAGCCAGTCCCTCTGGAGGGCCAGCCACAGGGCAGAGAGGCCGAGGCCTTCCTAAGGACATCAGGAGAGCCACGCTGGGTCAGACCAGGGGTCCCTCCAGTCCCACCACCTGTCTCACACAGGGGCCAGCCAGTTCCTCTGGAGGGCCAGCCACAGGGCAGAGAGGCCGAGGCCTTCCTAAGGACACCAGGAGAGCCCTGTTGGGTCAGACCAGGGGTCCCTCCAGTCCAGCCTCCCATCTCACACAGGGGCCAGCCAGTTCCTCTGGAGGGCCAGCAACAGGGCAGAGAGGCCGAGGCCTTCCTAAGGACATCAGGAGAGCCCTGCTGGGTCAGACCAGGGGTCCCTCCAGTCCAGCCTCCCATCTCACACAGGGGCCAGCCAGTTCCTCTGGAGGGCCAGCAACAGGGCAGAGAGGCCGAGGCCTTCCTAAGGACATCAGAGAGCCCTGCTGGGTCAGACCAGGGGTCCATCCAGTCCAGCCTCCTGCCTCACTCAGGGGCCAGCCAGTTCCTCTGGAGGGCCAGCAACAGGGCAGAGAGGCCGAGGCCTTCCTAAGGACATCAGGAGAGCCCTGCTGGATCAGACCAGGGGTCCATCCAGTACAGCCTCCTGTCTCACACAGGGGCCAGCCAGTTCCTCTGGAGGGCCGGCAACAGGGCAGAGAGGCCGAGGCCTTCCTAAGGACATCAGGAGAGCCCTGCTGGGTCAGACCAGGGGTCCCTCCAGTCCAGCCTCCCGTCTCACACAGGGGCCAGCCATTTCCTCTGCAGGGCCAGCAACAGGTCAGAGAGGTCGAGGCCTTCCTAAGGACATCAGGAGAGCCCTGCTGGGTCAGACCAGGGGTCCCTCCAGTCCAGCCTCCCGTCTCACACAGGGGCCAGCCAGTTCCTCTGGAGGGCCAGCAACAGGGCAGAGAGGCCGAGGCCTTCCTAAGGACATCAGGAGAGCCCTGCTGGGTCAGACCAGGGGTCCATCCAGTCCAGCCTCCTGTCTCACTCAGGGGCCAACCGGGACCCCACCCTGGCCTCAACCATACGCCTGGCGGAAGAGCTCCATTTTTGAAACTACCATCCGGGAAGCTTAGATGAAACGTGTACTGCGGGTAAGGAAAGGCATGGATCCGTGTTTTAACAAGGGAAGCATGGCTAATGGATCGAATTATGGCAGCAGTCATAGGTAAGAAGGGTCCCTTTAAGTGGCGGAGGGGTAGTCCAAGGGAGCTAACTGAAAGGGAAGAGACCATGGCAGATAAATTCCTCATTCATGGGAATGACAGAGGGCTGTGGGGGGCTGGCATTGTTTGGGAGACCTTTTGGTCCCCTGCTAGACAGCAAGTCTTGAGAGTCAGGAGAGCTAATTGCTCCCAAAGCACCGGCCTCATGGCCTGTAACAACGTCCCCTGCTCATTTATTCCGAGGGTAACACTCCAGTCGGAAACCGCTGGGGGTGGCAGCTTGATCCTCCTGCCCTTTGGGGGGGGGGGGGAGACACCTTTGGAGAGGAGGAGGAGGGAAAAGGGAAGAGCTGAGAAACATGCAGAGGAGGACAACCAGGAGGGTGAGGGGTTGGAGCACCTTCCCTAGGAGGAAAGGCTGAAGTGTCCCAGGCTTTGCAGTTGAGAAAAGAGGAAGGACAAAAGGGGAGGCATGAGGTTTATAAAATGACGCACGGGGTGGAGAGAGTTGAGGAAGAGAAATTTCTCTCCCTCTCCCAAAATACTAGAACTCAAGGACATTCCGCCAGGCATAGTGATCCTGGGCTTCTTTGGTGATCTCCTGTCCAAGTACCAGCCAGGGCCGGTACTTAACTTCTGCTTAACTTCTGAGGTCTGACGAGATTGGTCTAGCCTGGGCATCCAGGGCATGGTAAATACACAGAGGTGGTTTGACCATTGCCTGCCTCTGTGTAGCTACCTTAGACTTCCTTGGTAGTCTCCAAGCACTAACCATGGTCCACTCTGCTTAGCTGCCAAGATTGTTGTTGTTGTTAGGTGCGAAGTCATGTCTGACCCATCGCGACCCCATGGACAATGATCCTCCAGGCCTTCCTGTCCTCTACCATTCCCCGGAGTCCATTTAAGTTTGCACCGACTGCTTCAGTGACTCCATCCAGCCGCCTCATTCTCTGTCGTCCCCTTCTTCTTTTGCCCTCGATCGCTCCCAGCATTAGGCTCTTCTCCAGGGAGTCCTTCCTTCTCATAAGGTGGCCAAAATGTTTGAGTTTCATCTTCAGGATCTGGCCTTCTAAGGAGCAGTCCGGGCTGGTCTCCTCTAGGACTGACCGGTTTGTTCGCCTTGCAGTCCAAGGGACTCGCAAGAGTCTTCTCCAGCACCAGAGTTCAAAAGCCTCAATTCTTTGACGCTCGGCCTTCCTTATGGTCCAACTTTCACAGCCATACATTGCAACTGGGGAGACCATAGCCTTGACTAGATGCACTTTTGTTGGCAGGGTGATGTCTCTGCTTTTTAGGATGCTGTCTAGATTTGCCATAGCTTTCCTTCCCAGGAGCAAGCGTCTTTTAATTTCTTTGCTGCAGTCCCCATCTGCAGTGATCTTGGAGCCCAGGAAAATAAAATCTGTCACTATAGCTGCCAAGATACAGACCTATTACTTCTGTAGAAAATCAAAGTTAATAAATTACTGGGGATTTAGGGGAGGAGCCTGAGGAGGCAAAGGTAGGGAATGGGTGGAGCTTTGCAGAGATGCAATGCCACAAATTGCCACTGAGACTGACGTAAGAAGGATACGCCACAGGGGGAACCCAGGGAGACATGAAGTTGGCAGATTCCTTCACAGTCTCCTCCTGTGCAAAAGTCTCCTCCTGCACACAGAATGGAACTCCACCAGCCTCGTCGAGCATCTCTCCATTCTCCAAGATAGAAGGACAGACGGGCTCCCATGCTAGTATCTGAAGACGTCATGTGGCTCATGAAAGCTCATGAAGAGCAGCAGCCTCAAATCAGGAGAACTGGCTTTGATTCTCTGCTCCTCCACATGCAGCCAGCCGGGAGACCTTGGGGCCATCTCAGGTCTCTCAGAGCTCTCTCAGCTTTCCCTGCCTCCCAGGGTGTCCATTGTGAGGAGAGGAAGGGAGGGTGGAGCTCTGAGGAGAGGAAGGAGCTCTGAGACTCCATCAGGTAATGAAAAGCAGAGCACACAAACAAAACAAAAAAAACCCCCAGTTCTTACAGAACACTGAGACTTGGTCAGTCCTGCTCAAAGACAGGGTGACAAAAGTATCACCACTTAAGGCACCGGACAGCTGAGTTGTTCATGCAAGAGAGCCAGCGTGGTGTGATGGTAAAGAGCAGCAACCTCTAATCAGAGAACAGGGTTTGATTCCCTACTTCTCCTCCACAGGCAGTCAGCTGGGTGATCTCAGGCCCGTACAGTTCTCTCAGAGCTCCAGCAGACCCATCTCCCTCATAAGGTGTTTGAAGTGGGGAGAGGATGGGTAGGCAATTGCGAGCCACTTTGAGACACGCAGGTCTTGCTGGGTGACCTTGGGCTAATCCCAGTTCTCTCAGAGCTCTCTTGGCCCCACGCACCTCGCAGGGTGTCTGTTGTGGGGCGAGGCAAGGAAGGCAATCATAAGAACGTTTTGAGACTCCTTCGGGGGTGGAAAGCGGGGTATAAAAAACAACCCTTCTTCTTCAAGCCAAAGTAAGCTGGCTATTACCCAGGTCTCTAACCTGCTTGGGGAGGGGGGGGGCAGGGGTCTTACAGTCTTACACGCACACACACACACACACACACATACGGCCCCATCCCAGCCTAGGAAGCTTGATGACAAATTTGGAAAGGCATTCGGCCAACGCTGAGCCAGTTGCCTTGCCTCCAGAAAGCACGAAATTAAATCATGCTCACCCCCTCGGCAAGCCCCGCTCTCCCCGTCCAAAGGGCCTTTCGAAATGTGTGCGGGGGTCTCCCCAGGCGCCCCCTCTGAGCCTCGGCCGAGCCCCACACCCAGGCCTGGCCCTTCTGATTCAGAAATGATGTGTGTTGGCTTAATCTGTTTTTCGCAAGGGGGTGCCTGAGAGCAGGGAAATTAGAACCAGGGCGAGGGGGCTGGGGGGGGGGCGTTACTCCGTCTCGCAGGGTGCTTCGGTTACACGAGGACCCCATTAGGGTAACATCTGGACGGCATTTCGCCGGCTCTTTTCCCTTTTATCACGAGGACGGATGGCTAACCTATCCCGCGACTGCTCTTAATTTAGGCCCCAATATTACTGATGAAATGTTGTACAACATGCTGTTCTCTATTAAAACAATTTCCCCGAAGAAAAACCTGATCTTTTTTCTGTTTTCCGGCAGAGCCGATCGCAGGCTGCTGAGTCCGAGTGGGCGAAGCCACGTCTCTCTGGGCGCTCCCAGGACCAGGTACAACGCGGCAGGGATGTGGCAGAGCGGAGAGGCCGGCCTGGTTCCAGGAGAGGCGGGCTAGAGTCTCCACTGCGGTTGCCAACCTCCAGGTGCCACCTGGGGACCTTCTGCAAGGACGGTTGGTTTCCGGATGGCCGAGATCAGTCCCCCACCCCCTGAGAAAATGGCTCCTTTGGAGGAAGGACTCCATAGCATTATATTCCACTGAGGCCCCCCCCCCCACAAACCACCCCCTCCTCAGGCTTCAGACCTGAAATTCTCCAGGTATTTCCCTAATCTCCAACAATGTGGAGGAATTGAAGCGAGGGGCAGGGCTGTGGAGTTGCCAACCTGCAGGCAGAGCCTGGAGCGATCTCAAAATTGAATCTGAATCACCCAGAGCTGGAAGATGCCCCAAAGGGCTAGCCAGGCCAGCCCACCACCTTCTTGGAGACTTAAAACCACACCCTCCTGACAGGTGCTCATGGGGAAAGGCTGTCCCACAGATCTGTTTAAGGCAGCTCCAGGACTGGCAGGTGGTCCCTGGCCACCTGTGGGGGATGAGGAGGAAGGGTGGCCAGATCTACTGGAGATTTGGGGATGGAACATGGGGAGGTCATAAGGATGCCAGCCTCCAGGTGGAGCCTGGGGATCCCCTGGAATGACAGCTCCTCCCCAGACTGCAGAGATCAGTTCCCCTGGAGGAAAGGGCTGCTTGGGAGGGGGGACTCAGGGATGCCAGCCTCCAGGTGGGGCCTGGGGATCCCCTAGAATGACAGCTCCTCTCCAGACTGCAGAGATCAGTTCCCCTGGAGGAAAGGGCTGCTTGGGAGGGGGGACTCAGGGATGCCAGCCTCCAGGTGGGGCCTGGGGATCCCCTGGAATGACGACTCCTCTCCAGACTGCAGAGATCAGTTCCCGTGGAGGAAAGGGCTGCTTGGGAGGGGGGACTCAGGGATGCCAGCCTCCAGGTGGGGCCTGGGGATCCCCTGGAATGACAGCTCCTCTCCAGACTGCAGAGATCAGTTCCCCTGGAGGAAAGGGCTGCTTGGGAGGGGGGACACAGGGATGCCAGCCTCCAGGTGGGGCCTGGGGATCCCCTGGAATGACAGCTCCTCTCCAGACTGCAGAAATCAGTTCCCCTGGAGAAAAGGGCTGCTTGGGAGGGGGGACTCAGGGATGCCAGCCACCAGGTGGGGCCTGGGGATCCCCTGGAATTACACCTCATCTCCAGACTACAGAGATCAGTTCCCCTGGAGAAAAGGGCTGCTTGGGAGGGGGGACTCAGGGATGCCAGCCTCCAGGTGGGGCCTGGGGATCCCCTGGAATGACAGCTCCTCTCCAGACTGCAGAGCTCAGTTCCCCTGGAGGAAAGGGCTGCTTGGGAGGGGGGACTCAGGGATGGCAGCCTCCAGGTGGGGCCTGGGGATCCCCTGGAATGACAGCTGCTCTCCAGACTGCAGAGATCAGTTCCCCTGGAGGAAAGGGCTGCTTGGGAGGGGGGACTCAGGGATGCCAGCCTCCAGGTGGGGCCTGGGGATCCCCTGGAATGACAGCTCCTCTCCAGACTGCAGAGATCAGTTCCCCTGGAGGAAAGGGCTGCTTGGGAGGGGGACTCAGGGATGCCAGCCTCCAGGTGGGGCCTGGGGATCCCCTGGAATGACAGCTCCTCTCCAGACTGCAGAGATCAGTTCCCCTGGAGAAAAGGGCTGCTTGGGAGGGGGGACCCAGGGATGCCAGCCTCCAGGTGGGGCCTGGGGATCCCCTGGAATGACAGCTCCTCTCCAGACTGCAGAGATCAGTTCCCCTGGAGGAAAGGGCTGCTTGGGAGGGGGGACTCAGGGATGCCAGCCTCCAGGTGGGGCCTGGGGATCCCCTGGAATGACAGCTCCTCTCCAGACTGCAGAAATCAGTTCCCCTGGAGAAAAGGGCTGCTTGGGAGGGGGGACTCAGGGATGCCAGCCTCCAGGTGGGGCCTGGGGATCCCCTGGAATAACACCTCATCTCCAGACTACAGAGATCAGTTCCCCTGGAGAAAAGGGCTGCTTGGGAGGGGGGACTCAGGGATGCCAGCCTCCAGGTGGGGCCTGGGGATCCCCTGGAATGACAGCTCCTCTCCAGACTGCAGAAATCAGTTCCCCTGGAGAAAAGGGCTGCTTGGGAGGGGGGACTCAGGGATGCCAGCCTCCAGGTGGGGCCTGGGGATCCCCTGGAATTACACCTCATCTCCAGACTACAGAGATCAGATCCCCTGGAGAAAAGGGCTGCTTTAGAAGGTGAACTCTAAGGCCCCTCCCCGCCCCAAATAAGAGTCTACCCTCCAAAGGAACCCTTTCCTCCAGGGGAACCAGACCAACCCCCTGCAGAAAGCAGGACGTTCACACCTACCTGCCCATCCACAATGACCCCAATTCCCTGCCCAGATGATGTGTTGTCCCCCCCCCCTCAAATTAGAATCCCTGGCCAGACCCCCCCTCCCCGGGTGTGCATGGGAACGGACGCTATTCAGGGTGGTCAAGGGGAAGTTTTGTTAGATTGTTTTTTTGCTGTCATTATAGTTATTCTTTTATGAAATGGTCTGTATTTTTATGTGGTTTTTAACTTCTGTGAACCACCACAAGGCAGCTGGGTCCAGGAGTGGCGGTCAACAAATGTAAAGATAAATAAATAAACAAACAAACGAATGAATGAATGAATGAATGAATAGTCTGACCTGGAGGAAATTCACCTCCCAACCCCAAAGTGGTGATTGGCATTTCCCTAGGCAGGCAAGGAAGGGCCACAAGAGCCAAGCATGGACACCATCCCTCCTGCCAACCCACTCACCACCTGCCCAAGTTCACAGAATCAGCATTTCTATCTGATGTCTATCTAGCCCCTGCTTAAAAACTTCCAAAGAAGGAGAACTCACCTCCTCCCACGGAAGCCTGTTCCACTGAAGAACCACTCTGCCAGGAACTTCTTCCGGGTGTTTAGCCGAAAAGTCTTTTGAATGAATTTCATCCCATTGGTTCTGGTCTGACCATCTGGGGCAACAGAAAACAACTCTGCTCCATCTTCTCTAGGACAGCCCTTCAAGTAGTTGAAGATGGCTATCCTGTCACCTCTTAGTCTCTTCTCTCCAGGCTAAACAGACCAAGCTCTCTCAACCTTTCCTCATTTTTCATGCCCTCCTCTGGACACACTCCAGTTTGTCTACATCCTTCTTCAGTTGTGGTGCCCAGAACTGAACACAGTTCTCCAAGTGAGGTCTAACCAGAGCGGAGTAAAGTGGTAACATCACCTTGCATTATCTGCACACTGTACTTCTTTTAGGTAAAGGTAAAGGAATCCCCTGTGCAAGCACCGAGTCCTGTCTGACCCTTGGGGTGACGCCCTCCAGCGTTTTCATGGCAGACTCAATACGGGGTGGTTTGCCAGTGCCTTCCCCAGTCATTACCATTTTACCCCCCAGCAAGCAGCTGGGTACTCATTTTACCGACCTCGGAAGGATGGAAGGCTGAGTCAACCTTGAGCCAGCTGCTGGGATCGAACTCCCAGCCTCATGGTCAGAGCTTCAGACAGCATGTCGGCTGCCTTACCACTCTGTGCCACAAGAGGCTCTTTTCTTCTTTTAGTACAGCCCAAAATCCCGTTTGCCTTTTTAGCCACCGAGTCACACTGCTGACTCATGTTCAATGTCTGGTCCACTAAGACCCCCAGATCCTTTTCACACATACTACTACCAAGACAAGTCTCCCCCATCTTACATTGGTGTATTTGGTCTTTCCTCCCTAAATGCAGAACTTTACATTTATCACTACTGAAATTCATTTTATTCATTTTAGCCCAGTTTTCCAGCCTGTCGAGATCATCCTGTATCCTGATTCTGTCTTCTGCTGTGTTTTCTACCCCTCTCAGTTCAGTATCATCTGCAAATTTAACAAGCACCCCCTCTATTCCTTCATCCAAATCATTTAATGAATATGTTGAAGAACACAGGGCCTAGGACAGATCCCTGAGGCCCTCCACTTGTCACTCCTCTCCAAGGAGATGAGGAACCTTTTCCAAGCACCATTTGGATCCGATCTGTCAACCAGTTCTAGATCCACTGAACAGTAATAGGATCGATACCGCACTTTACTAACTTGTCAACAAGAATATCATGTGGAACCTTATCAAAAGCTTTACTGAAATCCAGATAAATTATGTCCACGGCATTCCCCTGATCCAGCAAGGTAGTCACTTTCTCGAAAAAAGAGATAAGTCTGACCTGACTTGCTCTTGAGAAAGTCAGTAAGCACAGCTGTCTGTTCAACCAGGGTTTCGTTAAACTCTTGAGTTTCTTGAGGTCCCTGAAAGGTTTTCCTGAATGGGTGAGAATGAATTCATGTTTAATATATTTTAAAATGTGTTATACCGTTATCAGATGATATGACCATATATAGTCATGTCAATCAGACCCCCTCCCTCCCAACCTGGCCAATGACGGGCCTGGAGGGGGTGGGAAGGGGAGGGGCCTGGGGTGGGCGTGTCCACAGCTCTGCTTCCCAACCCTATTCTGCATGATTGTGCCACTTCTGGAGAATGTTTCGGGGGATTCTCAAAAGTAAAAAAATGGATAAAGGCTGATTTAAGCTGAAATTCCAGGGGATCCCCAGGTCTCACCTGGAGGCTGGCATCCCGAGGCAGCTCGTTGCCAAAACAAGACAGTCAAATCATTAAAAGTCAAGAATCCATTTACAAGACTTTACATCAGATTCTTCTCACAACCCAGAAGTGTTTGTGGCGCATCAACTTTTCCACTCCGGGTTTATGACATTCGCATCTGGTCGAGCGCGCGAGAAATCGTCTGCTCCCCAACCTGCGGAGGAGGAGAAGGAGGGAAGAACAGAAAGCGGTTTCCACCTTGTAAAATGTGATCTGATCAGCCCCTGCGTCTGATGTGAGCATCGTGGCGCTTCGTGTTCTCCGTAACGTTCGTTGGATTCCTTTCTCGAAAGACAAAATTGATACACAACGGTTCAACGGTCCTGTCAAAGGAAACAGGCAGCATCTATCCAATCCGGACCGGCAGGCATGGGGCAGAAAGGCCATTTATGCACTGGAGGTTTCATGCTGGGTCGCGGGCTGGAGTTTTAGGCCTAGTCTGCACACAATAGATCAGGGGTAGTCAAACTGCGGCCCTCCAGATGTCCATGGACTACAATTCCCAGAAGCCCCTGCCAGCATTCGCTGGCAGGGGCTCCTGGGAATTGTAGTCCATGGACATCTGGAGGGCCGCAGTTTGACTACCCCTGCAATAGATAATGCACTTTCAATGTGCTTTGGCAGCTGGATTTTCCTGTGCAGAACAGGAAAATCTACTAAAGTGCATTGAAAGTGCATTATCTATTGTGTGCAGACTAGGCCTTAGTTGTGGCAGGTTGCCCCACCTCTTCCTGCACCCACACGGGGGACCATTTGGCCCGGTGCACCTCATCCGCCCCCAATTTGTGCTCCTGCACGGGAGCTGGGGCAGTGACGTTCCCAGTGCATAAACGGTCCAAGAGCTGACAAAGAGACATTTCTCTCCCTCATTCAAAATACTGAAACTCAGGGGCAGCCAATGAAGCCGACGGGCAGTAGGTTCGAAACGGACAAAAGGAAATGCCACTTTACACCGAGAGGGACTAAAATGTGGGAATTGCTGCTGGGGGATATAGTGAAGGCCATTGGAATAAACACTTTTAAAAAGGGATTAGATAGATTCATGGAGGAGGGGGCTTATCAGGGGCTACTAGCCGGGATGGCTGAAAGGAACCTCCACATTCAGAGGTACTAATCTTCTGAATCCCAGAGCTGGGAAGCAGCATCAGGGGAAAGCCTCAACCTCTGTGCCCTATTGTTGGACTTCCAGAAGACTGTGACTAGCCCAAGGTCACCCAGCTGGCTGCACGTGGAGGAGGGGGGAATCAAACCCAGCTCTCCAGAATAGAGGCTGCCGCTCTTAACTACACCAAGCTGCAATGGCAAATGCCCAGTGGGATCCAGTCGAATTTCAAGCCAAGGAAATCTGTCACCAGGGGCCAAGGAAACACCAGTGTGGGGGTGGGACTGGAGACATCAGATCCAGCGGAACGGGCCTTTGTCTCATCCCTGGATAATGGCTTTGGCCACCCTTGCAAGGCTGTCGGGAAGGTTGCGCTAACCTACGTGACGCCTGTGGAACCCTTCAACGTGCTGTGCAAAACTGCCAGCCTGACTTTCCCACACTCTGCGATGTGCGCTTGGCGTCCTCTTCTGGAACCAGAGCAAAACCAGGGTTCAGCCCACCACCACCTGGAAGAGAGGCGAGAGAGAGAGAGAGAGAGAGACGTTTTTGGCATCTGGGCTCCCATTCTTAAATCTTCTGGACCCATCTCACTTGGCCCATGGCGTGCATCTATGGCGCGGACGTGCCGACATTCCACATTTTAATCGGAAACACAGCCTGGGGAAACACACCAGAGTGCCACGCTGGTTTAAGCGTTCCGAAGACGCTCCACTCCGACGTTGGCAGGTTTGGCTTCTCTCGTCCTTCACAGCGAGCTGCCAGGAGCCCGAGAAGGGAGAAACGAGACCCCCTTCCTCTTTTTCCAAACCCAAAGCAGAAGCCGTGTTGAACTCGGGCTCGTGGGGAGGAACAACACGCATCAAAGCTGCCAGGTGGATTCCGCAGGTCCGCACGCTCGTCTTCCCCGCGCTTGGGCTTTGCGAGTGTCGCCCCAGATGTTTTCTCTCTTTTCCTCCCCTCCTCGGCTCCAAATATCTGTGATTCCACAGATTCCTCGGGACGCTTTGGCTGAAGGACCAGAGAGACAGTTTCTGGCAACAGAAGTCCGTGCTCCGTCCCAACACTCCGCGGCATTCGTGACTGGAAAAAAAAGAAGCATCTCCTGCTATTACAATTGATCTCCCGACGACCCACATCAGTTCCCCTGCAGCAGGGGTGGCCAGGCCGTGGCTGTCCACATGTCCGTGGGCTACAGTTCCCATGAGCCCCTGCCCATTCTCAGGGGCACATGGGAATTGGAGTTCCAGACAGTTTGGGGCTGACTGGGCTCCAGGGAAGACTTGGTGACCCTAGGGATGGGAGGTCTGTCTTCTCCAGAGCTCGGTACCTTGAGCTATGGTTCCTGAGGTTGCCAATCTCCAGGTAGGGGCTGAAGGTCTCTCACTTTTATGAATGGCCTCCAGGCATGTCATGGGGAGATCTTGGCCTCCATGCGTTGGACTGGATAGACCATTGGCCTGATCCAAGATGGCTTCTCTTATGTCTGGGGCAGGGATGCTCTGTATTGTTGGTGCTTCGAGGAGGCCACAGTGGGAGGGCTTCTGGAGTTCTAGACCTGCTGGTGGACCTCCTGATGGCCCCTGGCTTTGGCCCACTGTGTGACTGGATGGCCTGGATGGACCATTGGCCAGTGTTGGCCTGGATGGACCATTGGCCTGATCCAGCATGGCCTCTCTTACATTTCTATGAGGGGATTGGATGAACACATGGGACAGAGGTCCCTGAGTAGCTGTTAGCTTCAAGTTATAAACTAACCACCATCTCAGGCAGGGATGTTCTATCTTCTTGGTGCTTGAGGGGGCCACAGTGGGAGGGCTTCTAGAGTTCTGGCCCTGCTGGTGGACCTCTTGAGGGTGTGACTCAGAGTTTTGGCCTGGATGGGCCACTGGCCTGAACAAGAACAAGAAGAAGAACAAGAACAAAAAAGAACAAGAAGTTGTTTTTTATACACTTTTCACCGCCCAAAGGAGTCTCAAAACGGCTTTGCAACCTCCTTCCCGCCCTCTCCCGGCAACAGACAACCTGTGAGGGAGGTGGGGCTGAGAGAGCTCTAACAGAACTGCTCTGCAAGAACAGTTCTGAGAGAACTGGGCCTGGCCCAAGGACACCCAGCTGGCTGCATGTAGAGGAGGAGCAGGGAATCCAACCCAGCTCTCCAGACTGGAGGCCATCACTCACAACCACGACACCAGTCACTATACCGAGAGCAGATCATTTTCGACTGCTTTAAATGAATGAAGAAACGCTTTTGACTTTCTTTTCAAGTCCTAGAGATCGGATCACCTCATTCAGCTCTCCCCTTCGCTGTATTACAAAGTTCCTTCCTTCCTTAATCCCCTCTGAAATATGGCAGGGCGGGTTAAAAAGACAATTTCATTATTATAAACGATAGAAACAAAGCTGTTTCTCAGCATCTGCAACAGGAAGGACTGTTTGGCCTAAAATTCAGGAGCGGGAGAAGGATTTTAATCGACAGGGTGGCGACACCTTGAAAACTAACGCATCCGGACAGAAGCTTTCATGGGCCAGCGCCCATTTTGTCAAAGGCATGGATTGTTCAGCCCAGTGAGGACTTATATATATATATGTGTGTGTTCATGTGCATCGCGTAGGGAGCGCAAGCCACAAAGGAAAGGTCTACGCACGCATGATTAACTTATCGACTTTGTCACCGCTGCGTTCGGTGGCAGCCTTTTGGGGGAGGACAAAAAGGATTCGACAAGCTTTGTAGCAGACGTGCCCATTGAAGGCGATGCGGCACAATTGCTTAATGGAGCTTCCAGGAACAGAGGCTGTCTACCTCGCACCAGCAGAGGCCGTCCAAGGAGAATGGAAGGAAACTGTCGTTGGCCATGTCATAGAAACACTGTGCCAGCCGCTCTAGGGAAAAGCAGATTTTAAGCTAGATATTGGTCAGAGCAAGCAAACATCTAAAGACATGGCTGGCCCAAACTGGGCAGTTTTGGGCACCCCAGTTGAAGAGGGATGTTGACAAACTGGAGCGTGTCCAGAGGAGAGCAACAAAGAGGGTGAGGGGTTTGGAGACCAAGACGTAGGAGGAAAGGTTGGGGGAGCTTGGTCTGTTTAGCCTGGAGAGGAGACGACTGAGAGGGGATCTGATAGCCATCTTCAAGTATTTAAAAGGGTGCCATGTAGAGGATGGAGAAGAGTTGTTCTCTCTTGCCCCGAGGGATGGACCAGAACCAAGGGGATGAAATTAATTCAAAAGAAATTCCGTCTAAACCTCCGGAAGAAGTTCCTGACAGTGAGAGCGGTTCCTCAGTGGAACAGGCTTCCTCAGGAGGTGGTGGGTTCTCCATCTTTGGAGATTTCTAAACAGAGGCTTGAGAGCCATCTGACGGAGAGGCTGATTCTGTGAAGGTTCAAGGGGGTGGCAGGTGACAGTGGGTGAGCGAGAGGGTTGTCAGTGTCCTCCATAGTGCAGGGGGTTGGACTAGATGACCCAGGAGGTCCCTTTCAACTCCATGATTCTAGGATTCTATGACCCCTCTGCCTTTTCCCAGCTCTTCCTTTTCCCTCCTCCTCCTCCTCTCCAAAGGTGTCTCCCCCCTCTCTCCCCCCCCAAAGGGCAGGAGGATCAAGCTGCCACCCCCAGCGGTTTCCGACTGGAGTGTTACCCTCGGAATAAATGAGCGGGGGACGTTGTTACAGGCCATGAGGCCGGTGCTTTGGGTGCAATTAGCTCTCCTGACTCTCAAGACTTGCCGTCTAGCAGGGGACCAAAAGGTCTCCCAAACAATGCCGGCCCCTGTGGCCCCGTGGACCTCTGTCATGCCGACGAATGTCACCGGCCATCTCACAGGGCAGGCCGTCCCTTTGATGCCGGGGCACCTAAGGCTTTGGCTTTCGGCAAGCAATGTCGTCCCAGTTTGGGGGCAAACCTGTCAAGCCCCGCTGGGAGAGTCACCGGTCCACAAAGGGGCTCACCTCCTTTCCTCTGCCTTCCCCTTCTGGGATTCCTCCTCCCCCCCTTTCCTTTTGTGATGTGCGCCCAGGATACTTGTCGGCATTAACATTCCAAGGATTGTCTCCGGACATCCCTCTGTGGGGAGGCCTGCCCTTCGATGGGACTCCCGGGAGGTTTGTGTCTCCACCGGCGGATTAATTGTGGGCCTTGTTTACTGATCCGTAGGCGATCGACAGGCGCGGCAGCTAATCTGAGCATTAGCACACAGGGCTTGTTTGCATTCGGGCCTCCCGGCGGCGGGAGAGAAGATAAGGGTTTATATGCACACAAACAAACAACGTTTTTATCTGGGCTTGTCTTGCTAGGTGACCACACAAGGGAGAAGAGAGTATGAGAACCTGCCTAAATGTGTGGCAGGGAGAGGAGGTTTTGTGAGTTAGGGCTCACTTCTACAGAGTCTAGGAGCACCGGAAACACTAACCAAATTTGTGGCCTGGAGGAGTTTTGTGAGTCATGGGACACTTCTCCAGAGTCCAGGAGCACCTGAAAGACTAACCGAATTAGTGGCAGGAGAGGAGTTTTTGTAAGTCACGGCTCCCTTCTTCAGAGTCCAGGAGCACCTGAAAGACTAACCGAATTTGTGGCAGGAGAGGAGCTTTTGTGAGTCACGGCTCCCTTCTTCAGAGTCCAGGAGCACCTGAAAGACTAACCGAATTAGTGGCAGGAGAGGAGCTTTTGTAAGTCACGGCTCCCTTCTTCAGAGTCCAGGAACACCTGAAAGACTAACCGAATTAGTGGCAGGAGAGGAGCTTTTGTAAGTCACGGCTCCCTTCTCCAGAGTCCAGGAACACCTGAAAGACTAACCGAATTAGTGGTAGGAGAGGAGCTTTTGTGAGTCACGGCTCCCTTCTCCAGAGTCCAGGAACACCTGAAAGACTAACCGAATTAGTGGCAGGAGAGGAGTTTTTGTAAGTCACGGCTCCCTTCTTCAGAGTCCAGGAGCACCTGAAAGACTAACCGAATTTGTGGCAGGAGAGGAGCTTTTGTGAGTCACGGCTCCCTTCTTCAGAGTCCAGGAGCACCTGAAAGACTAACCGAATTAGTGGCAGGAGAGGAGCTTTTGTAAGTCACGGCTCCCTTCTTCAGAGTCCAGGAACACCTGAAAGACTAACCGAATTAGTGGCAGGAGAGGAGTTTTTGTAAGTCACGGCTCCCTTCTTCAGAGTCCAGGAGCACCTGAAAGACTAACCGAATTTGTGGCAGGAGAGGAGCTTTTGTGAGTCACGGCTCCCTTCTTCAGAGTCCAGGAGCACCTGAAAGACTAACCGAATTAGTGGCAGGAGAGGAGCTTTTGTAAGTCACGGCTCCCTTCTTCAGAGTCCAGGAACACCTGAAAGACTAACCGAATTAGTGGCAGGAGAGGAGCTTTTGTGAGTCACGGATCCCTTCTTCAGAATCCAGGAACACCTGAAAGACTAACCGAATTAGTGGCAGGAGAGGAGCTTTTGTAAGTCACGGCTCCCTTCTTCAGAGTCCAGGAACACCTGAAAGACTAACCGAAATAGTGGCAGGAGAGGAGCTTTTGTGAGTCACGGCTCCCTTCTTCAGAGTCCAGGAACACCTGAAAGACTAACCGAATTAGTGGCAGGAGAGGAGCTTTTGTGAGTCACGGCTCCCTTCTTCAGAGTCCGGGAACACCTGAAAGACTAACCGAATTAGTGGCAGGAGAGGAGCTTTTGTGAGTGAAGGCTCCCTTCTCCAGAGTCCAGGAGCACCTGAAACTGAATGTGTGGCCTGGAGGAGCTTTCGTGAGTCACAGCTGACACCTAGCGCTAGAACGGGAGACCATCTGTCCTTGCATCGTGGAGAGTTGTGTGATATCAGATGCCAAATGACAACAGCAGGCAGATGACCAAGGCAGGTGAATGACAAGAGCAGGCAGGATTGGATTAGATGTGACACGCACAGGGGTCATAGGCGTGGAGAAATCAGCCTTGGTAATGAGACAAGAAACCTAGATCTTGATTCAGTCCTGGAGGATGCGTTGCCTAGAGCTTCTTCATCAGTTATAATTCTCACACGCACGGACAATGGGTTGGGATCCTGCCACACAAAGCAGCCGGGTCGGCGTGGACCTTTAAAAATATATATATTTTTTTAAAAACATGCGATTGCATGACAACGCAATACCCCATTCCTAAAAATAAAAAGAAATGCCCTAGCCAGCTCCACCACAGCCTGAGGTTTCCCCTTCCAGACGGCCCTGGCCTGACATACTCCCCGATGAGGCCCGCGGCAAAAAAGGGAATGCAGATATATCCACGGGCCAAATGAAGGCCTGATTCACTCCTGGCCTGAGTCCGAATTCCTGGTACGGCAAGGGTCTTGAGAGCCATCTTGGCGAATGCTTTTCTTGTTCCCAAAAACAGATCACCTTCCTCCTTCCCCCCCCCCCCCCGAACAGGTAGTCAACCGTCTCCATGTGGAAAGAATTGGTCCTGACTGCAGGGAAGTGATCCGCCAGTTTCTTGCCAACCCGAGGTAACAGGCAGAAGAGAGGTAATGCACAAATATTAATACAAGAGCACTCCCACCCCCACGGGGGCAATGCTACGCTGATCCCGTCAGCCCAGATGTTTGCAAAATGAAAAACAGCTCCAGTCCGTGGCCTCTCGAACTGATGTGAAATGTTTTAACGGGCAAAGGGGGTCAATACAGGAACGTCATGGAGAAAGATTTTCGGCCCAGTATGGGGCGGGGGGAGGCCCCGGTTAACTATTTCAATCATTCAGTCTAGCTAGAACGATTCACAAAGGGAGCTTCCATGTCAGGCCGGCGGAGGGTCAGGTAGTGATAGTCGGGGACAGGTAAACAAATGCAGATTCTCCGATGTATCATTTCCCTTGAACCCCAGGTTTCAGAAAGGCATTTTGTCTGTTTTGGAAAACTTCTTGGAGGATCAGCAGCTGGGAAGGCAGAGTATAAAATCTTCAAACGCCTTGCTTCATTTCAGGTTGGGTCACAAGGCCAATTCTGGTTCAAAACTGGAAGTGATGTAATTTTGTCGTGTGCATTAAGAGAGCCAGCTTGGTGCAGTGGTTAGGAATGCGGATTTCTAATCTGGCGAGCCGGGTTTGATTCCGCACTCCTCCATGTGCAGCTAGCTGGGTGACCTTGGGCTTGCCATGGCACTGAGAAAACTGCTCTGTCCGAGCAGGAAAATCAGGGCTCTCTCAGCCTCACCCACCCCACAGGGTGTCTGTTGTGGGGAGAGGAAAGGGAAGGCGACTGTAAGCCGCTTTGAGCCTCCTTCGGGTAGAGAAAAGCGGCATATAAGAACCAACTCTTCTTCTTCTTCAGTAATCTCAGGGCTCTCTCAGCCTCCCATCCCTCACAGGGTGTCTGTTGTGGGGAGAGGAAAGGGAAGGCGATTGTAAGCCGCTTTGAAACTCCTTCGGGTAGAGAAAAGCGGCATATAAGAACCAACTCTTCTTTTAAGTGCCATCAAGTTGTTTCCGGTATATGGCAAACCTTCAATTGAATAGCTTCCAAAACACCTGATTGTTAGCAGCCATTCTAAAGTCTTGCAAAAAAGGGGTTCCTGGCAGTTAGAGTGGCTCATCAGTGGAACAGGCTTCCTCGGGAGGTGGTGGGTTCTCCATCTTTGGAGATTTTTAAGCAGAGGCTGGGTAGCCATCTGACGGAGAGGCTGATTCTGTGAAGGCTCAAGGGGTTGGCAGGTGCCAGTGGATGAGCGAGAGGGTGGTGGGTGTCCTGCATAGTGCAGGGGGTTGGACTAGATGACCCAGGAGGTCCCTTCCAACTCTATGATTCTAAATTCCGTCTAAACCTCTGGAAGAAGTTCCTGACAGAGCAGTTCCTCAGTGGAACAGGCTTCCTCGGGAGGTGGTGGGCTCTCCATTTTTCGAAGTTTTCAAAACAGCCATCAGACAGAACTTAGGGAGATTGTTGTGGGTGGACAGAAGGGATTGTTTCTGCGCTTGGGTCTTGTGTGGCCCTTTTCCGGCATGCCCAGGGGAATGCTGATCATCTCTTTAGGGATAGAAGGCAAATTTCCTCCAGGCCAGACTGGCCAGAGATTCTGGGTTTTTTGGGGGGACGGCATTATCTGGGCATGGAATTGGGGTCACTGTGGTGAGCAAGTCGTTATCAATTTCCTGCATTCTGCAGGGGGTTGGACTAGATGACCCTTGAGGACCCTTCCAACCCTAGGATCCTATGACTGGAAGTAAGACCATTTTCTGAGCGTTGGGTCCATTTCTTCAGATGAAGACAGCATCACAGCCTGCTTACTATTTGCTCAAATGCCCAACAGCATCCTCCAATTTTTTTAAAGAAGCAATGGTCCTAAATCCATGATTTTAGCCTCACGTTTCTTCACAATTACTGCAGAAATAACTCAGCGATTCTGGGTTATACGAGCACAGAGGACGACATCTGTAACTAATCTCTGCTTTTCTTCTCCTCCCTTTGGCCATTTCTACATCATGGAGTTTTTGATGCAGGATTCGGAACCTTTTTAAAAAAATAGTAATAATAATACTAATAAAGGGTAAGGTTTTTTTTTTAATGGGTTCAAGGCTGGGAAACGCTAGAGATGTTTGGTCCAGAGAGAGAAATTTAAGAGCCGAATTATAACCTCCTGCAAAAGAAGGATTTCTAATAGAAATGCTGACAGACCATTTTCTGAACTGCCTTCGAATTCTGTTCTCGTAACTGGTTGAGAAGGGATATTTCTCCTGTCATTTCAGACAGATGTGTTTTAGTAACCGGCTGCTCACGGAAGTTGTTTACCTGCTGGACAAACTCCCTTGAGAGCCAGCGTGATGTAAAGGTGAAGAGCAGCGGCTTCTAATCTGGAGAGCAGGGGGGTTGATTCTTCATTCCTTGACATGCAGCAAGCTGGATGACCTTGGCTAGCCACAGTTCTGTTAGAGCCTGCACTCACTCCCCATACAACGGATGGATAAACACATAAGAGCAGCAGCAGCAGAGCAGTAATCCATCTAGTCCAGCCAGCAACAGGGCAGAGAGGCCGAGGCCTTCCTAAGGACATCAGGAGAGCCCTGCTGGGTCAGACCAGGGGTCCATCCAGTCCAGCCTCCTGTCTCACACAGGGGCCAGCCAGTTCCTCTGGAGGGCCAGCAACAGGGCAGAGAGGCTGAGGCCTTCCTAAGGACATCAGGAGAGCCCTGCTGGGTCAGACCAGGGGTCCATCCAGTCCACCCTCCTGTCTCACACAGGGGCCAGCCAGTTCCTCTGGAGGGCCAGCAACAGGGCAGAGAGGCCGAGGCCTTCCTAAGGACGTCAGGAGAGCCCTGCTGGGTCAGACCAGGGGTCCCTCCAGTCCAGCCTCCTGTCTCCCACAGGGGCCAGCCAGTTCCTCTGGAGGGCCAGCAACAGGGCAGAGAGGCCAAGGCCTTCCTAAGGACATCAGGAGAGCCCTGCTGGGTCAGACCAGGGGTCCCTCCAGTACAGCCTCCTGTCTCACACAGGGGCCAGCCAGTTCCTCTGGAGGGCCAGCAACAGGGCAGAGAGGCCGAGGCCTTCCTAAGGACATCAGGAGAGCCCTGCTGGGTCAGACCAGGGGTCCCTCCAGTACAGCCTCCTGTCTCACACAGGGGCCAGCCAGTTCCTCTGGAGGGCCAGCAACAGGGCAGAGAGGCCGAGGCCTTCCTAAGGACATCAGGAGAGCCCTGCTGGGTCAGACCAGGGTCCATCCAGTCCAGCCTCCTGTCTCACACAGGGGCCAGCCAGTTCCTCTGCAGGGCCAGCAACAGGGCAGGGAGGCCGAGGCCTTCCTAAGGACATCAGGAGAGCCCTGCTGGGTCAGACCAGGGTCCATCCAGTCCAGTCTCCTGTCTCACACAGGGGCCAGCCAGTTCCTCTGGAGGGCCAGCAACAGGGCAGGGAGGCCGAGGCCTTCCTAAGGACATCAGGAGAGCCCTGCTGGGTCAGACCAGGGGTCCATCCAGTCCAGCCTCCTGTCTCACACAGGGGCCAGCCAGTACCTCTGCAGGGCCAGCAACAGGGCAGAGAGGCCGAGGCCTTCCTAAGGACATCAGGAGAGCCCTGCTGGGTCAGACCAGGGGTCCATCCAGTCCAGCCTCTTGCCACACACAGGGGCCAGCCAGTTCCTCTGGAGGGCCAGCAACAGGGCAGAGAGGCCGAGGCCTTCCTAAGGACATCAGGAGAGCCCTGCTGGGTCAGACCAGGGGTCCCTCCAGTCCAGCCTCCTGTCTCACACAGGGGCCAGCCAGTTCCTCTGGAGGGCCAGCAACAGGGCAGAGAGGCCGAGGCCTTCCTAAGGACATCAGGAGAGCCCTGCTGGGTCAGACCAGGGAGGGTCCATCCAGTCCAGCCTCCTGTCTCACACAGAGGCCAGCCAGTTCCTCTGGAGGGCCAGCAACAGGGCAGAGATGCCGAGGCCTTCCTAAGGACATCAGGAGAGCCATGCTGGGTCAGACCAGGGGTCCCTCCAGTCCAGCCTCCTGTCTCACACAGGGGCCAGCCAGTTCCTCTGGAGGGCCAGCAACAGGGCAGAGAGGCCGAGGCCTTCCTAAGGACATCAGGAGAGCCCTGCTGGGTCAGACCAGGGGTCCATCCAATCCAGCCTCCTGTCTCACACAGGGGCCAGCCAGTTCCTCTGCAGGGCCAACAACAGGGCAGAGAGGCCGAGGCCTTCCTAAGGACATCAGGAGAGCCCTGCTGGGTCAGACCGGGGGTCCACATAGTCCAGCCTCCTAACCACTACACCATGTGTTGGATTTAATTCATATATATTATATGGATATAATTTGTTAAACATTTATTGGCTGATATGACCTCCCCCTCCTCCCAAAATGGCCACTGACGGGCCTGGAGGGGGTGGGAAGGGGAGGGGCCCCAGGCGGGCGTGTCCCCAGCTCTGCTTCCCAACCCTATTCAGCATGACTGTGCTACTTCTGGGGTTTCTCGAAGCCTGAAGACTCTTTCAGTCATTTCTCAGTGGTCAAAAAAATTTGAGAAAGGCTACATTAGGGTATAGCATGATTCCTTCTCCTCTTCCACATGGCCTTCCATGGAGACACACATCTCCACAGGTCTCTCCTGCCCTCCCTTTACACCATGCACTCTATTCATCTATGAGCATCACCAACCTGCTAGCTCTTCCCATATATTTGTTCTATAATTTCTCTCTCTTCTCTCTCTGCTTTTCATGTCATCTGGTAAGTGTCAAACGTACATTTATGACAGAGATTCTACAATCCTGACAGTAAGAGAACCGGCCAGACCAGATGATTACTTGCCTATCATGGTTTCTCCCATGGGAAGGAATACGTATGTTCAAAACGTGTCCGTGAATTAGAAGGGCCATAAATTATTCCCTGCACCTCAGGGCTGTGCCCCCCCCCACCTGCAAACCCCAGAGAAGGCGCCCCATATGACCCCGAGTGTTCGGAGACACAGCTCTCTCCTTTACGCCAAATGTGCTCACTACCGAGAACATGTCTGCCATATCTTCAAAGTGTGAACCGGTCCTCCGTGGCTCTGGAAACTGAGCCGAGTGGCTCGGCCTGCATTTTAATTGCCGTGAGATTTTGGCAAGCAACTTGGCACGGGGGGGAGAGAAACACGCCCCCTCCCCCTCCCGAAGCAGAACCTTTTATAAAAGTTTTGTAGGGAGGCAAAAGGTAAATAGGTTAGCCCCACGTAGCCATAAATCACTGGAAATCCTCCCCCCCACCACCACCACTCTTTACAAGTTCTCCAGCTGCATCAGCAAAAAGACAAATGTAACTAGCCGAGCCAGTTGAGAAGTCCTTGCAGGTTAATGTCATTGAAAAGGAACTTTTCCCCCAACGGATTCCCCGGCCGCTCTTGTTGCGGCATGCCTGGCCAGGGATCGGTTTGCCAACTTTGGTTTGGAAAGCATCCCTGCCCCTGCAGATGCCGGACTCCAGGTGGGGCCAATTCAGCATGCCTGGACATGGTGCGGCATTACATCATTCTAAGTATATATAGGTGTCATCTCCTGGAACGGGATGCCTCTCTCTGTCGTAACCTGGGAGCTACCATCTGATTCATCATCTCTCACTTTGTCCTCTCCCTCTTCCAAAAGGCCTTCCATGAAGACAGACATCTCCACAGGTCTCTCTTATCGTCCCTTTGTCCTCCCACTCTTGCACGTGGACTTCCATGGAGACACACATCTCCACAGGTCTCTCCTGTCCACCCCCTATTCCACATGGCCTTCCATGGAAATACACATCTCCACAGGTCTCTCCTGTCCTCCCCCTCTTCCACATGGCCTTCCATGGAGATACACATATCCACAGGTCTCTCCTGTCCTCCTTTTGTCCTCCCCCTCTTCCACAAGGCCTTACGTGGAGAAACACATCTCCACAGGTCTCTCCTGTCCTCCTTTTGTCCTCCCCCTCTTCCACAAGGCCTTCCATGAAGACACACATCTCCACAGGTCTCTCCTGCCCTCCCCCTCTTCCACATGGCCTCCCATGGAGACACACATCTCCACAGGTCTCTCCTGTCCTCCCCCTCTTCCACAAGGCCTTCCATGGAGATACACATCTCCACAGGTCTCTCCTGTCCTCCTTTTGTCCTCCCCCTCTTCCACAAGGCCTTCCATGGAGACAGACATCTCCACAGGTCTCTTATCGTCCTTTTGTCCTCCTACTCTTGCACGTGGACTTCCATGGAAATACACATCTCCACAGGTCTCTCCTGTCCTCCCCCTCTTCCACAAGGCCTTCCATGGAGATACACATCTCCACAGGTCTCTCCTGTCCTCCCCCTCTTCCACATGGTCTTCCATGGAAATACACATCTCCACAGGTCTCTCCTGTCCTCCCCCTCTTCCACAAGGCCTTCCATGGAAATACATATCTCCACAGGTCTCTCCTGTCCACCCCCTCTTCCACATGGTCTTCCATGGAAATACACATCTCCACAGGTCTCTCCTGTCCTCCCCCTCTTCCACATGGTCTTCCATGGAAATACACATCTCCACAGGTCTCTCCTGTCCTCCCCCTCTTCCACATGGTCTTCCATGGAAATACACATCTCCACAGGTCTCTCCTGTCCTCCCCCTCTTCCACATGGTCTTCCATGGAAATACACATCTCCACAGGTCTCTCCTGTCCTCCTTTTCTCCTCCCCCTCTTCCACAAGGCCTTCCATGGAGATACACATCTCCACAGGTCTCTCCTCCTTTTGTCCTTCCCCTCTTCCACAAGGCCTTCCATGGAGACAGACATCTCCACAGGTCTCTCTTATCGTCCCTTTGTCCTCTCCCTCTTCCACATGACATTCCATGAAGATACACATGTCCACAGTTCTCTCCTGTCCTCCCCCTCTTCCATATGGACTTCCACAGGGACACACATCTCCACAGGTCTCTCCTGTCCTCCCTTTGTCCTCCCCCTCTTCCACATGGCCTTCAATGGAGACACAGATCTCCACAGGCCTCTCCTGTCCTCCCTTTGTCCTCTCCCTTCCACATGGACTTCCTTGGCGGCACAAGTCTCTGCCAGGGATTCTGGTTTTCTTGGGGGAGGGATCATCTAGGCATGGGATCACTGTGGGTGGGCAGGTAGGTGTGAGTTCCCTGCATTGTGGAGAGGGCTGGATTAGATGACCCTGCAGGTACCTTCCAACTCCATGTTCCTATGATTCTGTGATTCTATGATGCCATCACATCCAGGATGTTGGAGTGACAGTGGCATTTAGAATAGACCTGAAAAAAAGCAGGTTAAAATGGGATTAGATCAATTCATGGAGGAGAAGTCTGTAAGCAGGGCTCTTCTGAGGTTCTTATGAAGGCCTGAGAAGACTATTGTTCTGAGGCCACATTTCTTATATTCTTAGCCAACAAATGCATGGTGTCCTAACGCAGACATTGTGAAGGTCTGAAGCAGACAAGGAAAAGCAAGAGAAATGGATTTGGAGGGGGGGACACATTTGGGAGATCACTGGTCTGACTTTATGCGATTTCTTCTCGTGGCTACTACAGACGCTTTTTGTCCTCACCTGGACAACTGCAGCCTGGAAGTGGACCTGGATCTACAGGTGAGCCATTTCACCTGCCGGCTTCATTTTTCCGTACGGTTCATCCTTCGGCAGAACGCCGTCCTTTGGGTTGTCGACCTGCAAACAGGTGTTGGGCGGACCCCACTGAAGTCAGACATGGCGATGTTGTTCAAGGCGCAGGTGTTCCGAGCAGGCTGGGTGGAATTGAGGCTGCTTTCGGGCCAGGGCGGATTTGTCTTCCAGTTCACGTTTCCAGTGAGTCATCTCAGAGACGTGGCGGCCAGAGTGGTTGGGACGGGGGGAAGGGGCAGCCATTGGTCGTCCACTTGCTGTTTTGGAGCAAGTGCAGAAAGATGGACTTGCACGCTAAAATGTGCATTCAGGTGTGGGATTCTCTCCACAGGAATCATAGAAACGTAGAGTGGGAAAGGGTTTCCTGGGTCATCTAGTCCAACCCACTGCTCAATGCAGGAACCCACCATCTCCCGAGGAAGCCTTGTTCCAGTGAGAAACCTCTCTAACTGTTAGGAACTTCTTGATGTTTAAACGGAATTTAGAATCATAGAATCATATGAGTTGGAAGGGACCTCCTGGGTCATCTAGTCCAACCCCCAGCCCTGTGCAGGACACTCACAACCCTATCGCTCACCCACTGTCACCTGCCACCCCCTTGAGCCTTCACAGAATCAGCCTCTCCGTCAGATGGCTCTCCAGCCTCTGTTTAAAAATCTCCAAAGATGGAGAACCCACCACCTCCCGAGGAAGCCTGTTCCACTGAGACACCGCTCTAACTTTCAGGAACTTCTTATGGAGGTTTAGATGGAATTTCTTTTGAATTAATTTAATCCCGTTGGTTCTGGTCCTTCTCTCCGGGGCAAGAGAGAACAACTCTGTTCCATCCTTTACATCAGTGGTCCCCAACCTTTATTAGGCTGGGGACCGGCAGGGCATCGGGCCACACCCGCGGGCCGCACCCGCGTGGCGCGGCCTGCACAGGCGCGGCCCGGCCCTGATTCCCTCTCCCCGCCCTCCCCGCAGTAAGAAGCTTCCCGGGCCGCAAGCTTGCGGCCTGGGAAGTTTTTTACTGCGGTGGGGGGGCGGGGAGAGGGAGCCGCGGCCCGGCGCCATGGCCTTTGCGGCCCGGCGCCGGGCTGCGGCCCGCAGATTGGGGACCACTGCTTTACATGGCAGCCTTTTAAATACTTGAAGATGGCTATCAGATCCCCTCTCAGTCGTCTCCCCTCCAGGCTAAACAGACCAAGCTCCCCCAACCTTTCCTCCTACGTCTTGGTCTCCAAACCCCTCACCATCTTTGTTGCCCTCCTCTGGACACGCTCCAGCTTGTCTACATCCCTCTTCAACTGGGGTGCCCAAAACTGAACACAGGACTCCAAGTGAGGCCGAACCAGAGCAGAGTAAATCGGTACCATCACCTCCCGTGATCTGGACACGATACTTCGTTTGATGCAGCCCCAAATCCCATTTGGTCTCCCTCGCTACGCAGGTCTCTCGAGCTCAAACTCCAGTGATTACAAAATGCCAACCTCGTCAAGGGGGATGTTCTCCCAGAGTAGGAGTCCCTGTCATTCTTTGGGTGGGCACCCACATATACTTTTTCTGCTGCCTGCCAAGTCTTTCTCAGAATGGGTGGGGGGGGCACAGACAGGGCTGTGAAGGTTGGGTTTATTTCTTTTCCCTTCCCTTTTTTGGATTTTCTTTCTTTCTTTCACTCACTCACAGACTCATTCACTGATTCACTGATTCATTCATTCATTCATTCATATTTTCGATTTATTTCCCACCACGTCTGAGGCCGGCTCATGGCGGGTTACAAGTCTCATAAGAACCCCATTAACCCCCCCCCCACATTAAAAGACATAAAACCCCCAAACATGGTGGGAAAATCCCCACCCAACCCCCACTAACCAGAGGGGCGAGGAAGGAGGCCAGAATCGATATACTACTCATAGCAGGGGGGGGGGGGATGTCGATCTGCCTCGCCGACCCCAGCCTCACCCTTAGACCTGGTGGAAGAGTTCCGTTCTGCAGGCCCTGCGGAACGCCAAAAGCTGCAGCCTAAAAGTTCACCAGATCTACTGGAATCCTAGAATCCTAGAGTTGGAAGGAACCTCCTGGGTCATCTAGTCCAACCCCCTGCATTTTTATTTGCAATATACTACTTGGGAGGCTTATTTACCACACTCACGATTGCACTCCTGTGACTGGGTAAAACTCTGGCTATATTAACCAAATACCCCGATAATGGTGCCTTAGACCGGGCTTTCTCAACCAGGGTTTTGTGAAGCCCTGAGGTTACTTGATGGGTATCCTGAATGGGTGGGAGTTAATTGATTTGTATATATATATATTTACATTTGTTCAACACTGATCAGGTAATATGACCATATGTGGTCATGCCGACCTGCCTCCCCTTCCAAAATGGCCAATGATGGGCCTGGAAGGGGCGGGCAGGGGAGGGGCCCCAGGTGGGCGTGTCCACAGCTCTGCTTCCCAGCCCTATTCTGCCCAATTGCGCCACTTCTGGGGGTTCTCAAAGACCTGAAGAACATTTCATGGGGTTCTCAACAGAAGTTGAGAACTTGAAACCCAAGAAGCTGCCTTAGACCCTGCCTTCCAAAGCAGCAATTTTCTGGAGGCCTCACTTCAAGAAGGACTTAGATAAAATTGAAAGGGTACAGAGGAGAGCGACGAGGATGATCTGGGGCCAAGGGACCAAGCCCTATGAAGATGGGTTGAGGGACTTGGGAATGTTCAGCCTGGAGAAAAGGAGGTTGAGAGGGGACATGATAGCCCTCTTTAAGTATTTGAAAGGTTGTCACTTGGAGGAGGGCAGGATGCTGTTTCTGCTGGCTGCAGAGGAGAGGACACTCAGTAATGGGTTTAAACTTCAAGTACAACGATATAGGCTAGATATCAGGAAAAAAATTTTCACAGTCCGAGTAGTTCAGCAGTGGAATAGGCTGCCTAAGGAGGTGGTGAGCTCCCCCTCACTGGCAGTCTTCAAGCAAAGGCTGGATACACACTTTTCTTGGATGCTTTAGGATGCTTTGGGCTGATCCTGCGTTGAGCAGTGGGTTGGACTAGATGGCCTGTATGGTCCCTTCCAACTCTAGGATTCTATGATTCTCCTGGCTATCAGGTGGGCTGGTCTCTGTAGTCAGGAGACCTCTAAGCCCCACCTGGGCGTTGGCAGCTCTAGGAAAGCCCATCCCCATCTCTCCCCACCACCGCCCTCCTTCCTCCTCCAAACTCAGGTTAGCAGAACATCCCATCCCTTTGCTGGTCTGTAAATCTTTATGCCAGGGGGCCTCCATAAATATCCCCAAGCTGTCCACCCTCTTGCCTGCCGAAACATTTCTCCCTTTCCACAAGTGGGCCCGGCATGGCAGGCTCTTCCTCCCCCCCTCCATTACATCACCATTATCAAAGGGGAGAGGAAATTAATTTTGTTTTCCAAAAGGCTTGGCCGTGGGTCGGCTCCCGCACTCAGGGCCCAACATCTGCTGTTTTCCTAAGCCGGCCGTTCGGGGAAGCCGTGGCTTTCCCTTCTGACTTTCTTCTCCTCACAGTTTATCATTGCTTTTTTTTTTTTTCTCCTTTGCTCCGCCGCTTGCCAGCGGAATAAAAACGCGCAGGGGAGATTTCTCCCCGGCCCCGTAAAAAAGTGTAAAGCTAGCCCTAAAAGCCAATTGCCGTCCCGTGGATTTCACTTTCAAAATAGTTTTGCTGCTTTTCCCCAGAAAAATAAAATAAAAGCTTCTCCCCGAAAGACTGTCAGGGAGAAGGGGGAGGGAAATAATAAAAGAAATTTCTCTCGGTCCCGGCCTCAGATTTATTGCTCTCTCTGTAGCACTTTTGTTTGAACAGATGGGGCTTTATCAGCAGGTTTGCGGGCAGGAGACCAGCTTCTCTCAGGAAGGGGGGGGAGCTGGCCTCTATCGGCTTCGCCTCTTATCTCGGCACTTAAGGCTCTGCTCGGACCAAAACATTTGAGCGGCTTAATTTTCATTTAGCGATAGCGGAGATAAAAGACAGAGAATCCTGTATTCTCCCAAGGCAACCTGTCATTAGGTCCCCAGCCTACGGCGGGTGGGTTCCCTGGATGCAGCAGGGGGTGGGGAAGGGGTGGCCGTCAGAGCGTTGACACCCGCCAAGGATTTCTTCTTCCTGGCCCAGCTTCCGGGCCTTCGGGTGGAAAGGGAACTCCCAAATCTAAATGGGGAGCCGGTAAAACCTGCCGGTAAATGCTTCCTCGGGGGGACCCCGACGAAAACTTTACTGCAGAAGTGCCTTGAAGCCTCAAGATAATCCTCGTGTCCGAATGAATTTCTTCATAGTTTAATTGCGGAGGGACAACTCCCGAAGCTATATAAGACTGTATGGAAGGCAGTCCCCAAAGCCATTTCAGACCGGGAAAATGGGATGGGGTTGAGAGTCGAAGTCCCTTGCCACGTCTCTGATCCAAAGTGGGCCTTGATGCACCTGGAAACTGAGACCCAAGTGTCTAATTAGGAGCACGTGCCTGATCAGCAGGACTTGCCGCCAGGGAAACATAAGGTTTCTCGAGCTGCGGGGCTGCAGAGGAGGAGGAGGCAACAGGCAAAACTGTCCTCACTCCTGACTGTGCCTGTCCTCACTCCTGTCCTGTCCTCACTCCTGACTGTGACAGTCCTCACTCCTGATGGTCCTGTCCTGACTGTGCCACTCCTCACTCCTGACTATCCTGTCCTCACTTCTGTGACTGTCCTCACTCCTGACTGTCCTGTCTTCACTCCTTAGTGTCCTGTCCTGACTGCCAGTGCTCACTCCTGACTGTGCTTGTCCTCACTTTTGGTTGGGCCTGTCCTCATTCCTGACTGCCTTTCCTCACTCCTGACTGTCCTGTCCCGACAGCAGAAGAAGAACATACATGAAGCTGCCTTTTCCTGAATCAAACCTTGGGTCCATCAATGTCAGCATTCAAATGGGCTGCCTGAGGGGGTGAACTCCCCCTCACTGGAGGTCTTCACACAGTGGCTGGACAGACCCTTCTCCTGGATGCTTCAGGCTGGTCCTGCACTGAGCAGGGGGTGGGACTAGATGGCCTCCGTGGTCCCTTCCCACTCTAGGATACTAGGAGTCTAGTTCAGCAGTGGAAGAGGCTGCCTAAGGAGGTGGGGAGCTCCCCCTCACTGGCCATCTTCAAGCAACGGCTGGACCGATCCTTCTCCTGGAAGCTTTGGGTTGATCCTGCATTGAGCAGGGGGTGGGACTAGATGGCCTGGATGGCCCCTTCCCACTCTAGGATTCTAGGAGTCTAGTTCAGCAGTGGAAGAGGCTGCCTAAGGAGGTGGGGAGCTCCCCCTCACTGGCCATCTTCAAGCAACGGCTGGACAGAGCCTTCTCCTGGATGCTTGAGGCTGATCCTGCACTGAGCAGGGGGTGGGACTAGATGGCCTTCATGGCCCCTTCCCACTCTAGGATTCCAGGAGTCTAGTTCAGCAGTGGAAGGGGCTGCCTAAGGAGGTGGGGAGCTCCCCCTCACTGGCCGTCTTCAAGCAGCGGCTGGACAGATCCTTCTCCTGGATGCTGGAGGCTGATCCTGCACTGAGCAGGGGGTGGGACTAGATGGCCTGCATGGCCCCTTCCCACTCTGGGATTCTAGGAGTCTAGTTCAGCAGTGGAAGGGGCTGCCTAAGGAGGTGGGGAGCTCTCCCTCACTGGCCGTCTTCAAGCAGCGGCTGGACAGATCCTTCTCCTGGATGCTGGAGGCTGATCCTGCACTGAGCAGGGGGTGGGACTAGATGGCCTCTATGGAAGCTTTCAACATAATGATTCTGTGTATAAATCATGCCCCACAGTCGAGGAGACCGATGTGCTGTGATCGCCCCCCCCCGGTTTCCCTTTCTGCTGAGTCAGCGTGTTCATACAAGCGGGTTGCGGTGCCTAAACGCACCGTTTTCGCTGCGTCATCCGGTCCTTTCCGGACCTCCCTCTGCCCCCATCCCCTGCATCAGAAAAGGCCTCCGAGTCCCCCCCCCTCAAAGAGGAGTCCAGCGATGCTGTTGTAGCTCTTTGCGAGTCTGCTTCTCGTGGACTCCAGCCAGCTGCTCCGGGACAGATGCGGCACCCTTCGACACGGGCCAAAGGGTAAAGCGAGATTTCACCGGCAAAGGTTAGCCACCCGAACGCCAAATGAAGACTCCAGCGGGGCCTCTTATGCTGCAGGTTTTATTCTTTAACGAGGCAGCTATTTAATCAATTGTGGAGTGCCTCGGTATCTGCCTTTGGCATGTGTTTCGAATCACGCTGAAAATTTATACGCCGATGAAGTAATTGAAGCGTGGGGCTGGCCTTCAGAAGGGCAGGCGGTCCTTAGCGGAGTGCAACACAAAGAGAGTGGGGGACCCCTCAAAGGGGGCCTGCAGGGGAGGAATGCTCCCCAGCTGGGGGACACCCCCAAGATGCCTGATGTATTTTAGCTGTAACTTAAAGCCCAGCCTGGGAACTGTTGTTACACGCTGGTCGCCCTGTCCAGATTCTCTTCACTCCCCTCTTTGGTAGTGGTAAGACCAAGAGCCAAAGCAGGTCTGATGGGAAGGCTGAGAACCATACGCTTAGCTACACTGGCTACGATTAGGCCAACCTTGCTCAATTTTTTGGCCATTGCGAAACCCCTGAAACATTCTTCAGGCGTCAAAAAAAACCCCAGAAGTTGGGCAGAATATGGTTGGGAAGCATCTCTGTGGACACGCCCTCCCAGAAGCCCACTCATACGGTCTGCCCCTATTTGCACTGTTTGCACTGTTATAGTGACCCCTGCTATAGTTATTAATGTTAATTATTATTGTTGTGGTTATCTATATGTTATGGAGAATCTAAGTTCTTTGTACTGTTGCACATTCTATGTAAACCGCCCTAAGCCTCGGGGGAGGGCAGTATATCCTTATCCATGGTTCCTCTATATATATTTGTGAAATAGCCTGGGGGGTGGAACGTGTCCGGCTGTCCGAGTTAGAATAGGGCCAATCAGGGTGCAGCCAGCAACGCTGCCTGCACCCTGATTGGCCCTGCCCCTACAGCTCCTCAACTCCCTCCCTGGACGCTAGCCACGTTCCTCTCAGATGCGCCAGAGACAGAGAGAGACACACAGAGTCCTGCCAGACTGAACACGAGCCCTCATTCCCTCCTATCACTCCTGCTGCGAGGGAGGCAGAGATATATAGGGAAAGCTGCCCCAAGCTGCTGACCAGCCCTGCTTTCCTCCTAAGAACAAGCCCTAATTACCTGCTATGGCTCCTGCTGCCACGGAGAGAGAGACACAGAGAGAGCCGCCCCTGCTGTGACGGAGGGAGAGAGGGACAGAGAGCTGCCCAAAACTGCACACCGACCCTGCTTCCCTCCTAAGAACAAGCCCTAATTACCTGCTATGCCTCCTGAGAGACATGTAGGGAGAGGGAGAGAAAGAGACACAGAGATCTGCACCTCCCAGTGTCCCCTGGGTCCTAGCGCCCAATATATTCCTAGTTGCAATGGGCTTTCTTGCTATTATATACATAAAAATTAATTTATTCTCACCCATCCAGGAAAACCTTCGCATGCCATCAAGAAACATCAGGCTTTCGTGACACCCCAGCTGAGAAAGCCTGATTTAGGCTAAGACCATTCTGTAAGATAGGCCTCCGAAGAAGAACTGTATCCTGTACAATCTGAAATTCAACGATATCACAATGATCTATGTTGAGGAGAAGTATGAGTCTCCACAAAAAGGATAACGTTCAGGATTTGCAGTTTGTTTGTGGTGCCCAAAACTCAACACA
Source organism: Paroedura picta (assembly GCF_049243985.1). Taxonomy (NCBI): domain Eukaryota; kingdom Metazoa; phylum Chordata; class Lepidosauria; order Squamata; family Gekkonidae; genus Paroedura; species Paroedura picta. The sequence continues at coordinate 181,254,584 of NC_135370.1, read as the reverse complement.
GTATTCTAAGTGAGGCCTAGCCCAGATCTCCAGCCTGTATCCCGATTCTGTCTTCTGCTGTGTTTGCTACCCCCCTCAGTTTAGTACCGTCTGCAAATTTAATAAGAACCCCCTCTATTTCTTCATCCAAATCATTTATGAATATGTAGAACAACACGGGGCCCAGGACAGATCCCTGAGGCCCTCTACTCGTCACTCCTCTCCAAGAAGGTGACGAACCATTTACAAGCACCATTTGGATCTAATCTGTCAACCAGTTATCCATTTGGATCCAACCTGTCAATCTGTCCACCTAACAGCAATAGGATCCATACTGCATTTACCAACTTGTCAACAAGAATATCAAGTTGACCTCCAGAATATTATGATGTTTCCCGGGGGGGGGGGACAATGGCTGCTTTGCAGGGTGGACTCTATAGCATTATACTTCGTTGACGTCCGTCCCCACTCCAGATCCCGACCACTCCTGGCTCCCAAGATCTCCAGATATTTCCCAACCAGAGCTGGCAACCCTATCATCTCTAGACTAAAGAGATCAGTTCCGCTTGAGAAAATGGCAGCTTTGGAGGGGGGACTCCACTGAGTTTGGTGTGGTGGTTAGGAGTGCGGACCTTCTGCATGCCAAGCAGAGGCTCTGCCACTGAACCACAGCCCCTCCCTACTAAATATGAACACAGGAAACTGCTTCAGCCTGGAGAAAAGGTTGAGAGGGGACATGATAGCCCTCTTTAAGTATTTGAAAGGTTGTCACTTGGAGGAGGGCAGGATGCTGTTTCTGCTGGCTGCAGAGGAGAGGACACGCAGTAATGGGTTTAAACTTCAAGTACAACGATATAGGCTAGATATCAGGAAAAAGTTTTTCACAGTCAGAGTAGTTCAGCAGTGGAATAGGCTGCCTAGGGAGGTGGTGAGCGCCCCCTCACTGGAAGTCTTCAAGCAAAGGTTGGATACACACTTTTCTTGGATGCTTTAGGATGCTTAGGGCTGATCCTGCGTTGAGCAGGGGGTTGGACTAGATGGCCTGTATGGCCCCTTCCAACTCTAGGATTCTATGATTCTATGATTCTACTAAGTCAGATCATTGGTCTATTCAGGTCAGTCTTTCCCATCCCCTCCCACCTGGTCCTTTTAACTGGAGATGCCGGGGATTGAACCTGGGACCTTCTGCACGCCAAGCAGAGGCTCTGCCACTGAACCACAGCCCCTCCCTACTAAATATGAACACGGGAAACTGCTTCTAACAAGTCAGATCATTGGTCTAAATGTCATTCTTCCCAGCGTCTTTTGCCTGGTCCTTTTCGACTGGAGAGGCTCCTTGTTGACTAACATGGCTCTCTCTCTTGATTTATCTCCACGGAGATCAGTTGTGATTCCAGGAGACCTCCAGTTCCCGCCTGGAGAGGCTGGCAACCCCAGTTCCTGCAGAAGACACCAGTGGCCCTTAACCAGGTGTGGTCACATCTGCCCTCAGCTCCTTCCCAGCCCCAATACAAATCCACGTTTGCTCACGGATTGGCCAATTTTGGGGGAAGGAATCTGCAACCCGCCAACAAGCCGGTTCGGGAGTGGTGGGTAATAGATTTGATGATAATGATGATAATAATTATTGTTGTTGTTGTTGTTACTATTATTCCTATTTCCATTGTCGTTTTATCTAAGTCCGTGTTAGAGGTTAAGGTTAGCGTGAGAAATTGAGAGATGCCGAAACGGTCAGCGGCCATCCAGGATGCAACCTCTTAAAACAGGGATAGTCAACCTGTGGTCCTCCAGATGTCCATGGACTACAATTCCCATGAGCCCCTGCCAGCATTCGCTGGCAGGGGCTCCTGGGAATTGTAGTCAATGGACATCTGGAGGACCACAGGTTGACTACCCCTGTCTTAAAAGACTTCTTGAAAATTTAGCCAACCCACAAACGGTCCCTTTTCAGCCTCCCCCACAAAACAAGCCAGCAGACGAAAAACCGCGCTCTGGAAAACTTTAAATGAGTTCTAAATTAACTCTCCCGCCCGCCCCCGCCCCCACTCCAAAGCCAATACTCCTGGAGCCTCAATCCCACCCCCCACCCCCTCCCCAATAAAGCAGAGAAAATCAAACAAGACAGGAAGTCAGGATCGAAACCGCAAGGAAGGACGGGGGCGGCGCAATTAAATGGCCATTTCTTTTTTGCATGTATCAAATACGTCCCTATAAACAGTGGTCCATAAACACAACGTCGTTTGGTAAACGCCAGGTCAAAGGCCTCCGATGTTTATAGCCTTGTAAACTCAAAGGCAAGTAAATTTATGGCTCCAACAAGGTTTCTGAGCAGTGGCCACTGTAAAAACCCTCCTTCCAGGTACCAGAGGGCCCCTCCAGCCCTTCTGCGGCTAGGGGGAAGGGGGGCTCCGGGGACCACCGTTTCTGACAAGGCAGCCATGCACCCGAAAGCTTATACCTGGAATAAAACCTTGTTGGTCTTAAAGAGGCCAAGATCCTATCAAGGTCAAGAGATCAGGGAATTGAACTTCAGCCTCTACAGGGTGGAACACAATTTTGAAAAAAATTTAGTACCAGCATTTATAACCCAGGGCTTTTAGCACAGGCGTAATAATATCAAGCTATACATAGATCCCAATGCCTCCACTGACGGGATGCGTTTCAGCGTTTCCGACTTTCTCAATGGTCAGGTATCAAATAGAGCGGTTCCTCAGTGGAACAGGCTTCCTCGGGAGGTGGTGGGTTCTCCATCTTTGGAGATTTTTAAGCAGAGGCTGGAGAGCCATCTGACGGAGAGGCTGATTCTGTGAAGGCTCAAGGGGGTGGCAGGTGACAGCGGATGAGCGAGAGGGTTGTGAGTGTCCTGCATAGTGCAGGGGGTTGGACTGGATCAGGGGTAGTCAACCTGAGGCCCTCCAGATGTTCATGGACTACAATTCCCATGAGCCCGTGCCAGCAAACGCTGGCAGGGGGTCATGGGAACTGCAGTGCATGAACATCTGAAGGACCACAGGTTGACTACCCCTGGACTAGATGACCCAGAAGGTCCCTTCCAACACTGTTATTCTGTGATTCTATGAAAAACAGCATACGTAAAATATACCATAAATACCATCGTTCCCAGTTAGCTCCTTTACATGATCCCCTAGAATTAGAACAAGACCCTTGCTCATCCACTGTCACCTGCCACCCCCTTGAGCCTTCACAGAATCAGCCACTCTGTCAGATGGCTACCCAGCCTCTGTTTAAACATCTCCAAAGATGGACAACCCACCATCTCCCGAGGAAGCCTGTTCAGAACCCGTTCTAACTGTCAGGAACTTCTTCCGGATGTTTAGACAGAATTTAGAATCATAGAATAACAGAGCTCTAAGGGACCTCCTGGGTCATCTAGTCCAACCCCACCCCCCACTGTGCAGGACACTCCCAACCCTCTCGCTCACCCACTGTCACCTGCCACCCCCTTGAAGCCTCACCAAATCAGCCTCTCCGTCAGATGGCTCTCCAGCCTCTGCTTAAAAATCTCCAAAGATGAAGATTTTCCACCTCCCGAGGAAGCCTGTTCCCCTGAGAAATCGCTCTAACTGTCAGGAATTTCTTCCTGCTGTTTAGACAGAATTTCTTTTGAATTAATTTCATCCCATTGGTTCTGGGGCAAGAGAGAACAACTCTGCTCCATCCTCTACATGGCAGCCTTTTAAATACTTGAAGATGGCTGTCAGATCCCCTCTCAGTCACCTCCTCTCCAGGCTAAACAGACCAAGTTCCCCCAACCTTTCTTCATACATCTTGGTCTCCAAACCCCTCACCATCTTTGTTGCCCTCCGCTGGACACACTCCAGTTTGTCTACATCCCTCTTCAACTGGGGTGCCCAAAACTGAACACAGGACTCCAAGAGAGCCAGTTTGGTGTAGTGGTTAGGAGTGCGGACTTGTAATCTGGCATGCCAGGTTCGATTCTGCGCTCCCCCACATGCAACCAGCTGGGTGACCTTGGGCTCGCCACGGCGCTGATAAAACTGTTCTGACCGGGCAGTGATATCAGGGCTCTCTCAGCCTCACCCACCCCACAGGGTGTCTGTTGTGGGGAGAGGAATGGGAAGGCGACTGTAAGCCGCTTTGAGCCTCCTTCAGGTAGGGAAAAGCGGCATATAAGAACCAACTCTTCTTCTTCTTCTTTTTCTTCAAGTGAGGCCGAACCAGAGCAGAGTAAAGCGGGACCATCACCTCCCGTGATCTGGACACGAGACTCCGCTTGATGCAGCCAAAATCCCATTTGCCTTTTTAGCCACTGTATGGTCTACTACGGGAATGGTAGAGGACAGGAAGGCCTGGAGGATCATTGTCCATGGGGTCGCGATGGGTCGGACACGACTTCGCACATAACAACAACATGGTCTACTACAGTGGTCCCCAACCTGCGGGCTGCGGCCCGGTGCCGGCTGCGGCTCCCTCTCCCCCCCCCCCCCCGCAGTAAAAAACTTCCCAGGCCGCAAGCTTGCGGCCCGGAAAGCTTCTTACTGTGGGAGGGCGGGGAGAGGGAATCAGGGCCGGCTGCGCCCATGTGGGCACGGCCCGATGCGCGGGCACGGCCCGCGGGTGCGGCCCGTAGGCACGGCCCGATGCGCAGGCGCGGCCCGCGGGTGCGGCCCGCGAGTGCGGCCCGTTGCGTGGGCGCGGCCGATGCGTGGGCGTGGCCCGCGCGGGCCGCGCCCCGATGCCCTGCCGGTCCCCAACCTCAGAAAGGTTGGGGACCACTGGTCTACTAAGACTCCTAGATCCTTTTCGCACATGCTACTGCCAAGACAAGTCTCCCCCATCCTATATTGATGTATTTGGTTATTCCTTCCTAAATGCAGAACTTTACATTTGTCCCTATTGAACTTTTTATTGAGTTTAAGCCACTTCTCGAGCCTATCAAGATCACCCTGTATTCTGATTCAGTTCATGAGTCATGGTTTCATGAATCCTAGTTCACTCTTTCAGCTGAGAGATGAAGACAAAGTGGGGGTTATAAACGCTCCCCAGTTAGCCACTGAAGCTGGTACAACCTCACTGGGAGGGATGAATTATGCCAGGGATTTCCACCTTGGGGTTTTCCAAGCGTGTTGTTTTAAGGGGGCTGGGCCCAATGAAGGATTTGTCTATCAAAGCTTGTACTCTGTACTCTGATAGCCATATTCAAGTATTTAAAAGGCTGCCATATGAAGGATGGGGCAGAGTTGTTCTCTCTTGCCTCAGAGGGACGGACCAGAACCAATGGGATGAAATTAATTCAAAAGAAATTCCGTCTAAACCTCTGGAAGAAGTTCCTGACAGAACGGTTTCTCAGTGGAACAGGGGATTGGACTAGATGACCCATGAGGTACCTTCCAACTATTATTCTAAGATTCTATAATTGGCTGTTAGAGATTTGATTGGCTGGGCGGATTTTTTTTTAAATATCGCTTTGTCAAGAATCTGCCCTGGGTGACTGAAGGGAAGCTGTGGCGGCCATTTTGTCCCTGGCCCCGCCTCCCTGGGCAGCCATTTTGTGGCTGGGCCCACAATGCCGTGCCAGAATCCCAGAGGTGCCGCAGGCTCAAAACAGTTGGGGACCCCTCAATTACGCTCATATTCAATCGCCTTGCAGGGCTTTCCGTGATTCCGGCGGGCGGAGCAACCCCACTGTTGGCTCGTCCGAGCTAACCTCCCTAGGAAACGCAAGCCGACGCGATAAACATATTTGTTTCATTACCACGTCTTTAAAAACGTACCCGGAAAAAAATTCTTCTCTCTCTCTCTCTCTTTTTTTAAAGGCCCAACCAACTGTAAACTGACCTCCGGCCAAAGTACACATTAATTATCCTGTTTTAGTCAGGCGGATGCTCGAGAAGAAGGCAGATAAAGTTTCTCCCAGCTGGATACTTTGTAGTTAGCGCAAATGTAATATAAAGCGTACCGGAGTTTGTCAAGTGTCTGTCTGGATTTTCAGTTTTCATTAGGGCCCTAATTAAAGCCACATTTCCCCCACTCTATTACCTATAACAAGAAAGGAATGAGAAATGGACTTGTCGGGGGTCAGGCCAGGCCTGCTCTTTAGGCTGAAGATCTGCAGGCCGCTGGGCCTGGGATTCGGCAGAATGCGGAGCGAGCGGACTGGAATGTCGTGTTCCAACCAGACCTTTGTGGTCCCGAAAAGAGAGAGAACCTTATGAGGTCACTTCCTTTTAATCACCAACAGGACATGCTTACGGGAACGGGCGATGCAAGGCGGAGAAGGCGGACGGGCCGATGACAGGCGGGAGAGGTGCATTTCCTGAATCCCGGCCTCTTGGTGGCGCTCAGATTGGGGGTCGAAAACCTGACGCCGCAGGAAGGCCGGACCCTGGTCGGGACCTGGGGATCCCCTGGAATTGCAGCTCATCTCAGGACGGCAGAGATCGGATCCCGCAGAAAGAAAAGGGCGCTTCCAAGGGTGGGTTCGATGGCGTCGGGCCCCACTGAGGTCCCTGTTCTCCCCAGATTCCATCCCCAAATCTTCAGACGTTTCACAGCATGGATCTGGTGATACTACATTCATCCCTCTAGGGATGCCAGCCTTCAGGCAGGGCCTGGAGATCCCACAGAAACGCAGGATCTGTCCAGGGGGAGCTCCCCACCTCCTTAGGCAGCCCATTCCACTGCTGAACTAGACTCCTAGAACCCTAGAAGAAGAAGAAGAAGAGTTGGTTCTTATATGCCGCTTTTCCCTACCCAAAGGAGGCTCAAAGCGGCTTACAGTCGCCTTCCCATTCCTCTCCCCACAACAGACACCCTGTGGGGTGGGTGAGCCTGAGAGAGCCCTGATATCACTGCTCGGTCTGAACAGTTTTATCAGTGCCGTGGCGAGCCCAGGGTCACCCAGCTGGTTGCATGTGGGGGAGCGCAGAATCGAACCCGGCATGCCAGATTAGAAGTCCGCACTCCTAACCACTACACCAAACTGGGAAGGGGCCATGAAGGCCATCTAGTCCCACCCCCTGATCAATATAGGGTCAGCCTCAAGCATCCAGGAGAAGGATCTGTCCAGCTGCTGCTTGAAGATGGCCAGTGAGGGGGAGCTCCCCACCTCCTTAGGCAGCCCATTCCACTGCTGAACTACTCTGACTGTGCAAAAAAAGCCCTGTATGATAAATTCAAAATCAAGAATCGTTTTTACAAAATTATAAATATTCATGGACACCCCATGAGAAGGAGGGACTCCCTGGAGAAGAGCCTAATGCTGGGAGCGATCGAGGGCAAAAGAAGAAGGGGACGACAGAGAAAGAGGCGGCTGGATGGAGTCCCTGAAGCAGTCGGTGCAAACTTAAATGGACTCCGGGGAATGGTAGAGGACAGGAAGGCCTGGAGGATCATTGTCCATGGGGTCGCGATGGGTCAGACACGACTTTGCACCTAGCAACAACAAGAAATATTCAAATGCTTGGGGGGGGGGCATGTAAATTTTGCAAAACTGCAGTTAATTTCTTATTTCAGATATCACACTGTTGAAGATGTCACACTGCAGCAGGTAGTTGTGAATTTCCTGCATTCTGCAGGGGGTTGGACCAGATGACCCTGGAGGACGCTTCCAATTTCATGATTCCACAAGAGGACCCCGTTGAAAGTTTGCTTCGCCAAGTTCTTGGTTCTTTGATAATGAGGACTACAACAGAGTGGCCACGAAGCGTCAAGAAAGTACAAAATCTGGTACGCAAACTGGGTTCTGAATCACAATCAGATTTCTTACCTGCATAGGACAAGTGGTAGTCAAACTGCGGCCCTCCAGAGGCCCATGGACTACAATCCCCATGAGCCAGCGAATGCGAGAGGCCCAAATAAAAGAACCGTCCTTGAAGTATTCTCCACAGTTTTAATGAAGTCTCTACATAGACAGATGAAGAGATGGTTGTAAGAAAGCAAAGATTCAATACAGTTATTTAAAGGACCAGCCCACAGCTTAAGTTATCTGGGGAATTCTCACCCCGGGTCATTCCTGAATTGTTGGGAGAAGTTTCTGTCAGATGGAAGTGAGTATATACCAGCGGGGTACAGCAGCTTCTAATCTGACTAGATAGGTTTGATTCCCTCCTCCCCCTCATGCAGCCAGCTGGGTGACCTTGGACCTGTCACAGTCTGGAAGAGCTGTTCTCACACAGCAGTTCTGTAAGAGCTCTCTCAGCCTCCCCTCCCTCACAGGGTGTCTGTTGTGGGGAGAGGAAAGGGAAGGCGACTGTAAGCCTCTTTGAGACTCCTTCGGGTAGAGAAAAGCGGCATATAAGAACCAACTCTTCTTCTCCTTCTTCAGTAATCTCAGAGCTCTCTCAGCCTCCCCTCCCTCACAGGGTCTCTGTTGTGGGGAGAGGAAGGGAAGGCGATTGGAAGCCACTTTGGGACTCTTTCAGGTAGAGAAAAGTGGGGCATATAAACTAACTCTTCTTGTTATTTATATTTTGACTTGCATGCCACCCGTCTTCAGAGGTCTCCGGGCAGCTCACAGCAATAGGATTAAAAACCTAAACGAATTGAAAATCCCAAAATGCATTCAAACCGATTTGAACCTCTCTCTCCAGTGCGCTTAAGCTGGCGTTTAAATTGCAGCCAGGTGAAGAATTTTTCAGGGGGTTCTCAGTGGCTGACAAGTTGGGAAAGTCTGTAAGCTGTAAGCGGCATTTCTTTTTCTGTTTTGTTCCTTTCCCAATAAATGAAATCTATCCTTCCAAAAGAGAGCAATTAAGGCTTTAAAATGTATGGTGCTCTTGGTCTCCTTCCCTCTGCAATAATGCTCATGTTTTATACATCCAATTTTCATGTAGATTTGTTCCAGTCAAACAGGAGTAACTATCGATTATTCATCATGAATTCCCCTTCCCCCAATAAAGTATTTTTTTTTGCCCCAAAGAATCTACGAGGCCCTTACAAGCCTTTCATCTGTCTAATAAAGTACATACTGTGCATATTACCAGCGATATTATTGTGAATAATGCAGGCTGGCTTGAACATCTTATTCTCTAGCAAGTGGCTAACATTTCACTGGCAAGGGAAAAAAAAGTTTTAATTTAAAGGCATGGGCTTCTTCCAAGATCGCTTTGCATTTCTAAAGGCAGGGCGCCCTCTAATGTTCCAGGAATATTTGCAAAATGTTCTTCCATCCACCTCCTTTAATTAACGAATTGTCTTCTAGTTAATTCTCTTTGCACGTCGCTTTCTGCTCTTTCATTAATTCTCCCCTCCAAAACCCCGAGGAATAAATCCGAAAGTCATTTCCCTGCACCAGGCCAGAGCCGCGGAATGACATTTCAAAAACAAACGTGTTCGACACGAAATCTACCATTGGAATTTGCTTATTTCGGTGGGACAATTTTCAGGAGAGCTCGACTGCAATCTCAGCGTCAGCTCAATTTACTTAAGAAGAAACTCAAAGCTCTTAAATCCAAGATGGGGTGCAGGCCTCCATCTTTTTTACTGACTGTGGAGGGGGGGATTTATTTAGTTATTTTATTCATTCGATTTTATATACCGCCCCCTTACTGTGACATCTCGAGGGAGTGTACACAGAACCAATGTGGAGCAGAAAGGGACACTGTAGCACAGAGATAGTCAAACTGCAGCCCTCCAGATGTCCATGTTCGCTGGCAGGGGCTCATGGGAATTGTAGTCCATCGACATCTGGAGGGCCGCCGTTTGGCTACCCCTGCTGTAGCATCTGAAACAGTGAATGACGTAAGTTATAACAACAGTAACAAGTGGGTAGGTACAACGGTTAGGGAACAAATAATTTCTGTTAGGGACATTATTGGATGTCAGGAATTTCCTGGCAAGGGACCAGGTTGTAGGGAGGCTGATAGCCCTCAACTGAAAACCCAGTGGAAGAGCTCCGTTTTTCAGGCCCGATGGAATGGTTCAACTTCCGGTAGGGCCTTGATTCCACTAGGGAGCTCGGTCCACCAGGTTGGGGCCACGGATGAAAAAGCCGTGGCTCTACTCGATGCTAGGCGGCCTTATTTGGGGTCGGGGATTGCCAAGTTGTTGGAATAGGTAGAGTGTGTGATTGTTCCAACCAGCATAGGCAAACAGATCGTCCTTGAAGTATGCTGGACCCTGACTGCATGTGCCCGTGAAGGTGAGTCCTAGCACCTTAAGCCTGATCTGGTATTCGATTGCTATCCGATGCAACTACTGAAGCAGCATTTCGCAACTTTTTCTGCATTGAGAAACCCCTTGGCACATTCTCCAGGCTTTGAGAAACCCCAGAAGTGGCACAATCTGTGCGGAATATGCCAGGGAAGCAGAGCTGTGGACACGCATGTTCACTTTAATGCATTCCATTTTGGAACAATGTTAACTGTGGAATCGTTCTATTTAGCTACACATGCTTCCCTAAGTGTGATTTTTGTGGCTGTTTTCTGTTAGCCAAGGCATCGATGTCCAAGTCAAAATTTGTGACAGACACTCTTAAAATGTCATGGGAATATTCATCTGTAAGCCTTGACTTAAACTTTAATTTCATAATTTTCATCTTGGAAAAGGTTTCTTCACAGAAGTATGTGGTGCCAAAGACTGTGAACATGCCTGCAGCAAATTTCTTTAAGCTGATAAATATATCAGGTAGACCAGAATAGAAATCTAACAGACTATTTTCTTTGTAAATGTCTCTGAGATAATCACTGGTCTGCAAATCAATTTGTTCCATCTGAAAAAAAAGTCATTTGCATCTTCTAGTGCTACTTCAAATGGATTCTGAAACATTTCCTTTCCAAGCTTATTGCAATCAGTGAATCTGTTCTGAAATTCCACCTGCAACAGGTTCAGTGCTTTGATGTGTCTTTCAACATTGAACTGTAAATTCCCATCCTCAAATTTTAATCCATTGCAGCATGAGAAATTTGAAGTTACCTTCACTAAGTTGCTTCACAAAAATGATTAGTTTTGCTTCTAAAGCTTTTAATTCAGTATACATGTCACACACAAGCTTTCCTTTCCCCTGCAACCTTAGATTCAATGTGTTCAGATGCTCCATGATATCTGTTAAGAAAGCCAAATAAAAAAATCCATCCAGGGTCAAAAAGTGCTTCTTGACTTTTTCCTTTCTCCTTAAGAAAGACATCAATTTCATGATGAAAACTTAAATGTTTGCTTCTGCTAAACCACCTGACCTGCATGGTACAATACACCCCCATATTCTGCATTTATCTCTGAGAGAAAATTCTGAAACTGATAATGAGCAAGGCCATGATGCCTGATGGAATTAATGCTGGATACAACAATACACTTCACACTTTCCTACTGAAGAATCTTACTACGCAAAACTTGCTGATGGATGATGCACTGAAATTGCATGGGGAGTATACCATTTAATTTCAATCTCTTCATTTATTTTTGCAACTACCCCAGTTTTACACCCCATATTTCTTGCACCATCAGTGGTGATGATTTTCAATTTATCCCAACTCAGACCAAGATTTTCTACTGATTTACAAACCTTCAAGAATGTTTTCTGCAGTTGGTGTGCCAAACTCTGCAGTGCACATAACTCTTCTGTAATTCTGAAGTTGGAATCTATCCTCGATAAAAATTAGTAGTTGAGCAGTGTCTATAACGTCATTGCTGTCATCTAATGCCAAATTAAAAATATCAAAATGATTTGTCTCGACAACCAGTGACATATGCAGCTCTTCTCGTAGTTCTTCAACACACCTGGTGACTGTAGATGCAGATAAACTGACACAACTAACACAAGATAATTTCTCAGGGCACATTTCCTCCAGTACTTTAACCATGCACTTTTTAACAATTTCACCATCAGAGAATGGTCTACCACTCTCAGCAATACATTTAGCAACATGATAGCTGGCCCTCACAGTAGACAGGTTCTCTTCAACGTGCTTTCTAAAACTATTTTGCTACAAAAACACTGATTTTTTAAAATAGAGTTTATCTTGTTCATTCGGTCCTCTCCTTGATACATCGAGTAGCTCTTGTGACAGGATTCAAAGTGCCTTTTAATATTGTACTCCTTTAATACTGAGACAGTTTCAAGACATATCAGGCAAACTGCTTTATCCTTGTTTAAAACAAAGAAGTACTCAGTAGTCCATTTGTCATTAAAGACACGTTGCTCATCATCTGCAATTTTTAATTTTTTTGAAACAGAACTTCCTTTTGCAGACATCTTACAGGGTTTTTAGCAGAGCAGCAGTTGAAGAGTTTCAATGTTATCCTTCAATAAATAAAAATACGAGTAGTATAATTTTAGGGGCCTAACTCATCCCTTTCCCATTAAATCCACTCCACTCTAGCTGCTATTAGCTGGGGATTTTCAATTTGATCATGGCAAAGAAAGACCCCTGCCCCCCCCAATCCACTACAGTTTTCAGAGTAATTTTTTTTTAATGGATTGCGAATCTGGCCTACCAGATGGTAGAGTTGCAATCCTGAGTACATTGAATACTATAAGACTTATTTCTTAATAAACACAGTCCCTTGAAGTTTAAATATACACCTGCTAATACATTTTAATTTCAATACATTGAAAATTGGGGGCCCTCAAAAAAAGGGCAAGTAGACAGAAAGAGTGAATGAGGGCAGGTCTGTTCCACCTGGAACAGACCATGTGCCATTAAATTGGATTCAAATTATATGCAGGGTGCACATACACATCACTGCTTCCCAGCCAAGCCTCAATCTTGAGAAGCAAAATGGCAGCCAGGGGGAGGAGAACTTGGTTGGAGGAAGATGGGAGAAGGGGAATGCCATAAGCTTCCCTGCTAAGAGAGCACTCAAGGGGCCCCTCACTGGCTCCTCCAATCACAGAAGTATAAGAAAATCAGAGTCCAGGAGCACCTTTAAGACCAACAAAGATTTATTCAAGGCGTGAGCTTTCGAGTGCAAGCACCTAGCTGGAGTGAGGAAGGGAGGAGAGGCAGAAGCAAGCAAGGCCAGAAGTCAGAGCAACCAGCTCTTGTGGTGGAAGGAAGAATTCTTTTGCTTCCAGCAGCAACCTCACCGGTAACTTTGGAAGCCACTTGCTTTCATGGGTGGAGCCTCTAGAAATGTTCAGGATGCAAAACATATTGTATCCTTTGTTTTGTTTTGGTTTTTTTGCACAAATTCCAGGCCTTTTACTGTCCTTTTTCCTGCCTTTTTTTTTTTTGCAAAAGCAGACCTGATATCTCTTGGGACTCATTCACACAGCGACTTTACCTTCCTTACATACATCGTTGTTGTTGCTAGGTGCGAAGTCGTGTCCGACCCATAGCGTCAACATGGTAATTCACGGAGAGGTGGGAGTTAAAAAAACTGAGTGGTCTGGGTGTTGTGAGATTTGCTAGCTAGCAAAACACCTAGAATGGCCAAAATGCTATTATGGAGGATAAGAACAAGAGGGGGCTGGCAGAAGGAACCGCAGAGACCAAAACAAGCAATGTTGCTATTGCCTTTTTTGCAAGAAAGGGACAGGATGAACAGCGGTAGATGGTGCCTCTTGAGGCAGGAAGGATAGTCTGGGTCTGAGGAGAAAGGCCCTGAGGGTGACAGCAGCAGACAAGCACAGAAATAGGTCAAGGGCCGCAGGCGGTCCGCAGGCCTCAGGTTGGGGACCCCTGCCACAGATGATCATATCACCCAATAAACATCTAACAAATTTAAAAAATATATTAAGAATTAATTACTTCCCACCCATTCAGCAACCCCTTCCGGGGATGTCAAGAAACCCCAGGGTTTCACAAAACCCTGGCTGGGAAAGCCCAGAGTGGAAAATGCGGGCTTTGATGGACCAAGGCAGCATAAGGCGGATTCACGCATGCGCACTAGGAAGGACAGTGGAAAACTGAGACAAGGGAATATTTGCGACATACTCCCCATGGATAAAAAACCAGCACTACGCATCGCTTGAAGGACGACATCTATTTCCAGAGACAGGAGACTGACATTGCTGCAAAAGCAGGGACAGTTTCTAGAAGACTGGCTACTGGGTCACAACAATGCCCCTTCCGCACACTTGAGTCGTAAGGCGTGGGGCCTAAGCATGGACAGAAATGCTGCAAGGAATACATGTGCGCAAGGCACATAGCATGCCGAGGATATTCTATCCTCCAAAGTTAACCCCCCCCACGTCCCAGTGACGTTCAGAGACTCTACAGCAGGGGTAGTCAAACTGCGGCCCTCCAGATGCCCATGGACTACAATTCCCAGGAGCCCCTGCCAGCATTCGCTGGCAGGGGCTCCCGGGAATTGTAGTCCATGGACATCTGGAGGGCCGCAGTTTGACTGCTCCTGCTCTACAGAAATCAAGTTCACCAGCCAATCACAGCACAATCAGAAGGCTGGGTCATACTGTCCGTCGCCACCGAAAACCAGCGTAATGCTCTGCATTCTCTCTCTCTCTCGCCTCACTGATTTCAGTGGAAGTTATTTCGATGCCAAATTTTGACACGCACCCCCTCCGTCACCGCCGGAGCACCGATGGGCTGCGTCCAAGCATTCTGCAAAGGTAAAGGTGGTGTCTCCCGTCATGGGCAGGATGCCCCACCTGTAGCAGAGGAGCAGTGTCTGGAGAACGGAGAGGTTTTGTGCGCTCTTTGTGCCAACATATCTTTCCAAGAGGTGGAGTGAATTATACTCCTTCTCGATAAAGACGAGATGCTTCATCACACTATTAAGCATGGAGGAAAAACACACAGGCCATGTTTGTGTGAAGGCAAAGGCATCGCTGACAGCAGCAGAGGTGTTTGGACAGCGGCAAATTGTCCATCAACAACTGCACATTCTTCTCTGGGGCAAGCTCTGAAAGAGGAGTTTTGAAGGTTTTCGGGGGTAAAAAGGTAAAGGTAAAGGTATCCCCTGTGCAAGCACCGGGTCATGTTTGACCCTTGGGGTGACGCCCTCTAGCGTTTTCATGGCAGACTCAATACGGGGTGGTTTGCCAGTGCCTTCCCCAGTCAGTACCGTTTACCCCCCAGCAAGCTGGGTCCTCATTTGACCGACCTCGGAAGGATGGAAGGCTGAGTCAACCTTGAGCCGGCTGCTGGGATTGAACTCCCAGCCTCATGGGCAGAGCTTTCAGACGGCTGCCTTACCACTCTGCGCCACAAGAGGGGGTACGTAGTCTGAATAGCCTTCCTGCTCTACTTTGGGTATGAGAATTTGGGGGGGGGAGGGGAGAACTGCCACATCCCACCATTTTTAAAATCACAAGAGAGCGTGCCAAGGATCAGCTAAAATCAAGGGGGTCCTCGGTGTTTTTGAGCCTGCGGGCACTGCCGGGAGAGCGAGGCGGGCACCGCCCCAAAACGGTCGTCACAAGAGGCGGGGCCAACCACAAAATAGGAGGGAATGGATTCTTGCATAACACCCAATGGTTACCTGCTCGACATTTCAGGCAGGGGCCCTGTTTAGTGGGATGCCTTTCAAACCAAATGGATTTTTTTACAAAGTATTTTCTTGCATGCTCTGAACTTTTCTTCAAACGTCAGCACAGTTGGTTGGGACTCTGATGGGGAGAGGAAAGGCGACTGTAAGCCGCTTTTAGACTCAGGAGGAAAAAGTGGCATATAAGAACCAACTCTTCTTCTTCTTCAGTAATCTCAGGGCTCTCTCAGCCTCCCCTCCCTCACAGGGTGTCTGTTGTGGGGAAAGGAAAGGGCAGGTGATTATAAGCCACTTTGAGACTACTCCGGGTAGAGAAAAGTGGCATATAAGAACCAACTCTTCTTCTTCTTCAGTAATATCAGGGCTCTCTCAGCCTCACCTCCCTCACAGGGTGTCTGTCGTGGGGAGAGGAATGGGAAGGCGACTGTAAGCCGCTTTGAGGTTCCTTCCAGTGGAGAAAAGCGGCATATAAAAACCAACTCTTCTTCTTCTTCTTCTGAGAAAGCCCGTTATCCCCCTCCCGTTATCCAAGCCACTCGCCAGGCACCAGAAAACGTGTCTGCATGCACCCTCGCCCTCACAGACTCCACAACGAGACCCTTGCATTAAAGTATGACTGATTCATAGCAAGTAATCCCCCAGCCTGGATCAGACAAATCTCTGAAAGACTCCCCAACAACATATATGTGCCCAACGGGCCGCTAAAAGATGGTTCACAGTCTGGGGAGAGAGCGTGGTCAAGGTTCTGCAGACCCCTGTTCCACGGCACGAGGGCCTGCCTAACAGCCCTGGGCTAAGACCAGCAGTTTGTTAATGTTTGGGAGAAGTTGAACCGTGGAAGGAGGTAAAGTTCTCTGACTTGGAGGGTTTTTATTGCATTGCACTAAGGAACAGCAGCGGGGCAATCCCCCGACTTCGTCGTACAACTGCTTCCGCACGTCCGTAGTTCCGCCAAGCCGACTCGGAACACTCTCAATTTCCGCCTTTGATCCACGCTGGGTGGCCATTTGGAGAGTGCGTCACATTCTCCCCCTTAAACAAACAACAAATTTCAAAACGGGGGCTTTCGAGGAGCGCTACTTTTACAAATTGTCCCCTGGCACATTCCCTTAGCCTGGAAAGCTAAAGCTGGAGGTAAGCTTGCGGTAAATATGGAAAAGTCCGAGCCATGCGCGTGACGGGGAGGGGATATCCGAAGAGTATTTAAAAAAAAAAAAACATCAACCCTGAACTACGTCTTTCCCGTCCTGTGGTTCTACTCATATATTCATCTAAAAGACACACAAGAGGGAACGTACTGAAAAGCATGGAGTCTACAAGATGCACTTGGTCACCGACAGCTAGATGGAATCAAGAAGCAAAATGACCACGACAACGTCCGGGAAGCCAAAACAGAAACAAGGACAGTGATACAGGGGGGCGACGGGGCGCGGACACAGCTATTCCTCAGGGTCAAAACTTACTCAACGCCAGAGGCAGTTGCTTGACATTAATTTATGTAATTTTTTTTTTGCCATTTTAAACATCCCAGCATATTTTTAAAAAAAACAAAACAAACAAAAAAAAACCTAAAACAGTCTTTCCGTCGGTACTAAAATGCGGACACGCTTTTGAGGGAGGAGGGCGGGAGAAAAGGGGGTCGTTTTGTGTCGTCCCCCCTGATCCCAATCGCAACGGTGATCGTCAGATTCCACGGCGAAAATCTCGAGAAAAGATTCTTCTTGGAAAAATAATTCCCATGTCTTGCGGCTTTCCTGCATGCACGTCGCTGGAACCGAAGGCCCCTGGGCGCCGTCTTTTAAGAGCTCACCAAAACGTAGATCATGCTGTTGGGGAGGAAAGAAACAGGCATTACTAATTCCGTGGGATTTGATGCCCTGACCTGGATAAAGAAGAAGCTTGTTTATTTGTTATTTATACTTTTGATTTCTATCGCACGGCTCACGGCAGTTTGCATAATACGCAGGCGTTGAAATCCTACAATAAAATTTAAAAAACCTTCAATAACATTTTAAAAACAACCTACTAATGGCACTGTCAACAGAATTATAGAGGAACGGGTATATTTTGCAACCGGCCAGCAAAGGGGTGTCCTGGCTTAGAGGGGACATTTACGTCTGGATCCTGGCCTCAACCAAACACCTGGCAGGAGAGGTCTGTCTAGCAGGCACTGCAGAACTGAGGCAGCTCCCCCAGGGCCCTGAAGTTCTTCTGGGAGCTTGTTCCACCAGGTAGGGGTCAAGATCAAAAACACCCTGGCCCTGGTCGAGGCCAGGCCGACTTCTCTCCGATTTTGTACCCCACTTTTCACTAACGGAAGGAGTCTCAAAGTGGCTTCCAATCGCTCTGTGAGATCAGTACTATCAGGACTGTGACTAACCCAAGGTCACCCAGCCGGCTGCATGTGGAGGAGTGGGGAATCAAAGCCGGCTTGCCAGATTAGAAGCTGCTGCTCTTAGACGATGAAGAGTTGGTTTTTATATGCTGCTTTTCTCTACCCGACGGAGTCTCCAAGCGGCTTGCAGTCGCCTTCCCTTCCTCTCCCATCTACTGTGAGGGAGGTGAGGCTGAGAGAGCCCTGAGATTACTGTTCAGTCAGAACAGCTCTAACATGACTGTGACTGGCCCAGACTGACATGGCCCACCATCTGGAATGATGTGGGGAGAGGAAGAGCCAATAGGTTCCCGGTGTCTTGTACCACGCCCAGCTCACACCAGTTGGGCCGCTTCTCCTGTCCTGGAGATGAACTGGCCTATTTGAAGCCTCTTCAAAGCAGACCCCCGCCCTTGCTTTACACTACAGAGAGACTCTGTTTTCTTATCTGTGTTTCTTTGTGGTATGCATAATTATCCTCTAGTGGAGCTAGTACCTATGCGTTAGACAAGCAGACTGTCTAGATCACAGAATCAACGAGTTAGAAGGGACCACCTGGGTCATCTAGTCCAACACCCTGCACTATGCAGGACACTCCCAACCCTATCGCTCCTCCACTGTCACCTGCCAGCCCCTTGAGCCTTCACAGAATCAGCCTCTCCGTCAGACGGCTCTCCAGCCTCTGATTAAAAATCTCCAAAGATGGAGACCCCCCCCCACCCGAGGAAGCCTGTTCCACTGAGAAACCATTCTGTCAGGAAATTCTTCTGTAAGTTGAGATGGAATTTAGAATCATAGAATCAGAAGGGACCTCCTGGGCCATCTAGTCCAACCCCCTGCACTATGCAGGACACTCACAACCCTCTCGCTCATCCACTGTCACCTGCCACCCCCTTGAGCCTTCACAGAATCAGTCTCTCTGTCAGATGGCTCTCCAGCCTCTGTTTAAATATCTTCAAAGATGGAGAACCCACCACCTCCCGAGGAAGCCTGTTCCATCTTTTCACTAACGGAACATCCATCTTCTGGATGTTTAGATGGGATTGAATTAATTTCATTCCACTAGTTCTGGCCTGTCACTCTGGGTTTGATTCCCCGCCCCTCCACATGCAGCCAGGTGAGTGACTTTGGCCTCCTCACAGCCCTAACAGTGCTGTTCTGACAGGGCAGTTCTCTCAGACCTCTCTCAACCCCACCTCCCTCACAGGGTGTCTGTTGTGGGGAGAGGAAAGGGAAGGAGATTGGAAGCCGCTTTGAGCCTCCTCCCAGCAGTGAAAAGCAGAGCATAAAAACCGACTCTTCTTCTTTATTACTATTGTGAGAGTGTCAATGCAATGTGGACAGGACAGAATATAAAATCCCAAATACGTTTTCAAAATAAAGACGAAAATCGGGGACTCACCCATATAGGTAGTAAAAAAAGGATAGAAGGTAAAATGCTAGTTTGCACCACCCTTCCTTCTGGCAATAGGCTAAGACGTCTGCATTCATGATAGTGGTGGGGTCGTAGAGCCCGGGGCCGCTCATCACAGGCCGACTCATGTACCTGGAAGAGAGAAGGCGCCTTTGAAGAAGAATCATAGAATCCTAGAGTTGGAAGGGGCCATACAGGCCATCTAGTCCAACCCCCTGCTCAACTGGAGAGCCAGTTTGGTGTAGTGGTTAGGAGTGCGGACTTGTAATCTGGCATGCCAGGTTCGATTCTGCGCTCCCCCACATGCAACCAGCTGGGTGACCTTGGGCTCGCCACGGCACTGATAAAACTGTTCTGACCGGGCAGTGATATCAGTGCTCTCTCAGCCTCACCCACACCACAGGGTGTCTGTTGTGGGGAGAGGAATGGGAAGGCGACTGTAAGCCGCTTTGAGCCTCCTTCGGGAAGGGAAAAGCGGCATATAAGAACCAACTCTTCTTCTTCTTCTTCTTCTTCAACGCAGGATCAGCCCAAAGCATCCTAAAGCATCCAAGAAAAGTGTGCATCCAACCTTTGCTTGAAGACTGCCAGTGAGGGGGATCTCACCACCTCCTTAGGCAGCCTATTCCACTGCTGAACTACTCTGACTGTGAAAAACTTTTTCCTGATATCTAGCCTATATCGTTGTACTTGAAGTTTAAACCCATTACTGCGTGTCCTCTCCTCTGCAGCCAGCAGAAGCGGCAGGACAAGAAAGGCCATTCGAACACAAGGAACCTCTGCGATCGGAGACACGCAGCCTCCATCCCACCCAAAGCATTGATACAGAATGTCCAGGGACATCTGGAAAGCCAGAATTTGCCCTCTCCCCCCCCCCCCCCCCGCCCGGACTTAGGGGAAATGGTTACCTTGGAGGGGGACTCTCCAGGCTCCACTCCCACTGTCCCCTGAGGTGTTGTTTTTGACCTTTAAGGCCCTTTGCAGTCAGGGCCCCAGATATGTGAGGGACCGCCTGTTGCCCTATGTCCCCCGCAAGGCTTTAGGCTCTGTGGGTACTGACGTTTTGGTGATTCCCGGCCCTAGAGAAGCATGCCTGGCCTCAGTCAGGGCCAGGGCCTTTCCGGTCCTGGCCCCGACCTGGTGGAATGAGCTCCCGATCGAGCTGCGGGCCCTGCGGGAACTTTCTGCATTCTGCAGGGCCTGCAAAATGGAGCATGGTCAGCAAGGCCAGGAATGACCAGCAAGTTGATATCCATAGCTTGCAAAGCCCTGCAGGCGACATAGGGCAGCAGGCAGTCCTTCAGCTAAGGGGGTCCCAGACCGTGAAGGGCCTTAACAGTCAAAACCAAAACCTTGAACCTGATCCAGGCTGCAATGGGTAACCAATGTAGCTGCCTCAGCACAGGCTGGATGTGGGCCCTCCAAGGTGTGCCAGTGAGGACCCTTGCAGCCGCATTTTGCACTAATTGCAATTTCTGGGTCAGAGGCAAGGGCAGGCCCGTGTAGAGCGAATGACAGAAATCGATTCTGGAGGTGACTGTCACATAGATCACCGTGGCCAGCTGTTCGGAGGACAGAGAGGGCGCTAGTAGCCGTGCCTGACAAAGATGGAAAAATGCCTGGGCTACTTTTTTCACCTGTGCCTCCACGGTCAGCAAGGCACCTATGGTCACCCCAAATTCCTGGAGCACGGTGGTTAAGTTGCATCCTATCCAGGACGGGTAAGCTTGCTTCCTGTTCTGCCCTCCTACTTCCCAGCCACAGGACCTCTGTCTTGGAGGGGTTGAGTTTCAGGCGACTGTGCTCAAGCCATCCAGCCACAGCTTCCAAACATCTGGTGAATGGTTCCTGGGGGGGGGGGGGAGTCCGGGCAGCCATCCATGAGGAGATAGAGCATTGGCATATTGATGACAACCCAGACCTAAGCTCCGGACCAACTGTGCCAGAGGGCACGTAAAGATGCTTTCCATGACCAGAGTGATGCCAAACTCTGGCTAGCATTACCTCCAAATGTGGTAAGCCAGCAATGGCATATTGAGACCCAACGTGAGCCACTCCGTCGCACACAGAAACATAACGCAGAAGAATGCATGGATGAGATATTCGGGAAGGACGAGCTGCAAAGGAACAGAACGCAGGTCAGGCCAACTAGATTACGATGTTGAACACATTTCAGCCATGGTGATGAATTTGGGGTTGAGGAGAACGCACAGCGTTATTTGGGGGGGGGGTGGAAAGAGAAATAAGCAACACAAGCATTAGGCAAGGTAGTTAACACCTGGCATGTTACACATGTCACACTGCACTTGAGTAGACCACGGTAATGTTTTAAACCAGTGGTCCCCAACCTTTTTTAGGCTGGGGACCGGCAGGGCATCGGGCCGCGCCCGCAGGGACCGCGCCCGCGCGGGCCACGCCCACGCTTCGGGCCGCGCCCGGCCGCGCCCGCCGGCCGCACCTGCGAGCCGCGCCCGGCCGCACCCGCCGGCCGCACCCGCGAACCGCGCCCGGCCGCGCCCGCGGATCGGGCCGCGCCGGCGCGGCCTGCACGGGCGCGGCCCGGCCCTGATTCCTTCTCCCCGCCCTCTCGCAGTAAGTAGCTTCCCGGGCCGCAAGTTTGCGGCCTGGGAAGTTTTTTACTGCGGGGGGGGGCGGGGAGAGGGAGCCGCGGCCCGGCGCCATGGCCTTTGCGGCCCGGCACCGGGCCGCAGCCCGCAGGTTGGGGACCACTGTTTTAAACAGTTTGCACGTTTTTAAAAATTAAATCCCTGCACATTTTGGACAAGAATCGGTTACTTAGAGAGGTTGTTTATACTTTACGTTTTTCAAATTCTCACCCCAGCGAGAAATTAGCTTTACTCCAGGGCTGTTCCCACCCACCTTCACATTATGCTCACGGGGAACCTACTATTCTCCAGGATTTTCCTGCTTGCTTCGATTGAGCAAACCACGGTTTGCAGCAGGATTCCTAGATGCAGAAGCTGCAATTACCTCCTTGTGCCACTTAAGTCAAGCACCGTTTACTTTGGAGGGGCTGCGGCTCCGTGGAAGAGAAACCTGCCTGGCACGCCGAAGTTCACAGGTTCAGTCCTGGGCATCTCGAATTTAAAAGGCTCGAGTGACGGGAAAGGACTCCGAGACAGAGGTGGTGCCAGACTACTTAGCCGACACTTGACGGACCAGCAATCGGGTTCACTTGCAGGCAGCATCATGTGTAGCTCACCCGCAAGTCCAAAGAAAACACTTTTGAAGTGGCCAAAAATGCACACGCAGACATACAAACCTTCTGCCAAAGAATTCAAGACATTTCACACACACACCCCAAAAAATTCCAGAGATATTCTGTCCACTGTTTTTCCCAATCAGGTTGGGAGCTAACCTTAGCAGGGCCAACCTTAGCAGAGCTAATTCTCTGAAGAAATTAGCCATGTTCACAATTCCCACGGGCCCAGACTGCGGGAGATAGCAGGCCCGAAAGAGGCCCGATTTGTCAGCAACAAGAGTTGGGTCATTTTCAGTCCTGGCCCCAACGTTCCGGAATTGGCTCCTTCACAATTCTGCTGAGCCTGTAAAGAAAAGGAAGGCTCTGGCCCAGGTGAGCGTCTCTGTCTTCCTGGCTCTCCGACCCCAAATTTATGATTCTGACATTCACTTCATTTAGTCTGGGTAGGTTAAGAGGGGATGAGTTTCAGTGTTTTTATTGTTGGTTGTACTTGTAGCTGTGGTTTTAGCTCTTTGTAAGCCTCCCGGTGCCTGTCTTGAGGAAGAATGGACAAGGTAAAAATCTAAGGAGTGAATGAATAAATAAATTCTGTTGGGTTTTTTTTTAATCCACAGCACACTTTATATCTTGTTATTTATTTATATTTATATTTATTTATTAACTTGTATACCACCGCTCTCAAAGACTCATGGCAGTTTACAGTAAGAATAAAAACAGCATAACCATTAAAATCTTCCAACACATGAGGAAGAAGAAGAGGAGGAGGAGGAGGAGTTGGTTCTTATATGCCGCTTCTCTCTACCCGAAGGAGGCTCAAAGCGGCTTCCAGTCGCCTTCCCTTTCCTCTCTCCACAACAACGGACACCCTATGAGGTGGGTGAGGCTGAGAGAGCCCTGAGATTGCTGAAGAAGAAGAAGAGTTGGTTCTTATATGCTGCTTTTCTCTGCCCGATGGAGTCTCAAAGCGGCTTACAGTCGCCTTCCCTTCCTCTCCCCACAACAGACCCCCTGTGAGGGAGGTGAGGCTGAGAGAGCCCTGATATTCCTCCTCTGTCAGAACAGCTTTATCAGTGCTGTGGCGAGCCCAAGGTCACCCAGCTGGCTGCAGAATCAAACCCGGCGTGCCAGATCAGAAGTCCGCCCTCTTAACCACGACACCAAACTGGCTCTGGTTATCCATCTCCCTTCCCCTGTCCAGTTGCAGTCAGGAGCTCTTTCATGAAGAGCGAGGGTCCTGATCTTAATAGTTTTAGGGGATCCCCTGCAGATAACTCCGGGACCTCAGACCGGCCTCAACCATACGCCTGGTGGAAGAGCTCTGTCTTGCAGGCCCTGCAGAAAGCTGATCACTCCGGCAGGCTGGGGCCAGGGCTGAAAAAGCCCTGGATAGGCATGTACACAGCTATGCTTCCCAACCATATTGTGCATGATCGCACCATTTTGGAAGCCGCTTTGAGACTCCTTCGGGTAGAGAAAAGCAGCATCTAAGAACCCACTCTTTTTCTGAAATACCAAACTCAAGGGTTCAGGGTGGCAGGTGTTTAGTGCTCTGGGGTAAAAGACATTTGTAATTGACTTTTTAGTTTCTTCACATCACTTCTTGCAGCGAAAACCTACGAATACATGCCCTCTGATTAAAGGGAAGCCTGTTACGGCTGCCAAAGAGAATCGGTGAAATAATTGCCACAATCATGTAGACCATTGACCTAATATCTCTGACTATTTATCTCTAAATGCATCCAGGACAAAAGCAGACAGTGCAATTAGCACTGAAAACTTAAGATTCCCAAATGCCATACAATATGTACTCAAACATGCAGATCCCATAAATCAGCCAAGATACCTGGCCACTAAAAATAAAAGTAAGACTCAAATTCATACCCCTATGCTCTCCCTTTCCCACAAATTATTTCTGTCTTAAACACGTTCTTTTCTGCACATCCCCGCATGTTCTTTTGACACAGTGATCTCCATCTCTGGCTGCATTTCAAGGCACACAACTTAACAACCCAAAAGTGATCCAAGGATCCACCTATGCCACATATAGTTTCAAATAATTGACAAGAGAGCTCACTTCTAACATGCATATGAGAATTCTGGTTTCAACTTTTCGCCCTCTGTGATAAAGGGAATGCAGTGAACATTTCCTCCCCTTCCCACATGGAATGAGAGATGTCCGAGTAGGGTAAACTGTTTCATGTGCAAACACCATCCTGGCTCCGAGTAATCTCGGTCTTCCAACTTCCTGCTTTCTAGAAGTCCCAACTGGGGACCAGTTCCAACGTCACCAATTTGCACTCAACTCCCCAGCCAGTTCCTTCTGGTATCCTTCTGGCTCTTAACTACTTTCCAAAACTCCCATGGAGATAAATTCGGGTGGGTAGCCATGTTGGCATGAAGGCAACAAAGTTTCAGTCCAGTGGCGCTTTCTAGTGTGCATGTACACGAAAGCTTATGTCCAAAATTAAACCTGGTCTTAAGGTATCCCCTGTGCAAGCACCGAATCATGCCTGACCCTTGGGGTGACGCCCTCCAGCGTTTTCATGGCAGACTCAATACGGGGTGGTTTGCCAGTGCCTTCCCCAGTCATTACCGTTTACCCCCCAGCAAGCTGGGTCCTCATTTGACCGACCTCGGAAGGATGGAAGGCTGAGTCAACCTTGAGCCGGCTGCTGGGATTGAACTCCCAGCCTTATGGGCAAAGCTTTCAGACAGCTGCCTTACCACTCTGCGCCACAAGAGGCTCTAAACCTGGTCTTAAAGATGCCTAAAAGATGCCACTGGGCTCAGATGTTCTATTTCTCAAACGCCCATCGCTGAAGGAGTTTTTATTTGCTCAGGTTTTTCAAAGCGCATATACCAGGGGTAGTCAAACTGCGGCCCTCCAGATCTCCATGGACTACAATTCCCAGGAGCCCCTGCCAGCGAATGCTGGCAGGGGCTCCTGGGAATTGTAGTCCATGGACATCTGGAGGGCCGCAGTTTGACTACCCCTGGCAAATACTGTGTCTTTTGCACCAGCAGCTATGGCTTGAGGTACATTCTAGCAATTCCAGGCCAAAAAGAGCCATTTTGACCAACGCTTCCTTGGTCTGCTTGGCCAGTGGCCACTGGCATAAAGAAGCTGAAGTAAAGGGAAAGGATGGAGAAAGGGGATGTGTTGGGACCAATCATACCTGTTTGGACCGCCCAATCCCCTGGGCAAGTACCTGTACATAAATAATAATTTATGTTGACGGGAACTATCATTGCTCTCTTTGAATGGCTGGCACTTAAGAGACAGCAGGGAGCTGTTCCAGTTGGCAGCAGGGGACAGAACTCATGGTAATGAGTTTCAATTACAGGCAGAGAGATACTGGTTGAATATTAGGGAACAATGTTTTACATCAGAGTAGTTCAGCAGTGGAAGGGGCTGCCTAAGGAGGTGGGGGGCTCCCCCTTACTGGCTGTCTTCAAGCAGCAGCTGGACAGATCCTTCTCCTGGATGCTTGAGGCTGGTCCTGCACTGAGCAGGGGGTGGACTAGATGGCCTGCATGGCCCCTTCCCACTCTAGGATTCTAGGAGTCTGGTTCAGCAGTAGAAGGGGCTGCCTCAGGAGGTGGGGAGCTCCCCCTCACTGGCCGTCTTCAAGCAGCGGCTGGACAGATCCTTCTCCTGGATGCTGGAGGCTGATCCTGCACTGAGTAGGGGGTGGGACTAGATGGCCTGGATGGCCCCTTCCCACTCTAGGAGTCTAGGAGTCTAGTTCAGCCGTGGAAGGGGCTGCCTAAGGAGGTGGGGAGCTCCCCCTCAATGGCCGTCTTCAGGCAGCGGCTGGACAGATCCTTCTCCTGGATGCTGGAGGCTGATCCTGCACTGAGCAGGGGGTGGGACTAGATGGCCTGGATGGCCCCTTCCCACTCTAGGAGTCTAGGAGTCTAGTTCAGCAGTGGAAGGGGCTGCCTAAGGAGGTGGGGAGCTCCCCCTCACTGGCCGTCTTCAAGCAACGGCTGGACAGATCCTTCTCCTGGATGCTGGAGGCTGATCCTGCACTGAGTAGGGGGTGGGACTAGATGGCCTGGATGGCCCCTTCCCTCTCTAGGAGTCTAGGAGTCTAGTTCAGCAGTGGAAGGGGCTGCCTAAGGAGGTGGGGAGCTCCCCCTCACTGGCCGTCTTCAAGCAGCGGCTGGACAGATCCTTCTCCTGGATGCTGGAGGCTGATCCTGCACTGAGCAGGGGGTGGGACTAGATGGCCTGGATGGTCCCTTCCCTCTCTAGGATTAATTGTTGGCCATCCTTTGCTCCCTAAGCAGCTAAAGCACCTTGGCCAACTTGAGGACAGTGAAGATTTGAGTCACTTGCCTTGGACAGTCTAGCAATTTCTCTTCACAAGCCTGGTGCAATTTAGGGCTCGGCTCCCCATCCATGCCACCAAAATAGGGACGCTTAAAAAAAAAATGTAGCTGACGGATCGCAAACCTCTCAACTATGATTTGAAAAGCAGAAAGCTTTTCAAGGAGAGAAAGTGTCCGAGTGCATCTTGGGAAAGTCCAGGCCCTTTCTTGTCCTTTCTCCAAGGTGAGCCCCTCTGTCTGTCAAATCAAGATTTAGCTAACTAGGATACCTCCTGTAATCGGAGTTTAAAGCTGTGGTTCAGAAAAATTTAAAACCCTGAGACTGAAAAGTAGAAAGTCCATCCGCTTCCTCTTATCCTTCCTCTGTCCAAGGTGAACCTTCCTGTCATTATGACCAAGGCATCGAAATACATCAATGCTAACCACATTTCCTAGAAATTGTTAAAATGCTGGAATACAAAAGCAGGAGTCAAGCTTGGGAGAGTAGGCTCCCTTTCTTCTGTCCTTCCTTACTAAAAGGTGAGCTCACCTTGCAGTCTAACCATGACTCAGCATCACATCTGCACCAATGCTGACCAGGGTTCCTGCTGGAACCAGGGTTAAAACCATGGTTGTAAGATTAGAAAACCCTGACTGAAGAGGGAACTTGGCAGACTTTGGCTCTTAAATAGAATCATAGAATCATAGAGTTGGAAGGGGCCATACAGGCCATCTAGTCCAACCCCCTGCTCAACACTGGATCAGCCCTAAGCATCCTAAAGCATCCAAGAAAAGTGTGTATCCAACCTTTGCTTGAAGACTGCCAGTGAGGGGGAACTCACCACCTCCTTAGGCAGCCTATTCCACTGCTGAACTACTCTGACTGTGAAAAAATTTGTACTTGAAGTTTAAACCCATTACTGCGTGTCCTCTCCTCTGCAGCCAACGGAAACAGCATCCTGCCCTCCTCCAAGTGACAACCTTTCAAATACTTAAAGAGGGCTATCATGTCCCCTCTCAACCTCCTTTTCTCCAGGCTGAACATTCCCAAGTCCCTCAACCTATCTTCATAGGGCTTGGTCCCTTGGCCCCAGATCATCTTCGTCGCTCTCCTCTGTACCCTTTCAATTTTATCTACGTCCTAAATGTATAAACCTCTTAAAAATCTAAGGGGCACCAGGACCTGTCGATAAATTTAACTAGATGTAGAATTTAAGCATGGAACAGTTTTCCCCGTCTCTTTAAAAGCAAGCAGATCGACAAGGCACAGAGCTCATGACGTTACAACAACCCTGGACAGACAGAAGACAGGCGGATGAACCAGCACAGTGAAGGTCAACTGAAGTCATACAGATGCTCCAAACGAAATGGAAAGCAAAAGAGTGGCGTTAAAACATTAAACTAAAAAGCAGTACACACCTTTAATGCAATTTTGACTCTTTTAATCTTTTTAACCTTTTCAACTGTCTTTGTACCGAAAATGTAAAAAGCAGATTGAAAGAATGTTAGTAGGACAGTGGACAAGATCACTGGTAGATAAATTAAGTCAGAATTTCAAGCTCAAAAGGGGGGGGGAATGGGGAGGGGAGGAAGGATTCTGCCAAGATAGCATAACTCTGTTAGATCTTAGTCAACAATATTGTTCTCATGCAGATTAAACCAATCCTCTCTCGCCAAAGGAGAGAGAAAACCTGACCGGGAATTGACGCAAAGAGATCTCTCTCGTGTTAACTTACAGGGTTGAGCGTATTACACTGGTCTATGGGATTCTTGTAGTCAGTCTTCAGTTCATCAAAAGCTATAATCTAGAATGAAATTAGAACAGTTAGGGAAGTGCAAAGACAGCCCAGTCAGGATTGGTAGCTCTGCCCCAAAGCCATTAACAAGCCTAAGTTCAAAGACAGCCTTCCCACGGGCGACACCCCACCCAATCATCCCTCTTCTTAAATCGGGGGTTGGCAACGTGATGCCCACAGCCAGCACGACACTAAACACCTTTTCTAGCATCCAACAGGTGGTTTTAGACAGCAGGAGAAGCCAGGTGAGAGCCAGCGTGGTGTTGTGGTTAAGAGCCACGGCATCTAATCTGACAAGCTGGGTTTGATCCCACCCTCCTCCATATACAGCCAGCTGGGTGACAGGGCTCTCTCACCTACCCCTCACCTACCTCCCAGGGTGTCTCCCCACAACAGACACCCCATGAGGTAGGTGCGGCTGAGGGAACAAGAAGAGTTGGTTCTTAGATGCCGCTTTTCTCTACCCAAAGGAGTCTCAAAGCAGCATACATTCACCTTCCCTTTCCTCTCCCTGTGAGGGAGGTGAGGCTGAGAGAGCCCTGATATTCCTGCTTGGTCAGAACAGCTTTATCAGGGCTGTGACTGGCCCAAGGTCACCCAGCTGGCTGCATGTGGGGGAGCAGAGAATCAAACCCGGCTCACCAGATTAGAAATTCGCCCTCCTAACCACTATACCAAGCTGGCCTAGCGGAGCAGTTCCCAGACTGAGCAGAATAGACCTGCTGTGATCTTCCGATGGGCAAGGAGCAGTGCCAGACCCTGTGTGGTTTCAGATTGCTGGTGGTGAGCGGGGCTTCCAGAGCCGCTGATCTGCCGTTCATGCACACCGCTTCGATGTGGCATCGGGATGCCGATTTAGCCAACGTGTCCCGAGGGGATCGGCTGGGGAGAAGAGGCCGCTGTTGCGTGCCCTTCACAAGCTGAAAGCAAGCGAGAGAGAGCAGGTTTCCGGATGGAAACGCTCTCGTGTTGCTTCATGAATGATCCAGCACTCTGCTCCTGTTTGTGCAGACATTCAGGCCCGGGTGCCGAAGGCAGCTGCTCATTACTGAACTGGCAATGGCGTGCGCTAAACAATTCTAGGCCACAGGCTCCAATGCCGAGAGCGGAAGCTGCACTCCACCCTTCCCTTCAGGAGTTGGGAGTAAGTAGATTTCTCAACAAGCCTGGAGAAAAACATCCTTGCTAGTTGTCCGGCAGCACGAGGCTCTCTCTAAGCAAACTAAATAAGGTGTGGAAATAGGCAGCTGAACTTTTGGTGGCCTGGAGATAAAGAATATCATTTAGCTTTTTTACAAACAACATCTCATTAAGCCTCACTTAAAGGGGAAGGACCTTTTTGTCTAGGCAGTCAGCCACCCCACACAGAAAGAGCATTAATGTAGCACGATGCCAGGAAAAGGGCCAAAACATCTCCCCATATCATTCTGTGGTGACAGGTGTCACCATAGTCCTTGGATTCTCAACAGAGTCTCCTGCACGAGGACCCCGTTGGCACCTCGCTCGTAACCTCAGACTTTCCACCGTGAAAACTCAACACTCTGGCCCTTGAATGCTTAGATCAGGCGTAGGCAAACTGTGGCTCTCAAGATGTCCATGGACTAAAATTCTCATGGGAATAGTAGTCCATGGACATCTGGAGGGCCACAGTTTGCCTACCCCTAACTTAGATCCGTACTACCAAACTACACCCCAATTTCACCTGGCCCCATCCCCTGAATGCCTGAACAGAAGCCCTGACCTGGATAACCTAGACAAGCCCGATCCCATCAGATCACAGAAGCTAAGGAGGGGTGACCGTAGCTAGGATGTGGATGGGGGATCTCCAAGGATAAGGAAGGCTATCCTCAAAGAAAGGGGAAGTCAACCTGTGGTTCTCCAGATGTTCATGGACTACAATTCCCACGAGCCCCTGCCAGCAAAGGACATCAGAGAAGCCCTGCTGGGTCAGACCAGGGGTCCCTCCAGTCCAGCCTCCTGTCTCACACAGGGGCCAGCCAGTCCCTCTGGAGGGCCAGCAACAGGGCAGAGAGGCCGAGGCCTTCCTAAGGACATCAGGAGAGCCCTGCTGGGTCAGACCAGGGGTCCATCCAGTCCAGCCTCCTGTCTCACACAGGGGCCAGCCAGTTCCTCTGGAGGGCCAGCAACAGGGCAGAGAGGCCGAGGCCTTCCTAAGGACATCAGGAGAGCCCTGCTGGGTCAGACCAGGGGTCCCTCCATTCCAGCCTTTTGTCGCACACAGGGGCCAGCCAGTTCCTCTGGAGGGCCAGCAACAGGGCAGAGAGGCCGAGGCCTTCCTAAGGACATCAGAGGAGCCCTGCTGGGTCAGACCAGGGGTCCCTCCAGTCCAGCCTCCTGTCTCACACAGGGGCCAGCCAGTTCCTCAGGAGGGCCAGCAACAGGGCAGGGAGGCCGAGGCCTTCCTAAGGACATTAGGAGAGCCCTGCTGGGTCAGACATGGGGTCCCTCCAGTCCAGCCTCCTGTCTCACACAGGGGCCAGCCAGTTCCTCTGGAGGGCCAGCAAAAGGGCAGGGAGGCCGAGGCCTTCCTAAGGACATCAGGAGAGCCCTGCTGGGTCAGACCAGGAGTCTATCCAGTCCAGCCTCCTGTCTCACACAGGGGCCAGCCAGTTCCTCTGGAGGGCCAACAACAGGGCAGAGAGGCGGAGGCCTTCCTAAGGACATCAGGAGAGCTCTGCTGGGTCAGACCAGGAGTCCATCCAGTCCAGACTCCCGTCTCACACAGGGGCCAGCCAGTTCCTCTGGAGGGCCAGCAACAGGGCAGAGAGGCCGAGGCCTTCCTAAGGACATCAGGAGAGCCCTGCTGGGTCAGACCAGGGGTCCATCCAGTCCAGCCTCCCGTCTCACACAGGGGCCAGCCAGTTCCTCTGGAGGGCCAGCAACAGGGCAGAGAGGCCGAGGCCTTCCTAAGGACATCAGGAGAGCCCTGCTGGGTCAGACCAGGGGTCTATCCAGTCCAGCCTCCTGTCTCACACAGGGGCCAGCCAGTTCCTCTGGAGGGCCAACAACAGGGCAGAGAGGCGGAGGCCTTCCTAAGGACATCAGGAGAGCCCTGCTGTGTCAGAACAGGAGTCCATCCAGTCCATCCTCCCGTCTCATACAGGGGCCAGCCAGTTCCTCTGGAGGGCCAGCAACAGGGCAGAGAGGCCGAGGCCTTCCTAAGCACATCAGGAGAGCCCTGCTGGGTCAGACCAGGAGTCCATCCAGTCCATCCTCCCGTCTCACACAGGGGCCAGCCAGTTCCTCTGGAGGGCCAGCAACAGGGCAGAGAGGCTGAGGCCTTCCTAAGGACATCAGGGGAGCCCTGCGGGGTCAGACCAGGGGTCCATCCAGTCCAACCTCCTGTCCCACTCAGGGGCCACCCAGTTCCTCTGGAGGGCCAGCCACAGGGCAGAGAGGCCGAGGCCTTCCTAAGGACATCAGGAGAGCCCTGCTGGGTCAGACCAGGGGTCCATCCAGTCCAACCTCCTGTCCCACTCCGGGGCCACCCAGTTCCTCTGGAGGGCCAGCAACAGGGCATCAGGAGAGCTCTGCCCCCATAGGATACCCCTCCCCAGCCTCCCGCAAATACCTCAGGATTCCCCTCCCCCACAGACTCCCCCAAACACCACAGGATTCCCCTCCCCCACAGGCTCCCCATACAGCTCAGGATTCCCCTCCCCCAAAGGCTCCCCCAAACACCACAGGATTCCCCTCCCCCACAGGCTCCACCATAGACCTCAGGATTCCCCTCCCCCACTAGTTCCCCATATAGCTCAGGATTCCCCTCCTGCACAGGCTCCACCATAGACCTCAGGATTCCCCTCCCCCACAGGTGCCCCATACAGCTCAGGATTCCCCTCCCCCACAGGTTCCCCATACAGCTCAGGATTCCCCTCCCCCACAGGTTCCCCATACAGCTCAGGATTCCCCTCCCCCACAGGTTCCCCATACAGCTCAGGATTCCCCTCCCCCACTAGTTCCCCATACAGCTCAGGATTCCCCTCCCGCACAGGCTCCACCATAGACCTCAGGATTCCCCTCCCCCACAGGTTCCCCATACAGCTCAGGATTCCCCTCCCCCACTAGTTCCCCATACAGCTCAGGATTCCCCTCCCGCACAGGCTCCACCATAGACCTCAGGATTCCCCTCCCCCACAGGCTCCCCATACAGCTCAGGATTCCCCTCCCCCACAGGCTCCACCATAGACCTCTGGATTCCCCTCCCCCACAGGCTCCACCATAGACCTCCGGATTCCCCTCCCCCACAGGTTCCCCATACAGCTCCGGATTCCCCTCCCCCACAGGTTCCCCATACAGCTCAGGATTCCCCTCCCCCACAGGCTCCACCATACAGCTCAGGATTCCCCTCCCCCACAGGCTCCACCATAGACCTCAGGATTCCCCTCCCGCACAGGCTCCCCATACAGCTCAGGATTCCCCTCCCCCACAGGCTCCACCATAGACCTCAGGATTCCCCTCCCCCACAGGTTCCCCATACAGCTCAGGATTCCCCTCCCCCACTAGTTCCCCATACAGCTCAGGATTCCCCTCCCGCACAGGCTCCACCATAGACCTCAGGATTCCCCTCCCCCACAGGCTCCCCATACAGCTCAGGATTCCCCTCCCCCACAGGCTCCACCATAGACCTCTGGATTCCCCTCCCCCACAGGCTCCACCATAGACCTCCGGATTCCCCTCCCCCACAGGTTCCCCATACAGCTCAGGATTCCCCTCCCCCACAGGTTCCCCATACAGCTCAGGATTCCCCTCCCCCACAGGCTCCACCATACAGCTCAGGATTCCCCTCCCCCACAGGCTCCACCATAGACCTCAGGATTCCCCTCCCCCACAGGCTCCCCATACAGCTCA
Source organism: Paroedura picta (assembly GCF_049243985.1). Taxonomy (NCBI): domain Eukaryota; kingdom Metazoa; phylum Chordata; class Lepidosauria; order Squamata; family Gekkonidae; genus Paroedura; species Paroedura picta. The sequence continues at coordinate 181,221,243 of NC_135370.1, read as the reverse complement.
GGATTCCCCTCCCCCACAGGCTCCATCATAGACCTCAGGATTCCCCTCCCCCACAGGCTCCACCATAGACCTCCGGATTCCTCTCCCCCACAGGTTCCCCATACAGCTCAGGATTCCCCTCCCCCACAGGCTCCCCATACAGCTCAGGATTCCCCTCCCCCACAGGCTCCACCATAGACCTCAGGATTCCCCTCCCCCACAGGTTCCCCATACAGGTCAGGTTTCCCCTCCCCCACAGGCTCCCCATACAGCTCAGGATTCCCCTCCCCCACAGGCTCCACCATAGACCTCCGGATTCCCCTCCCCCACAGGCTCCCCATACAGCTCAGGATTCCCCTCCCCCACAGGTTCCCCATACAGCTCAGGATTCCCCTCCCCCACAGGCTCCCCATACAGCTCAGGATTCCCCTCCCCCACAGGCTCCACCATAGACCTCAGGATTCCCCTCCCCCACAGGTTCCCCATACAGGTCAGGATTCCCCTCCCCCACAGGTTCCCCATACAGGTCAGGTTTCCCCTCCCCCACAGGCTCCCCATACAGCTCAGGATTCCCCTCCCCCACAGGCTCCACCATAGACCTCCGGATTCCCCTCCCCCACAGGTTCCCCATACAGGTCAGGATTCCCCTCCCCCACAGGCTCCCCATACAGCTCAGGATTCCCCTCCCCCACAGGCTCCCCCTAACACCACAGCATTCCCCTCCCCCGCAGGCTCCACCATAGACCTCAGGATTCCCCTCCCCCACAGAGCCCCTCCCTCCCCCCCTCCCCGCGCTCCACTCACATGCCAGATGGCGAAGAAGATGAGGGCGGCGGTGAGGAGGAGGGCCAGCATGTAGCAGAAGGCGGCGAACGTGAAGGCCATGGCGGAGGCGGAGGCGGAGGCGGCCCGGGCCGGATCATTCAGGGCGGCCGGGCCTGCGGGGACGGGCAGGTGGGCACTGCGCAGGCGCGCGGCGGGGAGCGGGACGGGGAGGATTTGCGCGCAGCGACCTCTAGCGGCGGCGCTACTGCGCAGGCGCCTTCCGGCGGGCCCCAAAGGGACGGCGGGGCTGTCCGCGTCCCTCCCCTGGCAGGGCGGGCGCCGCAAGAAGGCAGAGAGCGGGGAGAGGGGCGGGGCTTGGCCAGGCCCAGTTCTCTCAGAGCTCTCTCAGCCCCTCCTCCTTCACAGGGAGAGGAGGGATGGCCGCCCTAAGCTGCTCTGAGATTCCTTTCCGCACTAAGCAGCTCTTCTTACATTCCATAACGGGGCGGGGACAAGAAAAGCCTAACTCTCTCAAAATCTCCGCCTTTGGACATTTTTAAACAGAGGCTGGAGAGCCATCTGACGGAGAGGCTGATTCTGTGAAGGCTCAAGGGGGTGGCAGGTGGCAGTGGGTGAGCAAGAGGGTTGTGCGTGTCCTGCATAGTGCAGGGGGTTGGACTAGATGACCCAGGAGTTCCCTTCCAACTCTATGATTCTAAATTCCATCTAAACCTCCGGAAGAAGTTCCTGACAGTCAGAGCGGTTCCTCAGTGGAACAGGCTTCCTCGGGAGGTGGTGGGTTCTCCATCTTTGGAGATTTCTAAGCAGAGGCTGGAGAGCCATCTGACGGAGAGGCTGATTCTGTGAAGGCTCAAGGGGGTGGCAGGTGACAGGGGATGAGCGAGAGGGCTGGGAGTGTCCTGCATAGTGCAGGGGGTTGGACTAGATGATCCAGGAGGTCCCCTCCAACTCTGATTGCTCATACTCACCACCACAATAGGAGGGAGCATTTCCTGCCAGTTCCGCTCTGCCCCTTCAGCCCCCCGTGCTGTGCCCAGGGCTCTCCCTGGGGTGGCTGCCTGTAGCCAAGAGAGGCATGGAAACACCACTGCTCCGGGCAGCACAAAGTGTAGAGAAGCTCAGCATCCACAGAGGAAGTGCCTTCCCTGATGTCTCCCCGACGTTACAAGAAATGTCCACAGAAGCGTACGAGATCAATAAGGTTTTATTTCTCCTTGTTTTCATCATCCTCTATATCAATACAAGCACCATGCGCGGCAAAAACAATTTTTTTATTTAAAAAAAAAAATCAGTTGGAAAGAAAACATGCAAAGTCAACTCGTATTTCTTTTTAAAGTGTGCAGACGTCATCAAAGCGTTAGCCGAGCCTTTCTGGAAAAACGGCGGCTCGCGAAATCGTACAATGCGAACTTGTGGTTCATATGTCCCGCCTAAGGAAATAAGTTCCGCAATGGGCTTCCTTGAGGAACGCTGTGTTTGAAAGATAGGTAGTTCGGTTGCCAGTCCTGTCTGTAGTGTTTCTGAGGCATGGGGAGAGAACAGCACCTACTGGACAGCGTCCATACCATCACCAACTGCAAGCACCACTTCCTCCCCCACACACGTATTTACTCAGCGAGGACTACAGGACGGTTCAAGCGCTAAGATAAGGCAGTAACCCTTCTAAAACAATATCATACGGACTCCGCTTCCCTTCGGAAATCTTGCTTCGTGGGAACGGACCTTCGGCCAGAACCAAGAGGTTCCTCTTTTCGCAGGGTGTCCAAACAGTGGCTTTCCAGATGTCCATGGGCTCATGGGAATTGTAGTCCACAGCCATCTGGAGAGCCACCATCTGGCCACCCCTGCAGAAGCTGCTGGATCCAACCTAATTCAAGTTGTGGCAAGGCTGGTTTTAGAAAGAATAGATTAAACCAGGGGTAGTCACACTGCGGCCCTCCAGATGTCCATGGACTACAATTCCCAGGAGCCCCCTGCCAGCATTTGCTGGCAGGGGGCTCCTGGGAATTGTAGTCCATGGACATCTGGAGGGCCGCAGTTTGACTACCCCTGGATTAAACTACAGGTAGGCGAGGTAAATTCACTACTGCAAGCTTTCGCATTAACTGCCGTTCAATATCCTCCTTCAATAACCCCATTGATCCAGCTCGTGTGGAATTTTAAAAGCCGGTCCACACATCCCGATGTACGGAGGCTTGTTTCCCAACCTCCAGGGGAGGCCTGGAGATCTCCCCCGAATCCCAACTGATCTTCCAATCCTCTGAGGAAAACGGATGCATCGGAGAATGGTTTTATGTGGCATTCTACCCCACCGATGTCCTTTCAAACCCCTCAACGCCACCCTCACCAGCCTCCAACCTCCAACATCTCCAGGAATTTCCCAACCCAGAGTTGGCAACCTAAAGGGTGCACCTAACCATGAAATGCAAACACTGCAAGAATCATATGGAGCCAACTGGAGAATGCTTGAAGCATTATCTACTGTCATGGGTGATTAATCAGGAGAGCCCTGCTGGATCAGGCCAGGGGTGAGTGGGAAGGCCAGGGAGTAAAGATCCAGTGCTTGGATCCTGAGGACCTTTCTTCTATGTCGATCTCCACCTCGGGGTTCAGGAAGGAATTTAACCTGCAGACAAACTGGCCAGAGACCCTCCGTTTTTTTCTCTTCCTCCGGGCATAAAACAAGGTCGCTGGGGGGTGGAGGAGTTTGTGATTTTTTTGCATTATGCGGGAGGTTAAGCTAGATGAGCCTTAGGGACCCTTCCTTCCAGCTCTCTTTCTGATTCCACCCAACGAGTTGACAGCCCCACAGGAATCCCTCAATAATTCCCTCCTCCTGATCATTCCAACTTTCAGTCCGCTCTGATATGTTCAGCTTTCAGGTTCCTCCAAGGGCACCATCAACCACTGGAGATACTTGCACAGACACTCCTTTATTTTGGGGTGGGGGGAATTTAAACCCTTCCTAGGTTTGTTTGTTTGTTTTTGTTAAGGTCAGTTCTTTTCCCCTTAAACCTGGGGGGGTCCCCCACCCTAAGTGTGTGGAAACATCTTTCCGGGGCAAGCTCCTAAATTTTTAACAACCGCATATTTTTCAAAGGTGGCATTTCTGACAACAGCTAAAAACAACTGCTTTTAAGAAGAAAAAGCAAGTGCCTGCTAAATCAGCGGTTCTCACCTTAGGGGTCGCAACCCCTGGGGGGAGGGTCGAATTACAATTTCCCCAGGGGTTGCCAAGGCCAGCGCTGCGGTAGCAGCGGCCTCAGCGACCCAAAGAGGGTGCTGGCATTAGGAAGGCGCACTACCAATTCACTTTGCAACTAGATGTTAGAGGAGTTGCATTTTTTATACCCCACTTTTCACAACCCAAAGGGGTCTCAAAGCGGCTTACGATTCCCTTCCCCTCCTGCCCTACCTCTCCCTGCTGGGTAAGTTGGGCAGAGAGAGCTCTCAGAGAACTGCTCTGCAAGGACAGCTCTATGCGAGCAGTGACTGGCCCAAGGTCACCCAGCTGGCTGCTTGTGTAGGAGCGGGGAATCAAACCAGGCTCTCCATATTAGAAGCCACCGCTCCTAACCACGTCACCACGCTGGCTCTTTGTTTTGTGGAATGTTGTCGCTGAAGTGGACAGCAAGGCCATTGTTTCATGTATGTGAAAAGGTGTCCCCGATACCTGAATTCCCCACCTGTGTCTAATCCACTACAGAACTTCGCTGGAACCTGCAAACATGAAGAGGGCCCGAAACTGCAGTTGCTCCCCAGGCAAAGGACCCTGTTTCGAGCATTGTGTCCTGAGCCATGGAGCGCGCCACTTGTAGTGGCGCAGGAAAAGGAATGATCACGACGTAAGAAAAAGAGGTGGACGGTCTCCGGGGAGTGGACCGAACGCCGTGAGAGAGACGCTCGCGGTCCACAGGAAAGAATCTAAGTTTGGAACCCAGGAGCACCTTAAAGCCCAACACGATTTCCATGGTAGGGACTTTCGAGAATCATGGCTCCCTTTGTCAGGTTCCAGCAGGAATGGAGATCCCCGGGTCCTTATATCCCCGTCTGAAGTTGGGCCGGCTGCTGCAAAGGAAGTCATGGGGATGCAGAGGTACAATGCAAAATATAATCAACTTGATGATTAGGGCAGAGAAGAAAGGGGTGGGGGTCAGAAAATCAGCATCTTGAGTGCTTCTGCACCACCTTCCGATTGGCATATAAAGACACAAAGATCTCCATTCTGAATAGTATCTGATGAAGTGAGATGTCTTGAGAGCTTGTCCCTCCCAAAATTTTGGCCTCTGAGGTATTACTGGACTAGACTCTCTTCTGCTGCAGACCAATGCGGCTACCCCCCTGAAAGATTCAAGAAAGCCCCGAAAAAACTAAAAGGCACACATCGCAAGAACTGGCCTGTACATAAGAGATGGGAAAGCAGAAGAACGCATTGATGAAGCCTGCAGAGAGAGACTTCTGGAATGACTGCGACAGGGACGTCAACCGAGCCCTTGAGATTTCTGTTTTATTCTGTTGCTTACGTTAGTTTCTATCGGACTAGAAATGCCACCTGCTGAACGCCTAGAAATAGGCAGGGGCCAAACTCTCGGCCCCCAAATGGAATGATGTCGACCCCGGATCACCAGAGATCCTGGAAGGAATTTCAAAGTCGTCAAAGCCCTGGAGGAAAAAAATGCGCTTTCGTAGAATAAAAATGTTGTGGACAGAGTGGCTGACGACAGCCCCTTCTTTTGACACAAAGAAAATTTCTGCCAAAACTATTCCTCTGTCAAAGAAGCTCACGGCTGGTATCGGGGCAAACCAGCAGAATATAACCCAGCTCTCTGGCAACATTAGAATTCTATCCTTCAAGCTTAGAAGTTTAAACAATTAGTTAACATCATTTCAGTATACAAGTTCTTAGTAAGTAGCATCCACTCCCCCCCCCCCAAAAAAAAGAGGGACACGCTTGTCGCTTGGAGACCCGGTTACTCGAAATTCCCAGAGCATGGCCTGAACAAACCTGACAAAAAACAAGCAAGATTCGCACCCAGGGTTCTGCTTTCATGAGGCTTGTCGAGCGATCCCTTCCGGGAACGCTGCCATCCATCTCTGAAGACCAGGGGTAGTCAAACTGCGGCCCTCCAGATGCCCATGGACTACAATTCCCATGAGCCCCTGCCAGGACATCTGGAGGGCTGCAGTGTGACTACCCCTGCTGTAGACGGTTACAAAATTCCGGATCTAGCTATCCTAGAAATATTAGTCACGTGAGTCCAAAAAAACAAAGAAACGTTGTCCCTGCAGAAACGAGGCCTTCCCTTTTGAACAGTTACAAAGAAAGAACACCCCCCCCTCCTCCCGGTCCCCCCCAGTACAAGGTTTGGTGACCCACGCAGAGAGGTTTCCTTCCCGAAGGAGCGTGTAAACCTTGCACGCACAAAAATATATATATATGTACATACACACGCACGCACCACACACGGCAGGAAACAACCGAGAAGTACAGCGCAGCCTTTTGACGGGTGTCAGGATTCGCATCGGGGTTCCAGTTCGTGCCCGGACGGAATAGCCGGCTCAGGGTTTCAGTGGAAGTAGCCCAACTTCTCCCGGAGCCATTCCTCAGTGAGGTCTTCTGTGTTCCTTATTTCAAATACCTGGGGGGGGGGGGGGAGGAAACAGCAAGAGAGGTGTACAGCCGGCAGCGGCAGAGGCTAGGTTGTGTTACGTTTCCACGCGAAAGAAACAGGCAGTTCTGAATAAACGTACTAACAGAAAAAAGAGAGAACCTGTCCCAGGCTATCAAAATCCGTATACAGTATAATTGTTGTTAGTTGCGAAGCCTGTATGAGTTTATATTTTTGACCTTGGAGGAAGGCCTTAAAGAACGAAACGCATCTGGTCTTATGTGGGCATGGATTTTGTACAGGAAGTGTTTAGAGCAGGGGTAGTCAAACTGCGGCCCTCCAGATGTCCATGGACTACAATTCCCAGAAGCCCCTGCCAGCGAATGCTGGCAGGGGCTTCTGGGAATTGTAGTTCATGGACATCTGGAGGGCCGCAGTTTGACTACCCCTGGTTTAGAGCTTCTATAAAGCTTTAAATCTCACGTTCAGGGGCTTAGCGCTTCTACGTTCGCCTAGGGGGACAGCCTTTTGGTACTGTCCACTGGGTTCCCAGTTGCTATGGCCTCCCCAGTTGCAACGTATGGCTGAGAAAGTTGGACCGTAAGGAAGGCCGAGCGTCAGAGAATTGAGGCTTCTGAACTCTGGTGCTGGAGAAGACTCTTGCGAGTCCCTCGGACTGCAAGGCGAACAAACCGGTCAGTCCTAGAGGAGATCAGCCCGGACTGCTCCTTAGAAGGCCAGATCCTGAAGATGAAACTCAAAGACTTTGGCCACCTCATGAGAAGGAAGGACTCCCTGGAGAAGAGCCTAATGCTGGGAGCGATCGAGGGCAAAAGAAGAAGGGGACGACAGAGAATTTGTGAGCCCGGGAGGAGAGATATAGTCCTAACTGTCCGACTGACTAAAATGTGAGCTCAAAGCAGCAGGAAGTCCCCAACCGAGCCAATTGGGACATGGGAGGAGATTATTTGAAAATGCCAGGAAATTCCTGATCTGAATATGCTAAATACACATCTCCACCAACACCCCCTGGCGGATATTCTTCATGCATGCTGCTGAATCTTGCAATATTCCAAGGAGGAGAAGATGATGCTAATCAGGATCAGGAGCCATCCAAAAGAGAAGAGCATATCAGTCCCCACCGGCCACTAATCCAGGGGCTCCTTTCCCTCTTTGTATGCCGGGCTCAGCCTGCCGTGGCAGTGGCTATTCGACCCAAACATCAATCAAAATGCAGAGATGGAAAACTCCGCACCGGACAGAGGAGTCCTAGCTGGGCAGCAAGCCAGCCCACGAGGGGAGCGGCGGATATGACCCCAGAAGGACACGCAAAGGGAGAGAGGGAGGGCCACAGGAGTCAGGGCTTGCCCTGGGGAGTGCGTCACCACACATCAATAGCACATGACCCCAATGACAGCCATGCTCGAATGGTCACATTTGGTACAGTTAACATGCAGAAATCCTGCTGTTTTATTTGGGGGGGGGGGTTGGTGGAGGGGAGGTGTCAGAATAGATACAACTTTGTGAGCCCGGGAGGAGAGATATAGTCCTAACTGTCCGACTGACTAAAATGTGAGCTCAAGGTGTTACCTTTGTCAGTTCTGCCGTCTGGACTAGCTTGTTTTTGCTGCCGGCGTACATCATCTGCTGCTCCGGCTTGCATCCTAAAATTGGGTGGGAGGAAGAGCAGCAAGGAAAAGTAAGACATATTAGCGCAGGAAGTTCATGAGCTACTGTGTCCGTCCTTTCCCCAGTATGTCAGGTGGGAATTTGGGGGTTAATTCTCCCTGGAGCTTTGGCTTATGAACATCAGATAAGCTGTGCTGTATCAGGCCAATGGGCCATCCAGTCCCATACTCTGTGTCACACTGTGACCCAACCCCAAGGGTCCTCAGGAGGCCCACCAGTGGGGCCAAAACTCCAGAAGCCCTCCCACTGTTGCTCCCCCCCACCAATCACCAAGAAAACAGAGCATCCCTGCCCCAGACTTAGGAGCACAAGAGAAGCCATGTTGGATCAGGCCAATGGCCCATGCAGACCAACACTCTGTGTCACTCAGGGGCCAAAGCCCAGGGGCCATCAGGAGGTCCACCAGCGGGGTCAGAACCCCAGAAGCCCTCCCACTCTTGTCCCCCCCCTCCCAAACACCAAGAAGACAGAGCATCCCTGGCCCAGACATAAGAACATAAGAGAAGCCATGTTGGATCAGGCCAGTGGCCCATGCAGGCCAACACTCTGTGTCACACAGTGGCAAAAACCCAGGGGCCATCAGCAGGGCCTGAAATCCACTGCTTCACTCTCATGTCCTTAAGACAAGCCTAGCATCAGTTCACCCGAGCTCAGCTTACCCACAGGGCTGGAGAAGATGAAACAGAGCGGGTAGGAGACTCTCCCGTCGTCGTGCTGATACTTGTAGCTATAGACGATGAATGTTTTCCGACGGTTAAGGAAACCAGCAAGAGAGAGGGGCAGGCCCCTGGCTAGAGAAAGAGAGGGGCACGGCCCTTCCAACCAGCTTTCCCTGGAAAGCAGCCATGGATCAAAAGGCCACCAGCCAGAGATCTGGCTGAGTACATCTGTCCGATAAGGTATCCTGAGTGCGAATTCTCTTGGGTCTGCTCCTGGGAGCAGGCGGAGACCACATGCCAATTCCCCCCCCCCCAAACAGCCTCCTGTCCCCGTCCCCCCCGGTCCTAGAATCATATAATCATAGATTTGGAAGGGACCTCCTGAGTCATCTAGTCCAACCTCCTGCACTGTGCAGGACACCCCAACCCTCTCGCTCACCCACTGTCACCTGCCACCCCCTCGAACCTTCACAGAATCCGCCTCTCCGTCAGATGGCTCTCCAGCCTCTGTTTAAAAATCTCCAAAGATGGAGAACCCACCACCCCCCGAAGAGGCCTGTTCCACTGAGGAACCACTCTGACTGTCAGGAACTTCTTCCGGAGGTTTAGACGGATTTTAGAATCATAGAGTTGGAAGGGACATCTAGTCCAATCCCCTGCACTCTGCAGGACCCTCACAACTACCTGCCCACCCACAGTGCCCCCAATTCCATGCCCAAAAGTCCTCCTCAAGCTTGCCTATTAACGTAGGTGGTGATGTCACTTCCGTTTACACAACCTCTGGGTTTCGACCGGGAGCTCTGATCAGCTCTGATCTTAAAGTTTTGCTCTGTCCTTCTTTTCCCCACTTGGCCATCTGACTATGGTACCCTGTGGTTATTCTAGGAATGCCTTTGAGGCTCCTCAAATGATCTTCCGTTCTTGGAAGTGTGACGTTTCCCAGCTCTTTGTCAGATTTATGGAGGGGCTGCAGACTTTCAGTCTCTGGTTCTGAGCTCTCAGGAAAGTGTGTGAGAACTTCTTTTTCTCTGTCCTTGCCGATCGCACTGCTCTGTATCACTCCTGAAATGCTTGTTCTGGGTTTAGACCAGTTTGACTACCCCTGGCATATACTGTGTCTTTTGCACCAGCAGCAATGGCTTGAGGTACATTCTAGCAATTCCAGGCCAAAAAGAGCAATTTTGACCAACGCTTCCTTGGTCTGCTTGGCCAGTGGCCACTGGCGTAAAGAAGCTGAAGTAAAGGGAAAGGATGGAGAAAGGGGATGTGTTGGGACCAATCATACCTGTTTGGACCGCCCAAACCCCTGGGCAAGTCCATGGACATCTGGAGGGCCGCAGTTTGACTACCCCTGGTTTAGACCCTTAAATAAACACTATTCAACTTTGGACTGAATGAAGTCTACGTGGATATGTCTACATTCCTCACACTGGAGGAGTGGCCAGCTGACACCACTTCTAAGGAACCCTCCATGGTCAAAAGGCGGAGAAAGATTGCCGTAGATCCTTGAGCTCTTGCCGCAGCAACAGTCAAAGTGACGTTTTTAAATAACTCTCCAGCCACTCAAATCTCCAATGGCCAATGGCCAATCCTGGCTGGGCAAAAGGCCTGGCACTGCCCACTTTCAAGCACCATGGTGCCCACGGGCACTGTGTTGGAGACCCATGCTCCACAGGTAAGCAGCAAATTGCAGGAGACTCAGCTCCACGCAAACTGGGAGCGAGAAGAGGACAGAACTTCCTTCTGGGAGGAATATAAGCACCGGAGCTAGAAAGGATATCGAGGTTGTCTCTCGGGAAGTTCGTCTTTCAGTTCGTCAGGAGAAATACCCTGGAAACATTTTAAGAGAGAAACAGAGAGAGAACTTCAGCTAGAGCAGTGCAGTGGTTAATGTGTCAAACTTAGATCGGAGAGACCCGAGTTCAAGTCTCCACAGTGCCGTCAAGGTCGCTGGGTGACCAGTCGCCTAACCCGCCTCAAAGTTTTGTTAAGAGGATAAAAACATGGAGGGGAAAGAGGGAACACTTGAAACAAGCAGCGTTATTCTCATCCAACGCAATAGAAATTTGGAATGGGCAGAACACACAGCTAAAAGAGTTGCCATTCTGGGAAATTCCTGGAGACTTGGGGAATGGATCCAGGGGAAGGCCAGGATCTCAGAGGGATAGAACAGTGCCATCCTCCAAGGCTGCCATTTTCTTCAGGGGACCTCCTCCCTGTCTCACACAGGGGCCAGCCAGTTCCTCTGGAGGGCCAGCAACAGGGCAGAGAGGCCGAGGCCTTCCTAAGGACATCAGGAGAGCCCTGCTGGGTCAGACCAGGGGTCCATCCAGTCCAGCCTCCTGTCTCACCCAGGGGCCAGCCAGTTCCTCTGGAGGGCCAGCAACAGGGCAGAGAGGCTGAGGCCTTCCTAAGGACATCAGGAGAGCCCTGCTGGGTCAGACCAGGGGTCCATCCAGTCCAGCCTCCTGTCTCACCCAGGGGCCAGCCAGTTCCTCTGGAGGGCCAGCAACAGGGCAGAGAGGCCGAGGCCTTCCTAAGGACATCAGGAGAGCCCTGCTGGGTCAGACCAGGGGTCCCTCCAGTCCAGCCTCCCGTCTCACACAGGGGCCAGCCATTACCTCTGGAGGGCCAGCAACAGGGCAGAGAGGCCGAAGCCTTCCTAAGGACATCAGGAGAGCCCTGCTGGGTCAGACCAGGGGTCCCTCCAGTCCAGCCTCCCGTCTCACACAGGGGCCAGCCAGTTCCTCTGGAGGGCCAGCAACAGGGCAGAGAGGCCGAAGCCTTCCTAAGGACATCAGGAGAGCCCTGCTGGGTCAGACCAGCGGTCCATCCAGTCCAGCCTCCTGTCTCACACAGGGGCCAGCCATTACCTCTGGAGGGCCAGCAACAGGGCAGAGAGGCCGAAGCCTTCCTAAGGACATCAGGAGAGCCCTGCTGGGTCAGACCAGGGGTCCCTCCAGCCCAGCCTCCTGTCTCACACAGGGGCCAGCCAGTTCCTCTGGAGGGCCAGCAACAGGGCAGAGAGGCCGAGGCCTTCCTAAGGACATCAGGAGAGCCCTGCTGGGTCAGACCAGGGTCCATCCAGTCCAGCCTCCCGTCTCACACAGGGGCCAGCCAGTTCCTCTGGAGGGCCAGCAACAGGGCAGAGAGGCCGAGGCCTTCCTAAGGACATCAGGAGAGCCCTGCTGGGTCAGACCAGGGTCCATCCAGTCCAGCCTCCCGTCTCACACAGGGGCCAGCCAGTTCCTCTGGAGGGCCAGCAACAGGGCAGAGAGGCCGAGGCCTTCCTAAGGACATCAGGAGAGCCCTGCTGGGTCAGACCAGGGTCCCTCCAGTCCAGCCTCCTGTCTCACTCAGGGGCCAGCCAGTTCCTCTGGAGGGCCAGCAACAGGGCAGAGAGGCCGAGGCCTTCCTAAGAGCATCAGGAGAGCCCTGCTGGGTCAGACCAGGGGTCCATCCAGTCCAGCCTCCTGTCTCACACAGGGGCCAGCCAGTTCCTCTAGAGGGCCAGCAACAGGGCAGGGAGGCCGAGGCCTTCCTAAGGACATCAGGAGAGCCCTGCTGGGTCAGACCAGGGTCCCTCCAGTCCAGCCTCCTGTCTCACACAGGGGCCAGCCAGTTCCTCTGGAGGGCCAGCAACAGGGCAGAGAGGCCGAGGCCTTCCTAAGAGCATCAGGAGAGCCCTGCTGGGTCAGACCAGGGGTCCATCCAGTCCAGCCTCCTGTCTCACACAGGGGCCAGCCAGTTCCTCTAGAGGGCCAGCAACAGGGCAGGGAGGCCGAGGCCTTCCTAAGGACATCAGGAGAGCCCTGCTGGGTCAGACCAGGGGTCCCTCCAGTCCAGCCTCCTGTCTCACACAGGGGCCAACCAGTTCCTCTGGAGGGTTAAGCATTCCCCCCAACCTTTTCTTCCAGAACTGTTACTCAGTGGTTTGTTGCTTCTGAATGTGAAGCTTCCCTTAGTCTCCACAGGTAAAGCTGCTGATAGACCTGACCTCCGTGCCTCCATCTTTTGAACCCTCTCTGTGTCCACACCCATCACCCTACTCTCTGGCAGCGAATTCCACATTTTACTTAAAGCATTTCCCTTTGGTAAAGCATTGATTCATCAGCCACCAACCTCGTGTTCTTCGTCCAGAACTACCAGCTGCTTGTCCTTGTCGATCTTCACTGCAGCAAAGAGAAAACGAGAGATGTGAGCACCAGGCCCACAGAGGACATCCCCACCCCACCCTGGACAATCTGGGAACACAGCGCAGATGACGGGAGAGAAAGACTTGTTGCTTGCTCTCTTGAGGTTTCCAAGAGGCAACTGAAGCATAATACTTCAACTTCCAGCCCACCTACAGTGACCCCAATTTCATGTCCAGGTGATGCCCATGCCCTAAAAAAGAATCCAGAATCCCTGGCCAGTCTCGCCTGGAAGAAATTTGCTTCCCGACCCCAAAGTGGTGATTGGAATTTCCCTGGGCATGCAAGAAAGGGCCAAGCGTGGATACTATCAGGGAAGCAGGGAATCAAACCTGGCTTGCCAGATTAGCCAGTTTGGTGTCGTGGTTAGGAGTGCGGACTTCTAATCTGGCATGCCGGGTTCGATTCTGCACTCCCCCACATGCAGCCAGCTGGGTGACCTTGGGATAGTCACAGCACTGATAAAACTGTTCTGACTGGGCAGTGACATCAGGGCTCTCTCAGCCTCACCCACCCCACAGGGTGTCTGTTGTGGGGAGAGGAATGGGAAGGCGACTGTAAGCCACTTTGAGCCTCCTTCGGGTAGGGAAAAGCGGCATATAAGAACCAACTCTTCTTCTTCAGTAATCTCAGGGCTCTCTCAGCCTCCCCTCCCTCACAGGGTGTCTGTTGTAGGGAGAGGAAAGGGAAGGCAATTGGAAGCCGCTTTGAGACTCCTTCGGGTAGAGAAAAGCGGCATATAAGAACCAACTCTTCTTCTTCTTCAGTAATCTCAGGGCTCTCTCAGCCTCACCCACCTCACAGGGTGTCTGTTGTGGGGAGAGGAAAGGGAAGGCGACTGTAAGCCGCTTTGAGCCTCCTTCCTGCAGAGAAAAGCGGCATATAAGAACCAACTCTTCTTCTTCTTAGAAGTTGCCGTTCTTAACCGCTACACCAAGAAAGTCCAGGGTCGGGATGCAGGGTCAGGCCATGGCAACCCACCTTTGCTCCTCTCTTGCGTTGAAAACCCTGCAGGGTGCCCTTAATTCGACTGAGACTCAACAGCACTTTTGACCACCATAGCCCTCGTGGTTGCAAAAGGGTGGCCAGGAAGAAATGCTCAGGATAGCAGCCCTCTGGGCAAAAGGGACTTTGTTACCCACGAGGTCAGCTCTAGCACAAAAGGCCCAGCCACCGAAGCAGGAGGGAGAAATGGGAATGTGCCGCGGAGGCCAAGTAAAGAACAGAGAGGAGCATCTGGACCCAGGGACGCTCCATCGCGGTTCTCTGAGCTTTTATCCGCAGCCTCCAAAGGGCTGCATTCCTCTCCTCTTAGGACAAGCTGACCTTTAACACACCTCCTGTTTTGTTAAGCAATAGGAGTCAGCAGATAAGGCAGGAAGCATTCTTAAAAGTGGGTTAAGGAGTAGGTAGGGCAGCATTGAGCTGTCCGTGTCTAATTGTGGTAAACTCCTGGAAAATTTACCTTTGCCAAGCTAGACTGATGCATTTTGTGTGTTGGCAGCGCCTTGAGATTTCTTAGGAAAAGATATTTCCCTTGATCACAGTTGATCCATAAAAAAGACACCTAAAGAACTATGCATGCACATGAACGGGCATGCCCAGAATTAAATTTTGTTGTTCTTAAAAGTACCCCTGAACTCAAACCTTGTATTGTTGATTCAGACCCAAATGGCTATCCTGCTCAATCCATTTTTTAAGGTGATTTGGATCCCTTCTTTGAACTCAGCTAAAACTTGGGCAGAGGGTTGTTATCCTGAGAATTTCTTCCTGGCCACCCCTTTGCAACCACGAGGGCTACCGTGGTAAAAAACCGTGATTCTCAAAAGGAGGGATGGGCACAAACCGCAACTCTGTGGCTCGACTCGTGGCTGAGCCACAAACGAAAATGTTGGTCTGCGAACAGAACCTCTTTGTAAGCCATTTAAAGCTGAAGCTCCTCCTTTCTGCTCCCTATGGCTTTTGTGGGGGGTAGAAAGCAGGTACCACTTAAACCGAACAGCAGTTTCCTAGGAAGAGCAGAAAGCAGGGGCTTAAGCAGGGGCACAAACTGCATCAAAATTCCTGAACGTTCATGGTGGGTCTTCAGTTCCCAAACAATGATCCACAAACGTCACACTGGCCAAATCTCATGACAAAGTTTAGTGGGGAGTGGGTTATGTATTTATTATCTGCCATCTTGTTATTGTGTATTGTGTTTTAATTATGCTTTAATGGGTTTTTATGGGACTTATTGTATTTATGGTTTATGTATACCTCCACAAGACATTTGAGAGCGGCGGTATATAAATATAAATAAATAAATAAACAAATAAATAGTTAGCCAACCAGTTTCTGCCCACCTCCCAGTCACAAGCTGAGGTCCTCCACTCCTATGTTAGCAGCCGGCTCCCACACCCAGCCCCTAAAACAGGGGTAGTCAAACTGTGGCCCTCCAGATGTCCATGGACTACAATTCCCATGAGCCCTTGCCAGCGTTCTTATTCTTACTGATAATGGCGGCATTGCTCGTTTCTTTGCGGAAGCGGAATTTCCTCAGCTTCTCCACCAGGTCTTCAGCGACGTCACAGACCACGAGGGATTCACTCTGAGGGGCGGGGAGAGGAGGTTAAACATAATATGCATTCAGACAAGGCACACTTTTCCCTGGAAGTTGTCAGGATGACAGACTTGAAATAAAAACTTCACTTCTGGAAGATAGTTTATTTAAAGCAGTTCTCCCAGGACTCACATAGCCAAATCTGAGTAGCACAGGTCAAGCAACAGTTCTTATTCCCCTTTTCCCGCCTTTCCCAGGCCCAGACTCTCCCATTTGCCAGAGACACAATATTCTCCAGTGCAGGTGCAAGGAGAAGAAGAAGAGTTGGTTCTTATATGTCGCTTTTCCCTACCCGAAGGAGTCTCAAAGCGGCTTACAATCGCCTTCCCTTTCCTCTCCCCACAACAGACACCCTGTGGGGTGGGTGAGGCTGAGAGACCCCTGATATCACTGCCCGGTCAGATCAGTTTTATCAGTGCCATGGCGAGCCCAAGGTGACCCAGCTGGCTGCATGTGGGGGATTGCAGAATCGAACCCGGCATGCCAGATTAGAAGTCCGCACTCCTAACCACGACACCAAACTGGCTCTCAGGAAACCAGGAAAAAAGCCAGCAGTCAGATAACATACAGCAGCAATGACCTTGGAGTACAGTGCTTAATTCTACAAGTGTTACAAGAAGCAGACAGTATTCAAAATGGTTACACTTAGGTTCAACATTGATCTTACTACATGGCAGAAACCCGGGAGTTCTGACATAAGTTAATTAATTTATCATGTAGTTACATTTGTTAAATATTTATTGGGTGATATGGTCAGGTCGACCCATCTATCCCTCCCCAAATGGGCAAGGATGGGCCTGGAGGGGGTGGGAAGGGGAAGGACTCCGCTTTTCCCTACCAGAAGGCGTCTCAAAATGGCTCACAATCTCCTTCCCTTTCCTCTTCCCAAACATTCGCTCTGTGAGGTAGGTAGGGCTGAGAGAGCTCTGACAGAACTGTGTCACGCCAAAGGTCGTGCAGCTGATTGCATGTAGAGGAGGAGTGGGGAATCAAACCCGGCTCTCCATCTTAAAGGCCGCTGCTCTTGCTAAGCTGACTTTTGCAAATGGTTCATGGGGACATGGATCCTTTGTAGGGGGAAACTGTTGTCAATGGAGGATTTAGGACAAGAGTCCCCAAAACAGTGCCCTCAGGTACCATGGCACCTGCCAGCAGTTTTCCAGGAAAGTGGGCAGGGCCAGGTGGGACTTCTGCCCAGTAAGATTTCTGATTGGCCACTGGAGAATTGATTGGCTCTTTAGCGTTTTCAGAAAGAGCTGTAGGACTGATGGGAAGAAGCAGCAGCCATTTTGTGAGAGGTTCCGCCTCCTAGGGCAGCCATTTTGTGGCTGCTTCTGCCTCCTACCGCAGCCATTTTGTCATTGTACCAGAATTCCAAAGATGCCCACAGGCATAAATCATTAGGGAACCCTGATTTAGGGGTTGACATACCCCATTTCCCTCTGTAAATGACTGTTCTTTGCAAAATCCACATGGAAGCAGAACTGAGCTAGTCTCCTGCATGTAAAACAAATTATTATGGCACACTTTAAAGACCAGGGCATTTACTGCAGCGTAAGCCACGAAGAAAGGCAGGGTGTGACTACTTTAATAAATTTAAAATATGATGATTAGGGAATTTGGAGAGGAAGCTTTACAAACCAAGGCTGCAAACACTCGGAAATGTTCAGTCTGGAGAAGAGGCAGTTTTGGGATAATATGAATATGCCTCTGGAGTATTTTAAAGAGATGATATTTAAAGAACAGCAAACAAATGGACTGAGAGCTGGCATAGTGTAGTGGCTTCTAATCTGGAGAACTGGTTTCGATTCCCCACTCCTCCTCCACATGCAGCCAGGTGGGTGACCTTGAGCCAGTCACAGTCCTGATAGTGCTGTTCTGACCAAGTAGAGCTCTCTCAGCTTCACCCACCTTTGTTGTGTCTGTTGTATGTAGAGGAAGGGGAGGCAATTGTAAGCCACTGTTCCGCCTACTTGAGGTAGCAAAAAGCATGGTATAAATATAATTTTTTCTTCTTCAACTGGTAGTGGAAGATAGGACTTGCGGGAATGTACAGTTTGGATATTAGTAAAATCTTTTAAACAATAAGGGCACATCAGTTGTAGAATTCTAGAGTGGGAAGGGGCCATGCAGGCCATCTAGTCCACCCCCTGCTCAGTGCAGGATCAGCCTCCAGCATCCAGGAGAAGGATCTGTCCAGCCGCTGCTTGAAGACGGCCAGTGAGGGGGAGCTCCCCACCTCCTTAGCTCCCCACCTCCTTCCACTGCTGAACTAGACTCCTAGAATCCTAGAATGGGAAGGGGCCATCCAGGCCATCTAGTCCACCCCCTGCTCAGTGCAGGATCAGCCTCAAGCATCCATGAGAAGGATCTGTCCAGCCGCTGCTTGAAGGCGGCCAGTGAGGGGGTGTGTTGTGGGGTGGAAATTCCCCACCCAGAAGTCTCACACTAGGAGATTTCCTGTCTACGTGGATCTTTTAAACATCATTTTGAAACCCTGTTGCCAAGGAGAGAGAAACAAAGAGAAGAAGGAAACTCATTTTCCGATCACCAGATTCCCACTGGCACAATGATGTGGAACTGCTCCTTTCCTACAGCTAAACCTGTGGTCCGTCCCTCTGGGGCAAGAGAGAACAACTCTGTTCCATCTATATGCAGCCTTTTAAATACTTGAAGATGGTTATCAGATACCCTCTCAGTCGTCTCCTGTCTAGGCTAAACAGACCAACCGCCCCCAACCTTTCCTCATACATCTTGGTCTCCAAACCTCTTTGTTGCCCTCCTCTGGACAGCCTCCAGTTCATCTACATCCTCTTCAACTCGGGTGCCCAAAACTGAACACAGGACTCCAAGTGAGGCTGAACCAGAGCAGAGTAAATATTTAGTATGTACTTTTAACTTGTTGTTGCCCTGGGACTGCTGCTAGAAGGGCTTCCTAGAAATGTAGTAGTAGTATTCAAGCAATGACTGGACAGATCCTTCTCCTGGATGCTTGAGGCTGATCCTGCACTGAGCAGGGGGTGGGACTAGATGGCCTGGATGGCCCCTTCCCACTCTAGGATTCTAGGAGTCTAGTTCAGCAGTGGAAAGGGCTGCCTCAGGAGGTGGGGAGCTCCCCCTCACTGGCCGTCTTCAAGCAGCGGCTGGACTGATCCTTCTCCTGGATGCTTGAGGCTGATCCTGCACTGAGCAGGGGGTGGACTAGATGGCCTGGATGGTCCCTTCCCTCTCTAGGATTCTAGGAGTCTAGTTCAGCAGTGGAAGGGGCTGCCTAAGGAGGTGGGGAGCTCCCCCTCACTGGTGGTCTTCAAGCAGTGGCTGGACAGATCCTTCTCCTGGATGCTTGAGCCTGATCCTGCACTGAGCAGGGGGTGGACTAGATGGCCTGCATGGCCCCTTCCCACTCTAGGATTCTAGGAGTCTAGTTCAGCAGTGGAAGGGGCTGCCTAAGGAGGTGGGGAGCTCCCCCTCACTGGCTGTCTTCAAGCAGCGGCTGGACAGATCCTTCTCCTGGATGCTTGAGGCTGATCCTGCACTGAGCAGGGGGTGGGACTAGATGGTCTGGATGGCCCCTTCCCACTCTAGGATTTGTAAAAAGAACATGTACCCAGTACACAATAACAAATTCACATTAAGATACTTTCAGAGTGTAGCTGCAGAGTGTAGCTTACAGTATACGAGGAAGATTCCCATCCAGTACATTCGGGTGCGCATCATCTGGGCATGGCACTGAGGTCAGTGTGGGTGGCCTGGCAGTTGTTTGTGGTGAGGGCTGCATTAGATAACCCTGTAGGTCCAGGGTCCAAATCCAACGCCCGGATTCTGAAGACCAACAAGATCTGCCTCTCAAAAGCTCACATCCTTAACATTTTGTTGGGTTTCTAAAGCATTACTGGGTTGAACCTTACCAATATACACCTTGAAGCAGCCTTGAAACATTCCCCCTACTCCAGCCTTTTTTTGTAGGGAGGCAAACATATACACAAGGTAAAGAAGCACTATCACTATTAAGCAGATTTATAAACCGCCCCTCCCTAATAGGCTCAGGGCAGGGTACAACATTTAAAAATTCTCCATAAATATAAACTCTGATGATAAAACAATAGCAACCGTAAAACGGTCAGCTTGCATGCCTATGGATAGAAGCAAGGAAAGATGCTTTTTGGTGCTTGTGTGCGTTTTTGGCAACCCCAAACATTGCTGATACTTGTCCTCTCCCTAGTCTACACAAACCGATTTGCATTTTTGACCCAACCAAGCCCAGATTGCAAGAAGGAGCGGAGGGCAAATCCTCTCTTGACCCAGAGAATCCCAGGGGAGGCTGCTGCTGCTGACAGCCCAGCCACTGCGCCTGCAAATGGCAATAGCAGAATAATTCGCCTTTTTCGTTCCTTTTTTGCAATGCGTCCCTTTAAAGTTGCAACAGGCGACCCCCGCCCCCCGGGACCGGCTTCGTCACCGCCCAGGAGGCTGCAAGTTTTGCACATTTTGAGCTATTTTGTCTCATTTATTGTTATTATATTTGAAACGGGGGGAGGAAGACCTCGATTCTCAACTTATTGTGAGCGTGGAAGATCATATACGCCTTTACAGCCCTGTGCATATCTTAATCCCTATTAGATGGAGTTAAATGCAATCTGCACACCATACATAAAGATTAACTACACAAATATAGAGATATTTATCACATCTATAAATTGCACACGGTAGACTGAAAAGAAAGGGCTGCATCCCCCCACGGAAAGCCCCGCACTCACCATCTTGCAGCAAAAACAGCCACCTTCTCCCCCTCCACCCCTTCAATGGTACGGCCCCTTTAAGAGCCCAAGGGAGGCCCGCCCTTAATCGGGTCCTCTCCGGCGGCAAACCCTTTTACTGCGCATGCCCCGCGCGGGCCGAAACCCAATCAACGCGGGCGCGTCCGCTCGGCCCATGACGTCACGCCGCTACGGCGAGCCGGAGGCGGGAGAACCGCGGCGCCCTCCAACGGATCCCGCTCAGCCGCCCGGCTCGCGCTCGCGCTCTATCCTCCCGCCCACGCCTAGAGAGGCCAGGGGCGCCGAGAGACTCCTCAGCGGCTCTCCTTATGCTAATTAAGGGCGGGGCTTGGACTTCCTTTTTCCCAGTGCGGCGCCGACCAGGAAGCGGTGTTGCCCGGGCAACCGGAGAGCTTGTCGGCTCCTTTTTTTTTCCTCTTTAAAGGGGCCTCGTTGCAAAAATCTCCAGGCGCTTTTAAAGAGACAGGCGTGCGCTTGGCTTTGATTAAGCTGGGAATCCAAGCTCTGCTCAGGTGGAGCAGCGCAATTAGTGCAAACTGGAGCTGCTGGCTTGTTACTGGCACGGGGATTCCCAACCAGGGGCTGCAGGGGCTCTCTGAAGTGGCCTGGTATGTGGGGGGGAGGTGAGTGGCCTGGCCTGGCCTCCCACCTCTTATTCGTCTTTCCAGCCTACATGAGGCAGAACAGTAGTAGTAGTAGTAGCAGTAGTAGTAGTAGTAGTAAAGGCAGTGAGAGGAGCAAAAGGAGGCCTAAGGGACGTGGCCAGCTGACCTCACTTCCAGGGCTCCTCCAAGTCTGAAGCATTATTTCAGGGTCTCCTCCAGTGTCAAAAGGTTGGGGAAGGCTGCCTTAGCACATTGCTTTTTATTTATTAGTCCTGTGTCCCCCCCCCCCCCAAATGCAAAACCAGGGTAATTTCACAAACACTGACGCTCTTTGTATAGCTCCTGCACACAGTGTTATTAGGGTTGCCGGCTCTGAGTTGAGAAATATCTGGAGACTTGGGGGGGGGGGGGGATATACAGACAGAGAGGCAGGCAGATATATATATATAATAGCTTGACAGAGAAAGAGAGAGAGATGGACAGGCAGGTATAAATAAATAATTGCTAGACAAGCAGAGAGAGAGATGGCCAGGCAGGCAGATATAGAGATGGATCGATCGATCGATGGGCAGATGGGCAAGCGGGCAGGCATAGATAGATAGATAGATAGATAGATAGATAGATAGATAGATAGATAGATAGATAGATAGATAGATAGATAGATAGATAGATAGATAGATAGATAGATAGATAGATCATAGGCAGGCAGATTGCAGATATACAAATAAAAGGCAGACAGAGATGATAATGATAGACAGTCCGACAGCTGTAGATGGATGGATAGATGTAGTAATCTAATATCATAATCCAAATGGGAAGGGGCGTATAGAGCCGAAACAGCTTAATAATAGCCCTAGATCACAACGGAGGCGGGGCTGAGCTGCAAAGCCCCTTCTTGGCATGCGCCCCCATCTCCCTCCATCTCCCTCCTCCATGCAAATCCTGCCCGGGCTCCCAACATGCTGGGAGGGCCGCCTAAGCGTTTCTCTAAACCAGGGGTAGTCAAACTGCGGCCCTCCAGATGTCCATGGACTACAATTCCCAGGAGCCCCTGCCAGCATTCTGGCAGGGGCTCCTGGGAATTGTAGTCCACGGACATCCAGGGGCGGGGGGGAGCTCCGGGCGTAAGGGAAAGAGCGGGCAAGGGCTTCATCGGCGCCGTCTGCGCAGGCGCGGGGTCCGCGCAGGCGCGCTGAGACGACAACAAAGAGCGCGGGGCGGAGAGGCGCCCGGCCTGCCCCTCGCCGCCCATGGCCGCCGTCTTCCTGGTGACGGTCTACGAGTACTCGCCGCTCTTCTACATCGCCGTGGTCTTCGTCTGCTTCTTGGTCACCAGCGGCCTGGTCTTGGGATGGTCGGTGGAGGGGGCGGGGTCGAAGGTCAAGGGGAGGGGAGGGGCTGGAGGGGGAGGGGGAGGGGGAGGGGGAGGGGGGAGGGGGGAGGGGGGAGGGGGGAGGGGGACGTCAAAGGGGTTGGGGTGGAGTGAATGGGGCTTGGGGGCGGAAAGCCGAGAGGAGAGGAAGGGGAAGGGTTAACTGGGTAGCAAACCTCCCGCTGGGGCCTGGAGATCTCCCGGAATGACAACTTGCCCCCAGGCGACGGAGATCAGTCCCCCCTGGAGAAAAGGGCTGCTTGGGAGGGGGGTCTCTGTTGCATTGCATCTCCCAAGGTGCTCGCCTCAAATCTCCAGGGATTTCCCAAGGGGCAACGATACTGAGGGGGGGAAGGGGGGAAAAATCCCCTCCAGGGATGCATTGGGCTGTCAGGAAAGGAGAAATGGGAGGAAATAAGGTTTTCCTCTGCTCTTTTGGTAAGGAGTTTAGATGTGTATTTGGTTGCTTTTGGCTTAGAAGATGAAGATGAAGAGTTGGTTCTTATTATGCTGCTTGTCTACCCGAAGGAGTCTCGAAGCAGCTTACAGTCGCCTTCCCTTCCTCTCCCCACAACAGACACCCTGTGGGGTGGGTGAGGCTGAGAGAGCCCTGATATCACTGCCCGGTCAGAACAGCTTTATCAGTGCCGTGGCGAGCCCAAGGTCACCCAGCTGGTTGCACGTGGGGGAGTGCTTTTGTATACTGTTGATTTATCTATATGCTATAAAAATGTAATATAAAAATCTAATATATAAGCATTGTAAGCTGCCCTGAGCAGGCCTCTAAAGAGGAAGTATAGAAATATTAGAACATCAGAAGAGCCCTGCTGGATCCGACCAACCATCCATCTAGTCCAGCAGCCTGTCTCACACAACCAGTGGCTAACCAGAGTACAGGGGCTCAGCTCTTCCCCAGATGTTACCTCCTGGCTCTGGGATTCAGAGGATTAGTGCCTCTGGATGTGGAGGCTCTATTGATAGATTTCTTTCCTATGAATCCACCTAATCCCATTCTCGCTGTTAGGTTCGGGTGGGATGTTCCTGTGATTCTGAGGAACTCGGAGGAGACGGAATCCAGTGCGAAACTCAGCCAGAAGCGGATGCGGCAGGTGAAGAACCCCTTCAGCTTGGAAGTCGGCAGCCCTGCAGCGGCCTCCCTTGCAAGTGAGTTGTTGGATTTTCTCATTCTAGGTATCTCTACCCCCCCTCACACACACACACACACAACCTCCACGGCCATCTTTGGTTCCTGCTTTATCAGGAGGTTTCCCAACAGAATGATTCCTTCTGGTGGCTATCCACTATAATGAACTGAAGCTTCCAAAATGTTTTATTTATTTATCATACTTATATACCGCCCTCCCTGGAGGCTCAGGGCGGTTTACATCATAACGAGGAACAATACATTATAAAAACATGTAATAACCTTACACTAATAACTAATAATTGTAACCAGATAACAATACAACAGCACAGTATAACAGTATAACAATATGGCAGTACAAACAGATCCAGGTCTTGTTGATGGGATTCTGAGGGGGGTGGCTTATTGATGGGATTCTGAGGGGGGGCGGGGGTGGAGCAGGGGCCCTTGGTCGCTGTAGATTACGTCTGGTCTCAACCAAATGCCTGGTGGAAGAGCTCCTTTTTGCAGGCCCTGCGGAACTGTTTAAGCTCCGTCAGGGCCCTGATCTCCTCTGGGAGCTCATTCCACCAGGTAGGGGCCAGAACAGAGAATGCTCTGGCCCTGGTCGAGACCAGACGGACTTCTGTAGGGCCAGGGATCCTTAGCTGGTTGGTTGCAGTAGAGCGCAGAGCTCTTTTGGGGGCAGGTCCCTATATCCAAATAGAGGCTATTTGGTTTATTTATTCATGTTTATCTATATCCTGCCTTCCTCCCAATGGGGAACCAAAGCATTCTCCTGCCCTCGATTTTATCCCCACAACAGCCTTGCAAGGTAGGTTAGCCTGGGAGAGTATGACCAGCCCAAGGTTACCTAGTGAGCCTCCATGGCAGAGTCTCCCAGATCGTAGGTCTCCGACTCTCTTAACTGGCTTCAGAGGTCGGGCCGTGCCAAAGCAAACAAAACAACACTCTGGTGGCACCTTAACGACTAACATTTCTTTCCGTTATTTTGTGAGCTGTGGTTCACTTTTTCAGATTTGCAGACATGAGTTGTGACTCTGAGATGGAAATAAATAGTGACAGGTCAAGAGGGGTGGCCTTTTTAGGCTGTCTGAAGAGTCCAGGCACTTTCATCTACGCCACCATGCTGGCTCTCAAAGTAATCTTACTTCATTAAAGGTAAAGGAATCCCCTGTGCAAGCACCGAGTCATGTCTGACCCTTGGGGTGACGCCCTCCAGCGTTTCCATGGCAGACTCAATACGGGGTGCATTGCCAGTGCCTTCCTACTAGGTAACTTTCCATCAGGAGGGTCCTATTAGGTAAATTTTGATGTCACTAGGGCCCTACTAGGTAACTTGCTGTCAGTAGGGTCAGGACAAGAGCTCTTTTACATGGTGAGGTGGGAGAAACGCATGCCAATGATTGCGTTTAAACCCCACCCATCCCTGAAGGCTCAGGGAAGCCTCCAAGAGGATTCTTATTAGAAGAAGGAGAAGGAGAAGGAGAAGAGTTGGTTCTTATATGCCGCTTTTCCCTGCCCGAAGGAGGCTCAAAGCGGCTTACAGTCTCCTTCCCTTTCCTCTCCCCACAACAGACACCCTGTGAGGTGGGTGAGGCTGAGAGAGCCCTGATATCACTGCCCGGTCAGAACAGTTTTATCAGGGCTGTGTCGAGCCCAAGGTCACCCAGCTGGCTGCATGTGGGGGAGCGCAGAATCGAACCCGGCATGCCAGATTAGAAGTCCGCACTCCTAACCACTACACCAAACTGGCTCTCTGAAGAGAGTTTTTATTTTATTTATTATCTTTCTATGCCCCCCTCCCATAAGGCTCAGGGTAGTTCACATAAAACGTGGAGGTTCAGTCATGATACCAATACAATAATCATAACCGTGGGTTCCAAGTTAACAACACGTTTATAACAGTAACTTTTATAACTTCTAAATTGGACCCTTGGGGAGGTTGGTTTGGGTTTAGAGCATTAGGAGGGGTGACTGGGGACCAGCAGATGTTGTTTGGTCGGTCGACCTCAACCAAATGCCTGGCGGAGGAGCTCCCTTTTGCAGGCCCTATGGAATGGTCAGAGTTCAGGGAGGGCCCTGATCTCTTCAGGGAACTCATTCCACTGGGGGGAGGGGCAGGATCAAGAAAGTTCTGGCCCTGGTTGAGGTCCGACACATTCTATGGGGCCAGGGACCCTCAGCCAGTTGGTGGTGGCAGAGCATGGGGCACTTTGGGGGAGTCTAGGCAGGGAGGCGGTCTCTCAGGTACACTGGGCCCAGACTGCGTTTGGCCTTGAAGGTGACGACCAGGACCTTAAGCCTGATCCGGAATTCAACTGGGAGCCGGTGGAAGTGCTGGTTATTATTAAAATACATAAAATTAAACATCAAAGATTAGGTTTAAAATCCTTTTAAAGCAACTAAATATAAAATAACTATAGGTAAAGGTAAAGGTATCCCCTGTGCAAGCACCGAGTCATGTCTGACCCTTGGGGTGACGCCCTCCAGCGTTTTCATGGCAGACTCAATACGGGGTGGTTTGCCAGTGCCTTCCCCAGTCATTACCGTTTACCCCCCAGCAAGCAAGCTGGGTACTCATTTTACCGACCTCGGAAGGATGGAAAGCTGAGTCAACCTTGAGCCGGCTGCTGGGATTGAACTCCCAGCCTCATGGGCAGAGCTTTCAGACTGCATGTCTGCTGCCTTACCACTCTGCGCCACAAGAGGCTCTGAATAGCTATACCCATTCCCAACTGCCTCCTTCCCTGAATGAAACAGAAAGGGGGAGGAATAATAAATTCATTGAGATGACACTTATTTAGCCAGATGGGTGGCAGACAGGGAAGCCAGCAGTCGGTCAGGTAGCTTCTAGGCCTCAACCAGAGGCTGGGCAGAGCAACTCCATCTTTCAGGCCTTACAGAGCTGTTTGAGGTCCTGCAGGGTCTTGATCTCGCTCAGCAGACTGGTCCACCAGCCGGGGCCGTTGAGGCTAATTTTACACCCATCATCTCCTTCAGACCTTTCTCCCTTCACCGACTCCACCCCAGTGTTCCTTCCTTCCCCCAGGTGGCGTAACTCTGGCGCTGGATTGTCTGGAAGATTGCCTCCTGACATGCTACTGGGGCTGCAACGTGCAGAAGCTGCACGAAGCACTGCAGAAGCACGCCTATTGCTTCCGAATACGGACCCCCCAGGCCTTTGAGGATGCGTTGCAGGATGAGTATCTCTACCGGCAGCAGTACTGGTATCCTTTGGCTTTGGCGCTCAACTCGTAAACTGGATTTCTAGTTCCTGTGGCTGTAGAGGGAAGGCGGAGAAAGCATTGCTGATTTCGAATAAGTTCTCTGAAAGCAAGAGCTGGGGGGGGGGAGAGAGGTTTCAGGGGGACTCTGGGTTCTGGGGATAGTCATTGTGCTTGATGCTGCTGTCATTCAAGGTCAGTGTTGTCTGTTCAGGCTGGCAACGACAGAAGCAGAGGCGGGGATTCCCATTTGAGAGGCAGGAGGCGGGGTTAAAGGGAGATATAGAAGAGCAGAAGGAGAAGGCTGGGGGTGGTTGTTGGCGGATGGTCGTGGGAGAAGGGGGAAGCAGAAGAGAGGGAAGAACGAAAATGAAGGTGCAACATTGTATGGTGAAGAAGAAGAGTTGGTTCTTATATGCCGCTTTTCCTTACCCGAAGGAGGCTCAAAGCGGCTTCCAATTGCCTTCCCTTTCCTCTCCCCACAACAGACACCCTGTGGGGTGGGTGAGGCTGAGAGAGCCCTGATATCCCTGCTCGGTCAGAACAGTTTTATCAGTGCCGTGGCAAGCCCAAGGTCACCCAGCTGGCTGCATGTGGGGTAG
The DNA here is from genome assembly GCF_049243985.1 of Paroedura picta. NCBI lineage: Eukaryota > Metazoa > Chordata > Lepidosauria > Squamata > Gekkonidae > Paroedura > Paroedura picta. The sequence continues at coordinate 181,194,001 of NC_135370.1, read as the reverse complement.
TGCAGAATCGAACCCGGCATGCCAGATTAGAAGTCCGCACTCCTAACCACTGCACCAAACTGGAAGACAACAAACACTCAGAAGAAAAGTACCCTGCTGCCTGAGTGTTTCTCAAAGGGGCAACCAAAATGGCAGGGGGCGGAAGAGGCAGGGGGAAACTCGCCACCTATCGCTACACAGGTATAAGGTGTGTTCATATCTTGACCTCACCCATATCATGTTTCTGTAACATGCTCTTCCGGGTCTCAAACCAGCCTCTTTAGCATCACCTGCTATCGAATCCTTTTAACTGGAGTTGACGCGAATTGACTTAATGGGCCATCTGAATGCTGAGCAGAAGCTCTTGGATTCAGTCTTCAGTCTTCCATCTCCCCAGATGGGGAAGCGGATGTGCCATTGAGGGGGGTCCGTGGGCATGGCATCGGCCTCGTCTTAGCAGCATTTGGCATGGAAAGCCATCTGCCGTATTTCTCTGCCTGTTTTTTTCCCCTTGACTCGTTGCTCTTCCGTCACTAAATATCTGGTTAGCAGCTCGTAGAGCAGCCCTCTGCGGTTGCAGCCGGTTCTGGGATGCTTGCTCTTTTCTCTCCCTTCCCTGAGAGCCAGCGCGGAGTCGTGAGTCGCGGTTAACAGCAGCAGCCTCTAATCTGGAGAGCCACGTTTGATTCCCCACTCCTCCTCCCCAGAAATCCAGTTAGGTGACTTTGGCCCAGTTGCAGCTCGCTCCGAGCTCTCTCAGCCCCGCCTACCCCACAAGGGGCCGGTTATGGGGAGAGCCAGTGTGCTGTGGTGGTTAAGAGCAGCGGTGTCTAATCTGGAGAGGCAGGTTTTATTCCCCACCCTTCCACATACAGCCAGCTGTGTGACCTTGGGCCACTCTCACTTCTCTCAGAGCTCCCTCAGCCCCACCTCCCTCCCAGGGTCTGTTGTGGGGAGAGGAAGGGGAGGTGATTGGAAGCCTCCCACTTTGAGACTCATTTAGGTAGAGAAAAGTGGGATATGAAAACCAGTTCATCTTCTAATCTAGAAAATGGGGTTCGATTCTCCACTCCTTCTCCAGCCAGACAGCTGGATGACCTTGGGCCAGTCACAGTTCTCTTGAACTCTCTCAGCCCCACCTACTTCACAAGGGACCTTTTGTGGAGAGGAAGGCAAGGTGATTGTAAGTCCCTTTAAGACTCAGTAGAGAAAAGTGTATAAAAACCGATTCTTCTAACTATCTCCACCTCTGGTGGCACCCATTTTGGTTCAGGCTCCGCCTCCTGGGGCAGCCATTTTGGGATGGGACTCACCCCCCCTCTTAAAATTCCGAAGTTGCTCACAGCCCTAATGGATGAGAAAAATGGTCCATCTAGTCTGCCACTCTTCGCAGAGTGCCCAACCAGATACCTTGAGCAGCATGCTGGCAGGGGATCCTGGGAATCGTAGTCCATGGACATCTGGAGAGCCACAGTTTGGCCACCCCTGAGTTGAGCAGGAGATTGGAGGGCCCCTCCCAACTCTACAATTCTAAATGAACTGGGAGCCAAACTCTCTTGCCTGAGCCAAGCGAGGTCTTTGGACAGCCCTTTCCATGTTTTCAGCATTATTTCAGTACTAGCTTCAAAGCCCGTTCCTAAGAACGGGCCCTGAAAGGGTCCCCTCCCCTGGCCTGTGGCCAGGCAGCTTAAGGTGGCTTTGGGGCACAGCTTGCAGCCAAATCAAGTGGGGTGGATGGGGGCTGGGCAGCTTGTTAGCAGGGCCAAGACAGAGCTCCTTAGTAGCAGGCAGTCGGGAGGCCCTCGTTAGCAGGCCCAGCCTAGCAGGCCAGGAGGCCCTCGTTAGCAAGCCCTCTACCACGACCCTTTGCCCAGGGCTCTCTCACCTGCTGCTGGCTCCAGGCACTGAGGTGCGTCTGAGAGCAAAGAGGCTAGAGTCCAGGGACGGAGGGCGGGAGCCGCAGGGGTAGGGCCAATCAGGACAAAGCTGGCTGCACCCTGATTGGCCCTATTCCAGCTTGGACAGCCGGACATGTCCCGCCCCCTAGGCTGTTTCAGAAATATATAGAGGAACAGCAATGGATAAGGATTACCTGTCAGCAAGCCAGTCCTTGAAGGTCTTTGGCACCCGCTCGGCTTTGAAATGGTTTGCCTCTGAAACGGGAGTCTTCCTTGACCTGAGCGAAGCGTCGGGAAAGCTGACCAACTGGAGAAGCATTGCATTCTGCCCGAAGGGGCCCAGAGCACCGATCTGGGCCCCGTGCCCAGGTCTCAGTACCCGCTGGTGGTGCTGCTGACGTTGGCGGATGAGGAAGATCGAGAAATATATGATATTGTAGGTAGCCTTTCACTCTATGTTGCTGCGGGACACCGATTCATACACAGCCGCTGGCGGGCGGGAAACACAACCCAGCAGAACTGAGCGGAAGGCCGGCTTTTCTCTTTGGGGTTTGTTTGTATCGATTCAGGGGCGGCCAAACTGTGGCTTCCCAGATGTCTATGGACTACAATTCCCATGAGCCCCTGGCAGCAGCATGCTGGCAGGGGCTCATGGGAATTGTACCCCTTGGATATCTGGAGAGCAACCGTTTGGGCAGCCCCTGGGATAGATCAATCCACATTAAAGCCGCAGTTCTGCCTGGGGCCCTTTACTATATATTTTATTTCTGTTCTGCCTTTCTCATTAAGGACTCTCAAATGGCTGAGATAACTCTCCACTCCTCCAGTTTATCATCACAACAATCCTGTGAGGTAGGCTAGGCTGAGAGAGTGGAACTGGTCAGAGGTCACCGAGTGAGCTTCCGTGGCACATGTGGGATTTGAACCTGGGTCTCAGAGACCCGAGTCCCAGCCCTCCAGCTGCTACACTACACCAGCTCTTTGCGTAGGCTGTTCTGCAAATTATTGGAAATAGTGCCTCCGTATAGACCGGTAGCGCTGTCTCATTTAGAATACTGTGGACTGTGTAGGCATTTGCTGGCAGGGGCTCATGGGAATTGTAGTCCATGGACATCTGGAGGGCCGCAGTTTGACTACCTCTGGTGTAGGTGTATCTCGAAAAGGACATTGCAGAGCTGGAAAAAATTAAACAAGGAGTTGGAGCCCCTTCCCTGGGATGGAAGGCAGAGGAGCCTGAGACTTCTCAGCTTAGAGAAGAGACAACTGGAGGAGGGGTGGATGAAAGAGGTTTATAAAATTAGACATCAGGCAGGCAAAAAGAGATTTTTCTCCCTCTCCCAAAATACTGGAATCTCCCTCTCCCAAAATACATTACAAAGAGAGTGGTTCTTAGCCTCCCCTCCCTCCCAGGATGTCTGTTGTGGGGAGAGGAAAGGGAAGGCGATTGTAATCCACTTTGAGACTCCTTCAGGGAGAGAAAAGCGGCATATAAGAACCAACTCTTCTTCTTCTTCAGTAATCTCAGGGCTCTCTCAGCCTCACCCACCTCACAGGGTGTCTGTTGTGGGGAGAGGAAAGGGAAGGCGACTGTAAGCCACTTTGAGACTCCTTCAGGGAGAGAAAAGCGGCATATAAGAACCAACTCTTCTTCTTCTTCAGTAATCTCAGGGCTCTCTCAGCCTCCCCTCCCTCACAGGGTGTCTGTTGTGGGGAGAGAGAGGGAAAGTTATTGTAGGCCGCTTTGAGACTCCTTCAAGTTGTCAAAAGAAGAAAACAGCTCTTCTTCCTATTCACTCATCTGTCTTGTTAGTCTAGCCCAGGGGTAGTCAAACTGCGGCCCTCCAGATGTCCATGGACTACAATTCCCAGAAGCCCGTGCCAGCATTTGCTGGCAGGGGCTCCTGGGAATTGTAGTCCATGAACATATGGAGGGCCGCAGTTTGACTACCCCTGGTCTAGCCCCACTCTCTGGATTTACATATCCGCAGATCGGCCCTTTTTGAGATTGAGAAGTCTTGATAGTCGGCGTATGGAACTGCACATATCATCTGTCTCTGAACACTTCCCGAATGCAAATTCGATCTGGGGGGGGGGGTGCTGATGCAAAATCCAAAGTGTTTCAGATGCTGGACTGGCTGACCCTGGAGGTCCCTTCCAACCCTATGATTCTGTGATGATTAAAGATCGTTCAAGATTGAGATGAACCATCAGCTGGGGATAGTTTGCGGTGGAATTTTAAGGGGTGTTCTTTTGCCTCGGTGTTGGCAATATCAAACAGATGAAATGACTTGGTTGCACATCTCTCTAATCATAGACTGCATCATATTGTGTAGAGATGGCGGAATTTGAGAGAAGGACCTCTTTTTCTTCCCAAAGATTTCTATGGTATCCATAATTCACGTTCCGGACGACAGCTATCGGCTTTCCTGCAGGATACTGTATCAGTACCTACTCTTGGCTCAAGGGCAATTCCACGATCTGAAGGTAAGCTGGAATGAGTTCTGGTGCCCTGTCAAAAGCAAAGCAGAGATTCTTTCAGGTTGGAAGGAGCCGCTTACAGGTGGGACAGGTGGGCTGCGGTCTACCTGGAATAGCAGAAAGAGCCACGGGCTATTTTGTTTGTTTGTTTGCTTATTTTCTCAATTAATATACCGCCGTTTTTCCTAGCAACCCGCAGCGGTTCACAGAATAAAATGTTAAAAACCTGTAAACCCCTTAAAACCCCCAACATGCAGTAATGGGTTTAAACTACAAGTACAACGATATAGGCTAGATATCAGGAAAACATTTTCACAGTCAGAGTAGTTCAGCAGTGGAATAGGCTGCCTGAGGAGGTGGTGAGCTCCCCCTCACTGGCAGTCTTCAAGCAAAGGTTGGATACACACTTTTCTTGGATGCTTTAGGATGCTTAGGGCTGATCCTGCGTTGAGCCGGGGGTTGGACTAGATGGCCTGTGTGGGCCCTTCCAATTCTATGATTCTATGAATTACACATTAACAAGCGGTGACACTTCTAATCATCCAGTCCCCTCCCACCTTGTTCAGCCGGAGGCCCAGTCTTCTTCCATTCTTCCACTGGGAGTGGATGCAGGACTACTAGATCTTGGAGGGGTCCTAGTTGGAGTACCAGGATTCTGCCCTGGCCTCAGCCATACGTCTGGCGGAAGAGCTCCATCTTGCAGGCCCTGCGGAAAGTTGACAACTACAGCAGGGCCCTTAGCTGTTCCAGGAACTCATTCCACCAGGTGGGGGCCAGGGCCGAAAAGGCCCTGGCCCGGTTCAAGGCCAGGCGAACATCCTAGGGGCCCAGGGCAACCAGTAGATTCATACCCACAGAGCAATGGGTTCTGCAGGGGGCATAAGCAGCCAAGCGGTCCTGCAGGTAAGTAGGACCCAAACCGCACATGGACTTAAAGGTTAATACCAAAACCTTGAACTTGATCTGGAAACAGACTGGTAACCAGTGCAGATGTCGAAGCACCGGCTGAATATGGGCCCTCAAAGGTGTCCTAGTGAGGACCCTGGCAGCCGCATTTTGTACCAGCTGTAACTTCCGGATCAAAATGAAATTACAGGACAAAGAAAGAAAGGTTCACAATGAACAATCAACAGAAAAAAGGAACCTTTCTAAGACAATATGTTTGTAATATATACAATGAGTCAATACAATTTCTTTTACATCTTTTATATATCAGAAGGAACAACCATAACGGCTTGATACTAAAATATTAACAATAGTAATATAAGGAATAGGCGATAAGATTTTGCCACTTTTGATACTACAAACTCTTTTTGGAGGATTGGAGGTTTCAACCACTGATGAAGCCAATGAAAACGGAATTGATCTAGAAGCTGTTATGGCTGTTCCTTCTGGTATATAAAAGATGTAAAAGAAATTGTATTGACTTCCGGATCAGAGTCAAGGGCAGGCCCGCGTTGAGCGATTTACAGTAGTCTAGTCTGGAAGTGACCGTTGCATGGATCACTGTGGCCAAGTGGTCCGAGGACAGGTAGGGCGCTAGTAGCTGGGCTTGGCGAAGGTGGAAAAATGCCGTCCGAGCTACTTTGGTGACCTGAGCCTCCATAGAGAGGGAGGCATCAAAGATCATTCCCAGATTCCTGGCAACCGGTGCCGGTGTTGATTGCACACTGTCCAGACATGGCAGACGTGCTTCTTGATCCTGCCCTCTTCTCCCCAGCCACAGGACCTCCGTCTTGGAGGGGTTGAGTTTCACACGACTCAACTGAGCCATCCAGCCACTGCTTCCTAACAACTGGTCCGGCCGGCCATCCATTAGGAAGTAGAGCTGGGTGTCATCCACATACAGGTGGCAACCCAGCCCATAGCCCCGGACAAGCTGGGCTAGAGGGTGCATATAGATGTTGAAAAGCATGGGGAGAATATTAAGAATAATCACAAGCAAGAATAATCACAAGCTTCGTTTCAGCCTCCTCAATCAACCGCTTTTGCTGCTAACGCCAAGTGGGTTTGTTGAAGAAGCTGTTGGGGGTCAGTAAGGAAAGATCTTCTGTCAACGTGTTTTCACCCCCTGCATCGTGTCTCTAAAAAAGAGATTCTTGTGAAAAAGAGCCTCTTGTGGTGCAGAGTGGTAAGGCAGCAGACATGCAGTCTGAAAGCTCTGCCCATGAGGTTGGGAGTTCGATCCCAGCAGCCGGCTCAAGGTTGACTCAGCCTTCCATCCTTCCGAGGTCAGTGAAATGAATACCCAGCTTGCTGCTGGGGGGTAAACGGTAATGACTGGGGAAGGCACTGGCAAACCACCCCGTATTGAGTCTGCCATGAAAACGCTGGAGGGCATCACCCCAAGGGTCAGACTTGCACAGGGGATACCTTGACCTTTTTATCGTGTCTCCGCTCAGCATTTCCTTTTGAGCCACGGCGAAGGGTGGTTAACGGGCCTTTCCTTTTTCCTTCCCCTGCCACCCTTTCCCGCAGCAACTCTTCATGTCCGCCAGCACCGCCGGCCCTCCTTGGAGCGGCTCTCCCTCCGGAGAGACCACCGAGGACCGCGTCCTGCTCGAGAAGGCCGGGCTGGCCGAGGAGGAGCCGGAGCCCTCAGAGGAGAGCAGCAAGGACTGCATCGTCTGCCAGAACCGGCCCGTCAACTGGGTGCTCCTCCCTTGCCGGCACACCTGCCTGTGCGACGAATGCGTCAGGCGGTTCCAGCAGTGCCCCATGTGCCGGCAGGTTTTGGCGGAGTCCTTCCCACTCAGCAGCCCGAAGGAGTAAGGATGAGAAAAGCGGAGGGGCCTGCTGCGTAGAGCCGGAGGGGGAGCCTTCTCCTCACCACTTCCCTCTTCCCACCTGAAGTCTTGTTTGGGGCAGACTCTCAGAAGGCCAGGAACGCAGCAGCCGTCCCTGGATGGAGGCCGCTGGGAAGAAGGCAAGGCCCCGAAGGACGGCTGGAGCAGGGCCATAGGGGAAGAGTCGTGGTCTCAGGGGGTCCGACCGACCACAAACTTTGGGGGCGGCCACGCGCACCGGGACGCCTGCGTCCATGCTCACTCGCAGCTGTCTCCCAGCGCAAAGAGGTTGTTTCAACGCAGCTGATGCAGAGAGAATTGACGGGTTGGGGAAAGTGAATTCATTTCGGGTCCTTATTTATTTTAAGGCAGGGGTAGTCAAACTGCAGCCCTCCAGATGTCCATGGACTCCAATTCCCAGGAGCCCCTGCCAGCAAATGCTGGCAGGGGCTCCTGGGAATTGTAGTCCATGGACATCTGGAGGGCCGCAGTTTGACTACCCCTGTTTTAAGGTAACGAACTTGGAAGCAGGGCACAAGCGTAGGCTCAGATCTCCCTTTGCAAAACCCTGCCCTTTGCGAATCCTAGCAAACGGGCCAAAACGAAGAAAGGTGAGGTGGGAATAACTAATATATCAAGGCTTTACCTGTAGTTCGTGAGTGAGTCTCGGTATGTTTTGTTCATCTCGGAGTTACCTGGACGCTTTGGCTGCCTTCGGGGGGGGGGGGGGGTCGTATGTCCTTGGGGTGGATCCGGGCCTCGGAGTCAAATCCGGAATGGCTTGGTGTGAACGGGTGTGATGGTGGCAGAGCCGGGGGAGATCCAATCACTGTGCTGTGGGTTTCCGGGATGGGGAGAGGGCTTTTACTGCCACCGTCACAGCCTTGACCCAAGTACCACCCCACCCCACCGCTGTGGTTGCTGTTATGGAAAGAAAAAGCCCTTCCGGTGAAGTGCCCGGCTCACCCATCATCTAGTCCAGGTTCACTCCACCTCAAGCCAAGCCGAAGAGGAGACTATGCCAGGGTGAAGCATTGGCCAAGGGGAACCAAGAAGGGTCTGCTTCCTGTTTCCATCTCGGCTGCCAGGTCAGCGAAGAAGGCGGAAAACGCAACTTTCCTGTTTCCGATCGGGAGCCAGATTATCGGCAGCCTGCAGGCCTCGCATTCGGCACGCTCAACCTTCTCACGCAAGGCCACAGGTGAGGCCAGGGGTGGAAAAGATGTCTTCACCGCGGCCGTTTCCTGCGGCTTCAGGCGGGGCAAAAGGAAAAACTCTTCCTTCACCCTGAGAATGATTCCGTCTTCTCTACCCAGAGGGTGTAGTGACACTTTGAAAAGGGGATTGGAGAGGATCGTGGAGGTTGAGTCTGTCGGTGACTGAGGAGAACCTCCACAGTCAGAGGCACTAGTCCTCTGGATCCCAGAACCAGGAGGCAACTTCAGGGGAGACCGAGGCTGGCTCCAGCTCATCAGAGAGGTGTGATGCAATCCGGTGATCGTGTGAGATAAGGCGAATGCTGGGCGTTGATGCGGAGAGATCAGGGGTCAAAACACTTTACGTCTCTAATGTTCTTTGTAACCTTTAGCGGGTGGCCAGACTGTGGCTCTCCAGGTGTCCGTGGGCTACAATTCCCATGAGCCTGCCAGCACGAACAATTCCCAGGGACTCATGGGAATTGCAGTCCATGGACGTCTGTAGAGTCACAGTCGGGCCCACCCCTGCGATCCGAATGGCCCAGACTAGCTCCAGAAGCTAAGCAGGGTCGTCCCTGGCTAGTATTTGCATGGGAAACCTCCAAGACAGTGGTCCCCAACCTGCAGGCCGCGGCCCGGTGCTGGGCCGCGAAGGCCATGGCGCCGGGCCGCGGCTCCCTCTCCCTGCCCCCCCGCAGTAAAAAACTTCCCAGGCCGCAAGCTTGCGGCCCGGGAAGCTTCTTACTGCGGGAGGGCGGGGAGTGGGAGTCAGGGCCGGGCCGCGCCCGTGCATTGCGCAGGCGTGGCCCGATGCGCATGTGTGGCCCGATGCCCTACTGGTCCCCAGCCTAAGAAAGGTTGGGGACCACTGCTCCAAGGAATATCAGAGTCACGACGCAGAGGCAGCCGGTGGCAAATCACCATTGAAAGTCCTTTGCCCGGCTGCCCCACGATCCTACCATCTCCTGGCTGCTCTGCATGTGCCGTACAATCAAGAATTACTACAGGCCCCACTGGCATTCGGAACCCCCAGACGGCTTTTCCCAAAGCCATGGCTTATCATAGAATCGTGGAATGTTAGACTGGGAAGGGACCTCCTGGGTCATCTAGTCCAACCCCCTGCACTATACAGGACTATGCAGGACACTCACAACTATCGCTCATCCACTGTCACCTGCCACCGCCTTGAGCCTTCACAGAATCAGCCTCTCCATCAGATGGCTCTCCAGCCTCTGCTTAAAAATCGCCAAGGATGGAGAACCCACCACCTCCTGAGGAAGGACGTAGATAAAATTGAAAGGGTACAGAGGAGAGTGACGAGGATGATCTGGGGCCAAGGGACCAAGCCCTATGAAGATAGGTTGAGGGACTTGGGAATGTTCAGCCTGGAGAAAAGGAGGTTGAGAGGGGACATGATAGCCTTCTTTAAGTATTTGAAAGGTTGTCACTTGGAGGAGGGCAGGATGCTGTTCCCGTTGGCTGCAGAGGAAAGGACACGCAGTAATGGGTTTAAACTACAAGTACAACAATATAGGCTAGATATCAGGAAAAAAATTTTCACAGTTAGAGTAGTTCAGCAGTGGAATAGGCTGCCTAAGGAGGTGGTGAGTTCCCCCTCACTGGCAGTCTTCAAGCAAAGGTTGGATACACACTTTTCTTGGATGCTTTAGGATGCTTAGGGCTGATCCTGCGTTGAGCAGGGGGTTGGACTAGATGGCCTTCATGGCCCCTTTCCACTCTGGGATTCTAGGAATCTTGTTCAGCCATGGAAGGGGCTGCCTAAGGAGGTGGGGAGCTCCCCCTCACTGGCCGTCTTCAAGCAAAGGTTGGAGACACACTTTTCTTGGATGCTTTAGGATGCTTAGGGCTGATCCTGCGTTGAGCAGGGGGTTGGGCTAGATGGCCTGTGTGGACCCTTCCAACTCTATGATTCCGTGATTCTATAAGCCTGTTCAACTGAGAAACTGCTCTGTCAGACGGAATTTAGAATCATAGAATCACAGAGTTGGAAGGGACCTCCTGGTCCTCTTGCTCATCCACTGTCACCTGCCACCCCCTTGAACCTTCACAGAAGCAGCCTAATATCGATAGATCTGCTAGGAAAGTACCGTTGGCTTAATCAACTCACCCAAATCGGGGGCCAATTTAATGGCCTGTGAAGTCCACAGCTTTAAGGCAGGTGGGGCTTCAGGGGGAGCCCTGGTCAAATTTGTTCTTCAAACCTTAGGGCGGATTTAGCCATTCTGGCCCCTCAGCATCCATCAACTCATTATGGATGCACTAAATTCCTGTGTCCGTTCCCAGAAAGCTAACAAGGTTCTTTTTATGGAAAGACAACCTAGCTATGAGCAAGCCAAACATGGCTGCCCCAGAAGGCAGAGCCAGCCACAAAGGTAGCCCAGCCCTGGACCTGGACGGCAACCACAAAAAAAAATGGCTGCCATAGGAGGCGGAGCCAACCACGTGTGAAAACGTGAGCTACAAGCAGGATTTTATACACGACAGAGGCAGAGCCAAACATACAGGGGAAGCTCAAAGTGCAGTAGAGAAAAGAGGTCATTAAAAAAAAATACATTGGGAAAGGAGAGTAATAGGGGGGAAACGCTGCAGTAATAGCTATGGCTCAAACAACGTCATTTTAATCTGCGTAGCCTATGAAATCTTCAGAAGAGGCCCAGAAGGCCTGCCTCTCCCCCCATGTAAGAACACTTTAAAGAGAATATCAAGAGAAGGCCGCATGGGCACCATGTCAAGGACCCTCACGTTAGAGCATCAGATCTGGGAGAGCCAGGAACGTGAGACCCCCCCTCTGGCACGGATCTCACAAGATGATCTCAGACCATTCCCAGACCCTCAACCTGACCCCCCCTGCTGAGATGGTTTTGAGCAGGGGTAGTCAACCTGTGGTCCTCCAGATGTTCATGGACTACAATTCCCAGGAGCCCCTGCCAGCGAATGCTGGCAGGGGCTCATGGGAATTGTAGTCCATGAACATCTGGAGGACCACAGGTTGACTACCCCTGGTTTTGAGGACCTCTGGGCCAGGAACGAAAAGAGCAAACATAAAACGCAACGGAGGCTGCCTATCTCCTCAGTGCTTTGGAGCCTTTGCATTCAAGCTTTCCCCTATGTTGTTGTTAAGTGCGAAGTCGTGTCCGACCCATCGCGACCCCCTGGACGATGATCCTCCAGGCCTTCCTGTCCTCTACCATTCCCCGGAGTCCATTTAGGTTTGCACCGACTGCTTCAGTGACTCCATCCAGCCGCCTCGTTCTCTGTCGTCCCCTTCTTCCTTTGCCCTCCGTCGCTCCCATATGACAAGGGCCTAATTAAGCAAACATGCAACGGGACACACCAGCCATACAGGCGCCATCTGCGGCTCAGGCTGGACTGCCGTCGTGTGAGGAGGGGTTCCCTCCAGGGAGACGGCAATGGCGCAGGTGGCGTTCTGAGGCTGGTGGTGAAGCAGATGGGGAAAGCTCAGGCAGTAGGCGACACTCATGTGCAAACATGTTGCAAAGGGGGGGGGGAATTAATGGCATCGGCAAGACCTGGGGAAAATGCCAGTGAGCTAGAGCAGGTCGCTACCATCGGCGGGCTGTTCTCTGAGGCTTGAACAAGATTTTGAGTATGTAAAAGGATGGAGCAGAGGGATGGACCAGAACCAATGGGATGAAATTGATTCAAAAGAAATTGCGTCTAAACCTCCAGAAGAAGTTCCTGACAGTTAGAGCGGTTCCTCAGTGGAACAGGTTCAAGGGGGTGGCAGGTGGCAGTGGGTGAGCGATACTGTTGTGAGTGCCCTGCATAGTGCAGGGGTTTGGACTAAATGACCCAGGAGATCCCTTCCAGCTCTATGATTCTAAATTCCATCTAAACATCCGGAAGAAGTTCCTGACAGTCAGCGTGGCTCCTCAGTGGAACAGGCTTCCTCGGGAGGTGGTGGGTTCTCCCTCTTTGGAGATTTTTAAACAGAGGCTGGAGAGCCATCTGACAGAGAGGCTGATTCTGTGAGGGTTCAAGGGGGTGGCTGGTGACAGTGGATGAGTGATAGGGTTGTGAGTGTCCTGCATAGTGCAGGGAGTTGGAGTAAATGACCCAGGAGATCCCTTCCAGCTCTATGATTCTAAATTCCATCTAAACATCCGGAAGAAGTTCCTGACAGTTACAGCGGTTCCTCAGTGGAACAGGCTTCCTCGGGAGGTGGTGGGTTCTCCATCTCTGGAGATTTTTCAACAGAGCCTGGAGAGCCATCTGATGGAGAGGTTGATTCTGTGAAGGTTCAACTATGATTCTATGAATCTAGCAAAGTGCAAAAAAAAAAAATTACCCAATTTTGGAGGTTTATGTATAGGGAACCCCAAATTCATTGAATCCAAAAAATCTCCATATTTCCTGATACATTCGAATCCCAATACGATATAGCATTCAGAGTCGGAAAATATTCGGGAGTTCTACCCTACAGGGACCGTTATAACCAAGGGTCTCCACAGGCGGAGAATCCATTTGGGGCTTGAGGGTCTGCTGTTTGAGGCAGAGACACCAAATTTGCAGCATAGCTGCTGTTGCCTCTACTCTCCACTACCGCTGGGTTTGAAAAACGGAAGGTATTTTTCAGGTCAGTTCAAGTGGGCCGCCGTGTTGGTCTGAAGCAGCAGCGAATTCAGAGTCCGGGGGCGCCTTTAAGACCAACCAAGTTTTATTCAAGGTCTGAGCTTTCATGGGCACGAATTAGCCAAACGCACATCCCAAATCTGTACGCCATGTTTCCTGCGATTCCCATCTGTGTCCACTAGATGGCGATGCCCTCTTACTAGACGCAGAATTTCATTCTAACACTTGCAGGGGTAGTCAAACTGCGGCCCTCCAAATGTCCATGGACTACAATTCCCATTTGCTGGCAGGGGCTCATGGCAATTGTAGTCTGTGAATATCTGGAGGAACACAGATTGACTGCCCCTGCTATAGAGGAGGGGTCATTAGATGGTAATCCCCCCCTGGCCTCAATCACACACCTGGCGGAAGAGCTCCATTATGCAGGCCCGGAAGAACTGAGATAGTTCCGCCAGGGTCATTAACTTCTCCGGGAACTCATTTCACCAGGTAGGGACCAGGCCCGAAAAGTCCCTGGCCCTGATTGAGGTCAGGCAGGCTTTCCTCGATCTGGGGACCACAATCCTCTTGGTATGTGTGTGTATACACACACGCGTACACACACACACACATAATAAAGGCAAATTTTAATTTTGAATGGGTACTGTCAGCTTCCGTCAGTTCTGTTCCTATTATTTATCACATGGCTTGTGTGAAGGATCGCCAGGAGATCCTGCAACCATCTAGCTGCAAGAGATGTTCGGAAGTGGTTTGCCCTTGCCTGCCTCCACATCCTGACCCTGGCGTTCCTTGGAGGTCTCCCATCCAAATACTGGCCAAGGCCGACGCTGCGTAGCTTCTGAGATCTGAAGAGATGGGGCACGGCTGGGTTATCCAGCTCTGGCCTGGTTCTGTCCCTGATTTTCCAGGAGGGCGACCCAAAAGAATCTCACTGTGCAGAGGAAAACGTGTCTGTTTTACTTAGGAGCCAGCAGGCAAATGCGTTCTTCTTAGGCACGGGGAATAAGGTAAGAGGGGTGGACTCTCGGGGCTCTCTCATCCTTACCCGCCTCACAGGGTGTCTGTTGTGGGGAGAGGAAGGGAAGGCGATTGGAAGCCGCTTTGAGACTCCTTCGGGTAGAGAAAAGTGGCATATAAGAACCAACTCTTCTTCTTCTTCAGTAACCTCAGGGCTCTCTCAGCCTCCCCTCCCTCACAGGGTGTCTGTTGTGGGGAGAGGAAGGGAAGGCAATTGGAAGCTGCTTTGAGACTCCTTCGGGGAGAGAAAAGCAGCATATAAGAACCAACTCTTCTTCTTCTTCTTCAGTAATCTCAAGGCTCTCTCAGCCTCCCCTCCCTCACAGGGTGTCTGTTGTGGGGAGAGGAAGGGAAGGCGATTGGAAGCCACTTTGAGACTCCTTCGGGTAGAGAAAAGTGGCATATAAGAACCAACTCTTCTTCTTCTTCTTCAGTAACCTCAGGGCTCTCTCAGCCTCCCCTCCCTCACAGGGTGTCTGTTGTGGGGAGAGGAAGGGAAGGCAATTGGAAGCTGCTTTGAGACTCCTTCGGGGAGAGAAAAGCAGCATATAAAATCAACTCAGTTAAATGTTACAAAACAAATTTTATTCAACTCTAAAATATTGCAAATATTTACATGACTCCTTTTACAGTGGGGAGCATAAAAGCAGGAGGCAGGCTATATACAGACACAAAAACAAGAAGAAAAGTACATGTGAAAAATACTTAAAAAATCATTTAAATCAGAGAGGATCACGGTCGCTCAACTCACAAGTGCATGATCTTGGAACTATTTATGGTGGTGACTCTAGCAGGATCTTACCAAGTTAAGAGCTGGACTCAGAGAACCTTTTGTATTCTGTCTTCTCAGGAAAAACAGTCTGAGCCCCAAATTGGCCATCAAAGCCCCTGCAGGTATAACGGAGCCCGTGTTTCATGAATGGGCAGCCCTGCTGGATCGGAAATTAAACAGCAATGTCCTGCCAACTGCAGACGAGACTTGAATCTAGTGAGACCTATGTAAGAGATGCATCATATTAATGAAGGTGCCAGGTTCTGGGCTAGAGCAATGGCTCAGGAAGATCCATGGCTCAATGTCAGAAGACAGACTTGGCACGCATAAAATAAATGCTTTTTATGATCCGGAGAATTGGGTATGATTCCCCGCTTGTCTTCCACCTGAAGCCTTCTGGGTGACCTTGGGCCAGCCACAGTTCTCTCAGAGCTCTCTCAGCCCCATCTGCCTCCCCAGGTGTCTGTTGGGGAAGAAAGGAAGGACGGGTGATTGTAAGCCGCTTTTAGACTCTCAAAGTGCAGTGAAATGGGGGGGAGGGCATATTGAAAGAGACAGTCCTAAAGGTCAACACCAACACCCTGAATCTGCAACCAATATAGTTGCTGAAGGGTTGGTCATATACGCCCTCCAAGGGGTCCTCATGAGGATGTGAGCGGCTGCATTTTGTACCATTTAAAATGTCTGATTCAGGGCCAACTTCAGTCTTTTTGCAAAACCTACACAGACAATCGGATCACCAATGCCCATTCAGAGGCTCTGCTGGGCAAAAAGTCCCACCTGGCTACTCCTCCTTGCTCAAAATGCTTAGCACTTCTTATGGTGCCCGTGGGCACCCTGATGGGGACCCCTGGACTCTTTGCTGGGGTCTGTCAATAACTTGGCATGTAGTTAGGCTCTAGAGCAGGGGTAGTCAACCTGCGGTCGTTCAGATGTTCATGGACTACAATTCCCATGAGCCCCTGCCAGCAAATGCTGGCAGGGGCTCATGGGAATTGTAGTCCATGAACATCTGAACGACCGCAGGTTGACTACCCCTGCTCTAGAGGAGATCGGCACGCACGCAAGAGAACATACTGGTAGAAGATGCCGGGTGACAGAAAGGGTTGCTCAGATCGGACCTCAAGTCTTTGGAATGATGAAGACCCTCCGAAATTCCCACCCATGGAAAAACAGCAGAGGGGGGGTAGAAGCTTACTCCCAGCTGAGCTAGCTTTCTGCCTGCAGAGCATTTTGTTGTTCAAGGAAGCATTCAGAACTCAAGGGCATCCTTTTGTTCTCCTTCAAGAGGCTGCACAAACAGAGCGAGTCTGGATTCCGGTTTCAATGGTGAGCCAGCTGACCTGGCTGATGCAGGATCAGGGCCTCTGGTGGTCACTAGAGAAGCTGTTCTTGGATATATGTCTGCCTTAAGAGAGCCAGTTTGGTGTCGTGGTTAGGAGTGCGGACTGCTAATCTGGCATGCCAGGTTCGATTCTGCGCTCCCCCACATGCAGCCAGCTGGGTGACCTTGGGCTCAACACGGCACTGATAAAACAGGGTTGGATTAGATGACCCAGGAGGTCCCTTCGAACTCTAGGATTCTATGATTCTAAATTCCATCTAAACCTCCGGAATAAGTTTCTGACAGTGAGAGTGGTTTCTCAGTGGAACAGGCTTCCTCGGGAGGTGGTGGGTTCTCCATCTTTGGAGATATTTAAATGGAGGCTGGAGAGCCTTCTGATGGAGAGGCTGATTTTGTGAAGGTTCAGGGGGGTGACGGGACAGTGGATGAGTGATAGAGTTGTGTCCTGCACAGTGTAGTGGCTTGGACTAGATGACTGAGGAGGGCCCTTCCAACTAATATTCTATCATTCTAGCCAGTACTGTGGCAGCTGCATGGGTTACCAGTCCTGGCCCGGATCAAGGTCAAGGCCTTTAAAGCCATTCTGAGGGACCCCTTGTCTGCTTATGCCTCTCTCAGAGCCCTTCACTCTGCGGGTCCTAATCTGTTGGTGATCCCTGGCCTCAGAGAGGTAGGCCCTGCCTCGATTCGGCCCAGGGCCTTTTCGGTCCTGGCCCCGACATGGTGGAATGAGCTCCCGGAAGAGCTGAGGGCTCTGACAGAGCTGGCGAAGTCGTCCAGGGCCTGTCAAAGATGTGCCAGAGCTACAGTTGAGGCTGGATCCATAAGACCCCTGGGTCCCCCTCAGGCTCTGCTATGCCACCCAGTGCCCCCCTTGTCAGATGACTGAGGACGAGAGGAGGGGTCCTGCCCGGTTAGTCTTCAGCAGTTTCCCACAAGAAAAGTGCTTGGGGGGTTTTATGGGGGCTGTTCTTCTTGCTATCCTGCCTTGCGTCCCAGGAGGAAGGTGGGATAGCAATGAGGAAGGAAGGAAGGAAGGAAGGAAGGAAGGAAGGAAGGAAGGAAGGAAGGAAGGAAGGAAGGAGATTGGAAGTGGAGTGGGAAGGAAGGAAGGAAAAGAAGGAAGGAAGGAAGGAGATTGGAAGTGGAGTGGGAAGGAAGGAAGGAAGGAAGGAAGGAAGGAAGGAAGGAAGGAAGGACAATTTGAGGAAGGAAGGAAGGAAGGAAGGAAGGAAGGAAGGAAGGAAGGAAGGAAGGAAGGAAGGAAGGAAGGAGATTGGAAGTGGAGTGGGAAGGAAGGAAGGAAAAGAAGGAAGGAAGGAGATTGGAAGTGGAGTGGGAAGGAAGGAAGGAAGGAAGGAAGGAAGGAAGGAAGGAAGGAAGGAAGGAAGGAAGGAAGGAAGGACAATTTGAGGAAGGAAGGAAGGAAGGAAGGAAGGAAGGAAGGAAGGAAGGAAGGAAGGAAGGAAGGAAGGAAGGAAGGAAGTGGAGTGGGAAGGAAGGAAGGAAGGAAGTGGAGTGGAGTGGAGTGGGAAGGAAGGAAGGAAAAGAAGGAAGGAAGGAAGGAGATTGGAAGTGGAGTGGGAAGGAAGGAAGGAAAAGAAGGAAGGAAGGAAGGAGATTGGAAGTGGAGTGGGAAGGAAGGAAGGAAGGAAGGACAATTTGAGGAAGGAAGGAAGGAAGGAAGGAAGGAAGGAAGGAAGGAAGGAAGGAAGGAAGGAAGGAAGGAGATTGGAAGTGGAGTGGGAAGGAAGGAAGGAAAAGAAGGAAGGAAGGAGATTGGAAGTGGAGTGGGAAGGAAGGAAGGAAGGAAGGAAGGAAGGAAGGACAATTTGAGGAAGGAAGGAAGGAAGGAAGGAAGGAAGGAAGGAAGGAAGGAAGGAAGGAAGTGGAGTGGGAAGGAAGGAAGGAAGGAAGTGGAGTGGAGTGGGAAGGAAGGAAGGAAAAGAAGGAAGGAAGGAAGGAGATTGGAAGTGGAGTGGGAAGGAAGGAAGGAAAAGAAGGAAGGAAGGAAGGAGATTGGAAGTGGAGTGGGAAGGAAGGAAGGAAGGAAGGACAATTTGAGGAAGGAAGGAAGGAAGGAAGGAAGGAAGGAAGGAAGGAAGGAAGGAGAATCGAACTCAGGGCTAAAGGAACGAAGGAAGGAGCCTTTGAATTCTGGGCGGGGGGGGGAGGCGGGGGTCGGGAGCGCCCTGTTGGGGGTGGGGGGTCCCCGTCGTTCCCGCGCGGCCTCCTGCGGGGCTCCTGCAGGGCAGGGGCGAGGCCAACGCGCGTGTCCTGCCGAGGCTGCTGCCTGCCGGGCGCAGCGCCAGGAGTCCGGCGGGGCTGTCCGGAGGGGCTGGGCGCTGTTCCCGCGGGCCTCCTTTGGGGGGCGCCCTGGGCGCGCCGCTCCCTCCCTCCCTCCCTGGGCCGAAGGGTCTGGCGGCCTTCCCGGGCGGGCGGGCGGCGGGGCTGAGTCAGCGGCGGCGGCGGCGGCGGCGGGGCATGCGGGGCGGCGCAGGGGGGCGTTGCGCGGCGGCGAGGGCGGCGGGGCTGACGTCAGGTGGGGCGGGCGGGGAGGGGGGGGCTCCTCTCTGCTCTGCTCTCTCTCGCGGCCGGCCCCGGAGCTCAGCGCAGCGCTGCCCGACGGCGCGGACGGACCGAGGCACGGAGGAGCGCGGGAGGCAGGGGCGCCGCCTCGCCATGGCCGCCGCCGCCGCCGCCTCCTCGGGCGCTGAAGGGCAAGGTGGGCGCCGCTTGGGCCCCTCGGGGACGCCGCCTTGGGGGGGAGCCTCTCCCGGAGCTCTGGGGGGGGGGGAGGAAGCGCGGAGGACCCCCGCCCCTTCCGACTTCTGCTGGGGGGGGGCTTTTGCGACCCCCTCCTTCCAACTTTTCCTGCGGGGGGGGCTTCCCTGCGCCTCCCCCCCCAACTTCTGCTGGGGGGACCCTTTCTTGTCCTGGCCGGGAGACGAGGGCGCCCTTCCGCAGCCCTCAGAGCCGACGGCAGGACGCCCCCTCCCCAGCGGGGGTTTTTTTGGGGGGGGGTCGTGGGTGTCCAGGCGACGTTTGGGGGCCGCTGCAAGCGAAACCCGCGCCCTGGACGGGGATGCCACCCGCGTGTCCCGCGCTTGCGGGCGACTCACACGTGCGCGCCTGGGGGGGACTCCGGGTCGTGTGTATCCCCCCTCTTCCCCGCTGATAGGGCCAGGCGGGCGCCTCTTGGCTCTCCTCCTTTGCAGCTGAACTATTCTTATTGGGGGGGGGGGACCCAGTGAGCCTTGGTGGAGTTTATTTTTGTCCCTTGCTTGGGGGGGGGGTTGTTGTTGCAGGCTGGGAGCTGCAGAGAGTCTCTGCTGTGGTTGCTGCTTTGGGGGGGGGGGATGCTTTGCATGACGCCTGAGCCAGAAGGATTCTCCCCCCCCACCCCTCCCTCCTTCCCTGCCCACACACAGCAGCACCCCCCCCCCTTTGCCTTCCCAGCCATCACCCATATCTCCTTGGCCCCCTTCCCAGGGACAGTCCCTGCCCTCCGAGAGTCTGTTGGCGGAAGGGAGGGCATCTTTCGAACCCAAGCCCCGCACCTCTCCCTGCGGCTGCCTCCGGGGAGCACCTCTCCCCTCCCTTCCTTCCTTGCCTTCCGTCTTTCCCTTGCCCCCTTCCTTGCAGGGAGATTCTCCTCCCCCCCCCTTAAGACACCCACACACACACACACACTGCCGCCCCCCCCCCCAAGCAATCCATCCACCCCCCGTTCTGGCTGATCCCAAATTTCCCCCTCTGTTGTGTTGGGAAGCCAGCCGCGATTGCTGGTCATGCTGAATCATAGCCGTGCCTGAGCAGAGTCAGTGTGGTGCTGTCACTGCGCGGAGGGGGAGAAGGAAATTCTTTCCCTTCCTCCCTCCCCGACGGTTGTTGAACAGATTTTTATTTTATTTTATTTTTTTGGCTCCCCGAGGAGGAATGCCACGGCTGGACCCCGGATCGCCCGCCGCGCGAGGAAGGAGAGAACCGTAGAGGAGGCATGGCGAAAATAACCAGGCGGGGAAGAGACGGAGCTGGCGGCGCATAGATCACCGCCTCGCTCTCTCTTGCGCTGCGCATCCGCACCACCGTCGCCCTTCCCGACACAGTGCCGTGCCTTGTGGAGAAAGACAGCGCATCGCCTCTGCTCCCTTTTGTGGCTGCCGAGTGGCGTCATCTCTGGAGGAATCCGCCAGGAGCCCACCCACCCCCTGGCTGCAGGATTGGGAAGGGTGTCCGAAAGAAGCAGAGAAACCCCACCTCAAACGCCACCTGGGCGCGCCCCCAAAGCTTCTGCAATAACGACACCGTGGGTCAAAGAAAACCTGGAGCTTTAGGGTGCCGGGGACTTTGAGAAGGTTTATTTCTCCTTTTTTCCCTCCCGCCACCTGAAGAAATACCGATAAGAGATTTCCTCCGTCCCCGATTTCTCGCGTTCACGCGACGCCGCCAACCATGATGTTTCGGGACCAGGTCGGAGTGCTCGCCGGTTGGTTCAAAGGCTGGAACGAATGCGAGCAGACTGTTGCTCTCCTCTCCCTGTTGAAGAGGGTGAGCCGCAGACAGGCCCGTTTCCTCCAGCTGTGCTTGGAGCACTCTCTGGCGGATTGCACCGAACTGCACATTCTTGAGAACGAAGCCAATAACCCTGGTAAGTCGTGCCCACCTCCCCCTTTTTCCTTCACCCTCCGGTTCGGGTCTCTCTCTCGCTTTCCCCCCCCCCCCGCATGCTACATTGTTCGCCGATTGACAGCTCTCGAGCCACGCGGGGGAATGCGGGTGCCCCACTGAAATCTCCCCACACCGATTGTCTTTCGCCAAAGGAATGCGTGAGCAAATGCCCCGGACACCGCACCGATTGTCTTACTCGAAAGGAATGCGCAAGCGAATGCCCCGGACGGACGCCACCCTCCGGCTAGGTTTTCCCCGCTGGAAACTCTTCCGCCGCCGGCTCTGGTGGAACTACGGATCCAGCGTGAATGATTGAGATTGTTCTCTCTCCCCCTACCCACCACCACCACCCGTTTCCTCCCTTACAACTTCCTGTCCAATAAGTCAGTCCGGTCACGTAGAGTCTGGATGTGCTTCAGCTTCCTTGGGGCAGGGGGGCTCCGTAGTTCACGTTCTGTGCAGGTGGTTGGGTGAGTACCCCACTCCCTTTTGAGCGAGGGAAGGGGGGGGCTCAGGACGAGGAGCTACGGTTCTTGGTGTTCCCGTTGTCTTACGGCAGCTCCGTTTCTTTACGAGGAGATTTGCGCGTTTTGTGTCTGCACACAGCGGAGTTTTGGCAGCTGTCTGGGAAGGCTGTTGGGGAAACTCCACGGAAATCTTGCTGCAAAAGCTGGAAATCCTGACGCACGACAGTCTCCTGAAACGGGCTTGCTTTACTGCATAATTAACTCTCTGCGTGTTGAGTACAGTTGGGGTTCTTTGAGTGCTCTTTTTCTCTTCCTGTCGAAGGGACTTGTCGGTAAACCGTAGGCCCAAGAGAAATGGGAGTAAACGTTTGCTCACTCCTGTCTCATTGAGGGAGAGAAATTCCAGGCGTTTGTTCCCCCGGGTACCAAAAAAAACCCAACTCATGCGTAGGAAAGATTTAGATTTTAGACTATCTTTGCGTGTGTGGCTTCCGTCCTCCTTTGCTTCCGGCGATGAGAAACTATTGGGTAATTCTGAGCACCTGTGCCATGGGTCTTGTGTTGCACATGTGGCATTCCTCACTACAACCCTAGAAGGTAGGCCAGTTCCCCCCATGTAGCATCAGCAGGGGCCCAAAGCCGAAAGATGTTGGCTCGCTTGTTTGTCTTGCTTGTTGGCTTCCAGCTGAGGATAGAAAATCAGGGTTTTGTGTTCTGATCACCTCTCTAGCATGAGTAAATCTTGACTAGCCGGTGTGTTTGACGGGGCCACAAACTCTTGAATCCCTGTGCATTGACCCTTGAGCGAAATATTTTCAGTCTTCTACCTGAGCTATGGATCAGGGAGCCCCTGGTTCGAATTCTGCCGCTTTGATGACCTAACTGGACTTCTGTAGCGAAATCTCAAGGCTTGCCTGCATAACATTATACATTGGGTATATAAATAAACATACCAATAGGTTAAGGTTCTTAAACCAGTGCGTTCAGTCAAAATTTGCTAAAGGGATTTTGGCATTCCAAAGACTTTTGAAGAGTTGACCATGCAGGACTGTATTTCAGAGGGTCACCATGTTGATGTGGGGTAGAACAGATGGCTTAGAGTCCTCTGGCACCTTAAGGAATCAACAAAAATTTGGGGGATAGGAATTTTCAAGAGATCAAGCGTCTTTTGTTAGATACCTTTAGCAGGGCTTTCAAAAGCATATTGTCCTTCCCCCCCCCTCCGAATATCTAGGGTTGCCAGCTCCAGCTTGGGAAATGACTTCAAATTTGGGAGGTGGAGCCTGAAAAGGGCAGAGTTCAGAAATGGGAAAGACTTCAGTGGAGTATAGGGCTATGGAGTTTACCCCCCAAAGGGGCCGTTTTCATCCAGGTGAACTGTTCTCTGTCACCTGGAGAATCGAGCATCATCTCAGGAGGTCTCCAGCTCCCACCTGGAGTTTGTGCATCCCAGAAATATACAAAGTACCACGTCCCAAAAAGTGGAAACTCTACCTCGAAACACGTAGTGTGGATTAACAAATAACATGACATGACAACATCCATAATAATCCCGCAAAATCTCCCAAAACTGCACAACCCCCCCCCCCCAAAACAGCGAGAAAAGCCTCCATCAGATAACTTTCTTCTCAGAATGTCTTTTCTCGCCTGGTGGAAATTTTCACGGACTCCCGATCTCTGGCAACCTCACAAATACCTTTGAGGGAGGCACGGAAGAGTGCGTTTTATAGAATATGCAGCTGACCTCTGCAAAGTGAGTTGGGGAGGGCTGTTTAAAACAGCTGTGATGCCAGCTGGTCCCTGCCGGACTGACGTGAACTCCTGAAGCGGCCTTCTACCGGATCAGAACCGTCATCCCTCAAGGTCAGAATTGTCTACTCTGAACGGCAGCTGCTTTGCAGGGTCCCAGGCAGAGGTCTCTCCCATCACTGGCTTCCTGTTCCTTTGAACACTGGAGTTGCCGGGGATTGAACCTGGGACCTTCTGCACACTAAGCAGAGGCTCTACCACTGAGCCACAGGTCTACTTCATGGCCCTCCAGGGTCTCAGGCAGAGGCCCCCTGGTAGCACTTCCAGCCTTCTTACAGGACTCCTCGAACTCTGAAAAATATTTCAGGGGCTCCTCCACGATCAGAAGGTTGAGAAGGTGGGTCTGTCCTCCTTCCCCTAATAATTATTAACATGCATACATGAAATAAGAAGATATCTTTTCTTTCAACAACAAAATAACATCTCCCTGGTGGGTTTTTTCTTATTATTACACGTTGAACCCTAAAGATGCCTTGGGTTCATATGTTGCCTTTTGGCCCCATGGTCTAGGCCAGTGGTTCTCAATCTCGATTGGGGGTCAGGACCCCTTTGGGGGTCGAATGACCCTTTCACAGGGGTCGCAGCAGGGCAAGCGGCTTGGCCGGGGAGGGAGGCATCCACACAACAGCCTTGCGGGGTAGATCGAGAGAGAGCGTTCGTCCGTCTGGAGCAGCGGAAAAGAGTGAGATCGGCAGGGTGGGACAAGAGGCAGAACTGAACAGAGGAACTGTATTAAAGGGTCGCGGCATTAGGAAGGTTGAGAACCGTTGGTTTAGAGCAGGGATAGTCAAACTGCGGCCCTCCATATGTCCATGGACTACAATTCCCAGGAGCCCCTGCCAGCAAATGCTGGCAGGGACTCCTGGGAATTGTAGTCCATGGACATATGGAGGGCCGCAGTTTGACTACCCCTGGTTTAGAGGCTGCCTGCCTTTGATTGTGGAGGTTCACTTTTAGTACTGTGGCTAGTCACTGATAGATCGGCCCTCTTGTACTGTTCTCCGGCCTCGTTTCTTGGATGTGATTATCCAGCCAGCTTGATTTAGCGAGGCAGCTTCTAATCTGGAAACTGGTTTGATACCCCACTCCTCCTCCATGTGCAGCCATCTGGGTGACCTTGGGCCAGTCACAGTCCTGCTAGAGATGTTCTCACAGAGCAGTCCTGTCAGAGCTCTTTCAGCCCAACCTACTTTGCAGGGTGTCTGTTGTGGGGAGAGGAAGGGAAGGCGATCAGAAGCCACCTTGAGAGTCCTTTTGGCAGGGAAAAACAAGATGTAAAAACCAACTCTTTTTCCTTGCATTATAACCAGAGAGAGAGCCCTGAGATTACTGAAGAAGAGTTGTTTCTTAGATGCCGTTTTTCTCTCCCCGAAGGAGGCTCAAAGCGGCTTCCATTCGCCTTCCCTTTCCTCTCCCCACAACAGACACCCTGTGGGGTGGGTGAGGCAGAGAGAGCCCTGATATTCCTGCTCGGTCAGAACAGTTTTATCAGTGCCTTGGTGAGCCCAAGGTCACCCAGATGGTTGCATGTGGGGGAGCAGAGGATCAAATCCGACACACCATATTAGAAGTCCACACTCCTAACCACTACACCAAGGTCTTCTCAAACAGAGTCAGAGGGTTGGGATGGATGATCTCTAAGATGCCCTCTCAAATGCCTCCTTTCTAAGCAAACCGTTCCAACCTTTCCGTTTCCTGCAGCCATTTACTTTTGCCCATAAGGACGGCTGCGTTCTCCTTAAATCTTGCCGTAGCCCTTAATTTGTGCCCAGTTTTTTTTTCTTTCTTTTAAAAATATCAGTTGCCAAACCTTGGTGTTTGTGCATGGGTGGCTACTGGGGGAGGTGCATATTTTTGGGGAGCAAAGCTTCACCAGTCAGGCCCAGCGTGATCCCATTGGCTGCCTCACCCTACCAAAATAATGCTCAGCTGCCTTCTTGCGGTTGCTTTCTCCTTCCCCCGCCGGCTTTGCCTCCACCTGTCTGCTCTTATTCTTAACAGTTGTAAGCTGTTCTCCAGCTTCTTTTCTTTTGGAAACACAGCTGCCGGGTTTCTCGTGTGCAGTTGGTGCTGCTTATCGAGTCGAGTTTCTTGGTATCCTCGCCTTTTCCCCCTGCGGGGAGCCGAGCCGCTGACGGAATTCTGCTCTCCTCCATTTTTCACTCTCACAACAACCCAGTAAGGTGGGTTAGGTTGAGAGCCCGTAACTGGCTCAAAGTCCCCCAGTAAGCTTCCATGGCACAAGCAGGGATTCGAACCCAGGCCTCATATGCTAGTTTGACACTCTTAACCAATATACCACACTGGCTCTCAGTGCTCACTCGCTTTGCCTGTCCGTCCGTCCGTCCTTTGATTTATATGCCACCCCTCACTGGATGGTCTTGGGGAAGCAATAAGGTATATATGCTTTACATCATCAGGATATACCGCGCTTTTCAGAGGAATGCACCCAAAATATAGGTCTCCATCCCTAGGAAGTTCTATCTGCAGCTTTGACCGGGGCAGGTGGAATATCTTTCTTTTACAAACTCTTTAAAACAATCAAAAGATACCCAAGCATCGACCTGAAAGCAGTAAGAAGATGCTTCCCATTCAAAGGCCTGGCAGAACACCAATGTTGATTTTCCCTTCGGGGCCGCTGCCGAAAAGTCCCTGCTTCTATAGGGATACCTTCTGACAGCCACACACAAAAATGGGGCCTGGAGAAGGGTGTGTCTTTAAGCCAAGCAGAGAAACCCTCTGTTGACATTTCCTTTCCTGAGATCCTCGGGACCTAGTCCGTTAGATTTTGGAAGCGTGAAATATGGGGTGCCACTTAGGGCGATCCGATGAGTGAATCTCCTCCAAAATGTCCCATCGTCTTGCCAACTAAGAGCTGTAGATCGAGTCCATCCCTCTCCGCTTGGGTCTTCCTCTTTTCCCGGCATGACTGTCTTTGCCCAGAGGTTCTTGCCTCCTTAGAACCAAAGCGTGAGAGCCTCAGAGTTCTAGCTTGATTTGATCTAGAACCCGCTGGTTTGCTTTTTCAGTTGTCTGCCGTACCCACAAAACACCACCCACCCCCACTCTACCGCTGAGCCACGGCCCCTCCCTAATAAGTATGAACCTAGGAAGCAGCTTGTACACAAACCCATGAAGCCGCCTTCTGAATCAGACGCTCGGTCCATCAAAACCGGTTTTGCCTGCGCAGACCGGCAGAGACTCAGGAAAAGGTCTTGACCATCCCCTCCTACCTGGTGCTTCCAACTGGAAATGCCGGGGATTGAACCTGGGACCTTCTGCAGGCCGAGCAGATTCTCCACCGCTGAGCATCACCAGCCGGGGCCCCACTTTGTGACGGGAGTTCCTTTGCGGCTGCTATTTTCTGTTTTGAAATAATATCCGGCACTCCTTGGCCACCCCTTGCATGCTGGCTACAAACTCCACTCCTCTCTTTCTCTCTCTCTCTCCCCCTTCCCCAATTCTGCCACCTTAATTTCCCCCCCTTTGTGGTCCAACCAAGGTGAATTTGACTTTCCTTCCCCGCCAAGAACTGCATTATGCCCTACCATCAGCCTGAGTAACTGTAATAATAATTAGTTGGAGCGCGGCCGGGGGGGGGGGGGGAGGGCGGGAGGGGGGTTGGCTCTATTTTTAGTGGCTGTTAGTCAGCGGTCTGCCTTGGGTCTCGCACTCGAAAGGGTTGCTCTGTAGCAGGTGTGGCCTAACAGCTGAGAAGGGAGCATGGGGGGTTTCCTACCCTTCACGTCGTGCCCAGGCTGTAAGCTCCGGAGGGTGCCCTCGGGATCTGGCTCTTCTGTTGCCCCCCATGAACACAGCATGGGAGCGCTGAAGTGTTGGGGACGCTTTTAGGAAAAGAGCATTGCAAAGAACTTATGAATAACATGCGGAGACATTCTAGGAATCATCGGAGGGTAACTCTTTGATAATAGACCCCTCCCCACGGATTCTGTCTGGCCCTGGAAGGCCAATTTCAGCACCCCAGTTTCATTTTAATGGAGTCCTCACTGCACTTGGCATTCTGGGCCTTCTGGCACACGCTCAGTCCTCCCCAGGTGGAGTTTTGAGGGAAGAACGTAACAAAAGCCCTGCTGGGTCAGACCAGGGGTCCCTCCAGTCCAGCCTCCTGTCTCACACAGGGGCCAGCCAGTTCCCCTGGAGGGCCAGCAACAGGGCAGAGAGGCCGAGGCCTTCCTAAGAGCATCAGGAGAGCCCTGCTGGGTCAGACCAGGGGTCCCTCCAGTCCAGCCACCTGTCTCACACAGGGGCCAGCCAGTTCCTCTGGAGGGCCAGCAACAGGGCAGAGAGGCCGAGGCCTTCCTAAGGACATCAGGAGAGCCCTGCTGGGTCAGACCAGGGGTCCATCCAGTCCACCTTCCTGCCTCACTCAGGGGCCAACCAGTTCCTCTGGAGGGCCAGCAACAGGGCAGAGAGGCCGAGGCCTTCCTAAGAGCATCAGGAGAGCCCTGCTGGGTCAGACCAGGGGTCCATCCAGTCCAGCCTCCTGTCTCACACAGGGGCCAGCCAGTTCCCCTGGAGGGCCAGCAACAGGGCAGAGAGGCCGAGGCCTTCCTAAGAGCATCAGGAGAGCCCTGCTGGGTCAGACCAAGGGTCCATCCAGTCCAGCCTTCTGTCTCACACAGGGGCCAGCCAGTTCCTCTGCAGGGCCAGCAACAGGGCAGAGAGGCCGAGGCCTTCCTAAGGACATCAGGAAAGCCCTGCTGGGTCAGACCAGGGGTCCCTCCAGTCCAGCCTCCTGTCTCACACAGGGGCCAGCCAGTTCCTCTGCAGGGCCAGCAACAGGGCAGAGAGGCCGAGGCCTTCCTAAGGACATCAGGAGAGCCATGCTGGGTCAGACCAGGGGTCCCTCCAGTCCAGCCTCCTGTCTCACACAGGGGCCAGCCAGTTCCTCTGCAGGGCCAGCAACAGGGCAGAGAGGCCGAGGCCTTCCTAAGGACATCAGAAGAGCCCTGCTGGGTCAGACCAGGGGTCCATCCAGTCCAGCCTCCTGTCTCACACAGGGGCCAGCCAGTTCCTCTGGAGGGCCAGCAACAGGGCAGAGAGGCCGAGGCCTTCCTAAGGACATCAGAAGAGCCCTGCTGGGTCAGACCAGGGGTCCATCCAGTCCAGCCTCCTGTCTCACACAGGGGCCAGCCAGTTCCTCTGCAGGGCCAGTAACAGGGCAGAGAGGCCGAGGCCTTCCTAAGGACACCAGGAGAGCCCTGCTGGGTCAGACCAGGGGTCCATCCAGTCCAGCCTCCTGTCTCACACAGGGGCCAGCCAGTTCCCCTGGAGGGCCAACAACAGGGCAGAGAGGCCGAGGCCTTCCTAAGGACATCAGGAGAGCCCTGCTGGGTCAGACCAGGAGTCCATCCAGTCCAGCCTCCTGTCTCACACAGGGGCCAGCCAGTTCCTCTGGAGGGCCAGCAACAGGGCAGGGAGGCCGAGGCCTTCCTAAGGACATCAGGAGAGCCCTGCTGGGTCAGACCAGGAGTCCATCCAGTCCAGCCTCCTGTCTCACTCATGGGCCAGCTAGTTCCTCCGGAGGACATCAGGAGAGCCCTGCTGGGTCAGACCAGGGGTCCATCCAGTCCAGCCTCCTGTCTCACACAGGGGCCAGCCAGTTCCTCTGCAGGGCCAGCAACAGGGCAGAGAGGCCGAGGCCTTCCTAAGGACATCAGGAGAGCCCTGCTGGGTCAGACCAGGGGTCCATCCAGTCCAGCCTCCTGTCTCACACAGGGGCCAGCCAGTTCCCCCCGAGGGCCAACAACAGGGCAGAGAGGCCGAGGCCTTCCTAAGGACATCAGGAGAGCCCTGCTGGGTCAGACCAGGGTTCCATCCAGTCCAGCCTCCTGTCTCACACAGGGGCCAGCCAGTCCCTCTGGAGGGCCAGCAACAGGGCAGGGAGGCCGAAGCCTTCCTAAAAACATCAGGAGAGCCCTGCTGGGTCAGACCAGGGGTCCATCCAGTCCAGCCTCCTGTCTCACACAGGGGCCAGCCAGTTCCTCTGGAGGGCCAGCAACAGGGCAGAGAGGCCGAGGCCTTCCTAAGGACATCAGGAGAGCCCTGCTGGGTCAGACCAGGAGTCCATCCAGTCCAGCCTCCTGTCTCACTCATGGGCCAGCTAGTTCCTCCGGAGGACATCAGGAGAGCCCTGCTGGGTCAGACCAGGGGTCCATCCAGTCCAGCCTCCTGTCTCACACAGGGGCCAGCCAGTTCCTCTGCAGGGCCAGCAACAGGGCAGAGAGGCCGAGGCCTTCCTAAGGACATCAGAAGAGCCCTGCTGGATCAGACCAGGGGTCCCTGCAGTCCAGCCTCCTGGCTCACACAGGGGCCAGCCAGTTCCTTTGGAGGGCCAGCAACAGGGCAGAGAGGCCGAGGCCTTCCTAAGGACATCAGAAGAGCCCTGCTGGGTCAGACCAGGGGTCCCTCCAGTCCAGCCTCCTGGCTCACACAGGGGCCAGCCAGTTCCTTTGGAGGGCCAGCAACAGGGCAGAGAGGCCGAGGCCTTCCTAAGGACATCAGGAGAGCCCTGCTGGGTCAGACCAGGGTCCATCCAGTCCAGCCTCCTGTCTCACACAGGGGCCAGCCAGTTCCTCTGGAGGGCCAGCAACGGGGCAGAGAGGCCGAGGCCTTCCTAAGGACATCAGGAGAGCCCTGCTGGGTCAGACCAGGGGTCCATCCAGTCCAGCCTCCCGTCTCACACAGGGGCCAGCCAGTTCCTCTGCAGGGCCAGCAACAGGGCAGAGAGGCCGAGGCCTTCCTAAGGACATCAGGAGAGCCCTGCTGGGTCAGACCAGGGGTCCATCCAGTCCAGCCTCCTGTCTCACACAGGGGCCAGCCAGTTCCTCTGGAGGGCCAGCAACAGGGCAGAGAGGCCGAGGCCTTCCTAAGGACATCAGGAGAGCCCTGCTGGGTCAGACCAGGGGTCCATCCAGTCCAGCCTCCTTTCTCACTCAGGGGCCAGCCAGTTCCTCTGGAGGGCCAGCAACAGGGCAGAGAGGCCGAGGCCTTCCTAAGGACATCAGGAGAGCCCTGCTGGGTCAGACCAGGGGTCCATCCAGTCCAGCCTCCCGTCTCACACAGGGGCCAGCCAGTTCCTCTGGAGGTCCAGCAACAGGGCAGGGAGGCCGAGGCCTTCCTAAGGACATCAGGAGAGCCCTGCTGGGTCAGACCAGGGGTCTGCCCCTGAATATAGTTCTATATTTTTATTTACTTCATTTATACCTCCGTTTCTCCCTAAGATGTCTTTCATAATTCTATTCTCCTCCTTGTCCTCATCACTACTGTTCAAGGTAGATTCGCACAAAAGCATTTTAATGCCTCGAGGGTCAGTATGTAGATCGGCCGGTCTTAACTTTTTTTTAACCACTGACCCCCTGAAAACTTCCTCAGGCTTCAAGAAACCCCTCGACGTGGCGCCATCGTACCAAACACGGTTGGAAAGCAGAACTCTGGACATGCTCACCCGAAGCCCCCCCTCCCCGCTCCCTTGGGACCCATCGTTAACCGTTTTCAGAGGGTGGGTCAAAATGACCATATATGGTCATATCACCAAATAACCGTTTAAAATTTTTAAATCTTTTTGTGAAGATTCAAGGGGGTGGCAGGTGACAGGGGAGGAGCGAGTGGGTTGTGAGTGTCCTGCATAGTGCAGGGGGTTGGACTAGATGACCCAGAAAGTCCCTTCTAGCTCTGTTATTCTGTGATTCTAAATTCCGCCTAAACATCCGGAAGAAGTTCCTGACAGTTAGAGCGGTTCCTCAGTGGAACAGGCTTCCTCGGGAGGTGGTGGGTTCTCTATCTTTGGAGATTTTTAAGCAGAGGCTGGAGAGCCATCTGACGGAGAGGCTGATTCTGTGAAGGTTCAAGGGGGTGGCAGGTGACAGGGGAGGAGCAAGAGGGTTGGGAGTGTCCTGCATAGTGCAGGGGGTTGGACTAGATGACCCAAGAGGTCCCTTCCACCTCCGTTATTCTATGATTCTCAATATATAAAAAATGGAACTTACTCCCACCGATTTGGGAACCCCTTTCAGGGTCATCAGGAGCCCCCAGGGTTTCATGAAACCCCGATTTAGAGGTTCCCTTTAGTCGTCACGGCTAGCAGCCATCGATAGACCTCTCCTCCGGGTGTTTTTCTTTTGGATACCTTACAAAGCCGTATTTTTCTCCGTGTGTGGAGGCATCACCCAAGTAAACAGAGACCGCTCCCTTCTCTGTGAGTTGCCCCACTAGCTATATTTATAAACAGAAAGAAATTTCCAAGCTGGCGATGGCAAAAAGCTTTATTCAGAACGAGTTCCTAGGTATAAAACCTCGTTTTCGTATTTTACTTCCTCAGTAAACTTATTTCTGAATTGGGTTTTTTTTTTCCCAGGGATACAAACAAAATCTTCAACCCGCTACCTAATTCTTATATTTTATATACCTTATACTTTATATTTTAAGCCATATAATTTGGGGCTATTAGTATCAGAGGTCCATATCTTATCCACACTGAAGCTGGCCCGTTTTCCTCTTAGATACCACGGTGAGGATGGTGAAAATAATCGTCATTTATCAGTATCTATTCAGGGGAGACCGAAGGGCATTTTTCTGTCTTGTGTTCCTTCTGGAAGTTCAAGCTTTCTTTTACGATTATGCCCACAAAAGTCTTTTCCGGTAGTGCAACGGCAGATTCCCCTCCCTCCCCCCAAAAAAGCATTTACTACATTTTTATATAATGCTCGGTTAGCTCACTGGATCCACGGATGCCAAATTCCAGAGCTCTGAGACGCTCGCTGGACACTTACATAAACGGTCGCGACTCCCAGCCCAAATGCTTCAGCTCTGGTGAGCCTGTTTGTTTCACAATACGCTGAATTAGAAACAAGACCCACCGCAAGGATCTTGGAACAAGCTGCTCGTCCATGAGATGCAGAATCGGCATCCTTGAGTTCGAATTCAGGGTTGGGCCAGGTGGTTTGGGGGTTGTACAAAAAGAGTTGGTTCTTATATGCCGCTTTCCTCTGTCCGAAGGAGTCTCAAAGCGGCTTCCAATTGCCTTCCCTTTCCTCTCCCCACAACAGACACCCTGCGAGGGAGGTAGGGCTGAGAGAAAAAGAAGAGAGTTGGTTCTTATATGCCGCTTTTCTCTACCTGAAGGAGTCTCAAAGCGGCTTCCAATTGCCTTCCCTTTCCTCTCCCCACAACAGACACCCTGTGAGGGAGGGGAGGCTGAGAGAGCCCTGAGATTACTGAAGAAGAAGAGAGTTGGTTCTTATATGCCGCTTTTCTCTTCCCGAAGGAGTCTCAAAGCGGCTTCCAATTGCCTTCCCTTTCCTCTCCCCACAACAGACACCCTGTGAGGGAGGGGAGGCTGAGAGAGCCCTGAGATTACTGAAGAAGAAGAGAGTTGGTTCTTAGATGCCGCTTTTCTCTTCCCGAAGGAGTCTCAAAGCGGCTTCCAGTCGCCTTCCCTTTCCTCTCCCCACAACAGACACCCTGTGAGGTGGGTGAGACTGGGAGAGCCCTGAGATTCCTGCTTGGTCAGAACAGCTTGACCAGTGCTGTGGCTGATAAAGGTCACCCAGCTGGCTGCATGTGGGGGAGCAGGGAATCAAACCCAGCTCACCAGAGTAGAAGTCCACCCTCCTAACCACTACACCAAGCTGGTTCTCACAGAATAAAGGAGGAAACCCAGGTGAGCAATTGCTTCAGCAGCTAAACCACAGGCCCCCGACACGGTGTCTGGGGGCGCATGGCATGAGCTGTGGGGCAGGGATCCCCCCTCCCGAGATGTATTGGGAGGGTGGACTAGAAAAATAAAAATTTATTTACTTCAATTGCAACTGTGTGAAGGAAGGTAAACGGTGGCAGCCATTTTGTGGCTAGCCCTGCCTCTTCTGGTAGCCATTTTGCGGACACGCCTACCATGATGTTTGAGGACAGTGCCAGCTTTAAGACCAAGAAAGCTTTATTCTGGGTATAAGATTTTTGGGACCTAAAGAAGTGTTTGTGCACATGAAAACTTATACCCTGAATGATAACAGCTGGCTTATAATAATAGTAAGAGCTGATTTTTTTATACCCCACATTTCACGACTCACAGGAGTCCCAGAGCGTCTTACAATCACTTTCCCTTCTCTCCCCACAACAAACACCCTGGGAGGTAGGGGGGGGCTGGGAGAGCCCTAAGAGAACTGCTCTGTGAGAACAGCTCTAACAGGACTGTGACTAGCTCAAGGTCACCCAGCCGGCTGCATATGGAGGAGGAGCAGGGAATCCAAGCCAGCTCTCTAGATTAGAAGCTGCCGCTCTTAACCACTGTACCATGCTGGCTCTTAGTTTGTCTTAAAAGTGCCGCTTGGTTAAAGCTTTGTTCTGCTTCCTCAGATCTGTACGGCTACCCGCTTAAATCTGTGACCAGCATTGAAGAGCTGAGTGGGTGGTCTTAGAAGTGGATATTAAGAAGAAAAGTTGGCTTTTATACCCCCCAAACTGTCTCAGTGTTCTTTACAATCACCTTCCCTTCCTCTCCCCACAACAGGCGCCCTGCGAGGTAGGTGGGACCGAGAGAGCTCTGAGAGAACTGTGACACACTCAAGGTCACCCAGCTGGCTTCATGAGGAGTGGGGAATCGAACTCCACTCAAACAAGACGAGCACCTTTGAAGTTCTGTAGGGAAATTGAGGAAGGGTGGGAAACCACCGAATTCTATCCTAGGCAAAAAGCCAGAGGAAAACTGCGGCTTTGTTTTCCCCTCCTCCAGCTTCAGAATTGATGGTTACTCCACATTATAAATGTGTCTCTGTGTGTTTCGTTTTTCCCTGAGATAATCGGCGTTCCATTTTTGGATTCTGTGTCAGTAGTTCCCAAAATAACAGCTGGCGAGGCAATCCAGTGTGCCTGGCTTACATCCTCTACCATCGCTGTGGGTTACAA
The DNA here is from genome assembly GCF_049243985.1 of Paroedura picta. Taxonomy (NCBI): domain Eukaryota; kingdom Metazoa; phylum Chordata; class Lepidosauria; order Squamata; family Gekkonidae; genus Paroedura; species Paroedura picta. Next base: position 181,160,046 of record NC_135370.1, on the reverse strand, counting down.
TACTCACTCACGATGCGGAAGCCTCTCCAGATATTCCAAGCAAGGGTCAGGAGGGTTTCTAATCAGCACCAGGTAATCTTTGGGCCAGGATGGCTCAGGCAAACCATATCTCACTTTATTTTGAGTCTAGGCTTCTGTGACCTAGAATCATAGAGTTGGAAGGGACATCCCAGGTCATCTGGTCCAACCCCCTGCACTATGCAAGACACTCACAAATCCCTGCCCAACCACGGTGACTTGAATTCCATGCCTCAGTGATTCTCCCCACCAAAAATCTCTAGAATCCAGCCTGGCCTAGAGGAAATTCACCTACCATCCCACAGTGGCAATCAACAATTCCCTGGGTGTGCAAGGAAGGGCCACAAGAGACCAGCATTGGCACATCCCTTCCTGCCCACCTACTCACCATCTCCCTAAGTTCATGAAATCAGCCTCTCCGTCAGATGGCTATCTAGCCTCTGCTTAAAAACATCCAAAGAAGGAGAACCCTACCACCTCCCGAGGAAGCCTGTTCCACTGAGGAACTGCTCTAACTGTCAGGAACTTCTTCCGGATGTTTAGACAGAATTTATAATCATAGAATCACAGAGTGGGAAGGGACCTCCTGGGTCATCTAGTCAAACCCCCTGCACTATGCAGGACACTCACAACCCTCTCGCTCACCCACTGTCACCTGCCACCCCCTTGAGCCTTCACAGAATCAGCCTCTCCGTCAGATGGCTCTCCAGCCTCTGTTTAGAAATCTCCAAAGATGGGGAACCCACCACCTCCCGAGGAAGCCTGTTCCACTGAGGAATTGCTCTAACTGTCAGGAACTTCTTCCGGATGTTTAGACCAAATTTCTTTTGAATTAATTTCAGCCCATTCGTTCTGGTCCATCCCTCTGGGGCAAGAGAGAACAACTCTGCTCCATCCTCTACATGGCAGCCTTTTAAATACTTGAAGACGGTTATCAGATCCCCTCTCAGTCGTCTCCTCTCCAGGCTAAACAGACCAAGCTCCCCCAACCTTTCTTCAGACGTCTTGATCTCCAAACCCCTCACCATCTTTGTTGCCCTTCTCTGGACATGCTCCAGTTTGTCTACATCCCTCTTTAACCGGGATGCCCAAAACTGAACACAGGACTCCAAGTGAGGCCGAACCAGAGCAGAGTAAAGTAAGGGCGCCACACTGGCCCTGGTTAGCACTGGGATGGGACACCACCAAGGAGGGCTGTTGTTACAAGGCAGCGGCCGGTGCTGGCAAACCACTTAGGGACCTCTCTTGGCTCGAAATCCCTGCAGGATCACTATAATTGGGGTGCAGTTCGAGGGCACTTCCCGTCATGATTCTTTGGCCCACTAGAGAATACCCTCAATTTGCATATATTTCGAACTATAAAAGACATCCTTTTACCTGGGGCAGGCTTTCTTAACCCTAGGGCCTGTCCCAGTTCTTCTCAAATTCTCTAAGCCTCACCTGCCTCACAAGTTGCCTGCTGTGGGGAGAGGAAGGGAAGGCGGTTGTGAGGCACCGTGAGACTCGTTTAGGTAGAAAAAATGTACCGACAGTCTGACTCTCAGGGAATATGTGGAATACATGCCTACTATGGGGCTAGGAGCCAGTTTGGTGTCGTGGTTAGGAGTGTGGACTTCCAATCTGGCATGCCAGGTTCAATTCTGCATTCTCTCACATGCAGCCAGCTGGGTGACCTTGGGCTCGCCCCGGCACTGATAAAGCTGTTCTGACCGAGCAGTGATATCAGGGGTCTCTCAGCCTCACCCACCCCACAGGGTGTCTGTTGTGGGGAGAGGAAAGGGAAGGCGATTGTCAGCTGCTTCGAGACTCTTTCTGGGAGAGAAAAGCGGCATATAAGAACCAACTCTTCTTCTTCTTCTTCGTCTTCGTCTTCGTCTTCGTCTTCTTCTTCTTCTTCTACTTCTTCTTCTTCTTCTTCTTCTGTAATCTCAGGGCTCTCTCAACCTCCTCTCCCTTCCAGGGTGTCTGTTGTGGGGAGAGGAAAGGGAAGGTGATTGGAAGCCGCTTAGAGCCTCCTTCAGGTAGAGAAAAGTGGCATATAAGAACCAATTCTTCTTCTACTTGGTCAGGGCCGCCTCCCCCCCTTGCAAATACACATACACACAGAGAGACTCCTTTCCCCCCTCCCCCATTAGCTATTGGTTTCCCAAACTGCTCCATGGCTTCTCCCCCCTCCCTCCCTCGCGAACTCACACACAGATGCACAGAGACTCCCTTTCCGCCCTCCCATTTCCCCCCTTACCTGTTGGTTTCCCTCCCTCCCAAGCAAACACAGAGAGAAAACCTTCCTTCTTCCCTCCCCCTTCCCACTTACCTGCTTACTGTCGCTGCTGCCTGGACCACTGCTGCCCTGAGGCTCCATGACCACTGCCGGGACCCCCAGGAGCTGTGCAGCTGCTGACTGGGCCCCCGAGGGTGGCTGCACTGCACAGCCTCTGCCACCTTGGGCCTCTCCTCTTCTGGCTCACTCCTGGGGGTGGGACTACGAATGTCACGTCTCTATTCACATCCGCTTGAGGGGCACGCCAGAAGATGTGTTCCACATTACAAAGTGGGGTATAAAATCCCACTTACTTGATTACTGCAACAAAGTTAGAGGTGCCAGTCTAGCAAGCCAACTTTGGAGTGCCTTTCCCAGGTTTGTGACATCACACTTCCTGTGAAAATCGGGAAGTGATGTCATCGTATTGTGGTCATCACCGGGATACGCCAGCAGCTCCTCCCATTTCTTCTCCCCCTGGACTTGGAAGCCTTTGCGGGGAGTTAAGCGGGAGGGCATCTCCCATTTTCGTTTGGTTTTAATACTGTTCTGATTGGCCCTGATGAGGGCGGGAAGGCAGGGTATGAATTTTGTAAACAAGTAACAACGAATATTGCAGGCAATAAACCCATTCCTGTGAAATCTTCGCAAGTGGCTCGAACCAGGGCAGAGAGGGGGCTCCCCGACCACGCCGGAAAAAAAGCGCTGGTGCCTGCGATCGCAATGTCAGGGCCAGAAAGGATCTGCCCCTCTCCTAGTCGAACGAACCCCACCGCCGAGCTCCAGCTCACACAAAGAACAAGGGGCAGAACTCAAGGCCCGCTCTGTGCCGGCGTGGCTGAAAGCCCCCTCTGTCTGCCCTCGTGCAACAGGTGGTCCGTCCCGGAGGACCGGAGGGGATTCTTGTCCTCCTGTCTAGCAACTGGTGGCCACTGGGGAGAAGGGCAGCCAGCCCCCCTCGTGTTCGGACAGGCGGCTTTCTTTCCTACCCCCTTCCCAGATTTATCCCTAGTTTCTGGGGTGGGGTGGGAGGGTAGGGTCACCCAGACATCCAAGGAGGGCTGGCAGAGCAGCTGAAGAAGCTGGGGATTTTATCAGAGAGGCCATTGTTCAGCTCCCTGAGGCCGATTCGGAAGCCGGAATAACTCTTTCCCGGCCACAGCTGACATGAATGCAGCAGAGGGCAGGAAGACGAGACGGGGGTTTGTACCCTGCTGTCTCCTACCCGAAGGAGTCTCGCATCAGGATTGATACGGCCCGGCCTTCCTCTTCCCTACAAACAGGCACCCTGCGAGGTAGGTGAGGCTGAGAGAGTTCTGGGAGAAATGCGATTGGTCTAAGGTCACCCAGATGGGTGTTTGTGGAGGGGGAGGTGGGAATCAAACCCGGTTCTCCAGATTAGAGACCGGCCCTCTTATCCACTACGCCAGGGGTCGTCAACCTGTGGTCCTCCAGATGTTCATGGACTACAGTTCCCATCAGCCCCTGCCAGCGTTTGCTGGCAGGGGCTCATGGGAATTGTAGTCCATGAACATCTGGAGGACCACAGATTGACTGTTTATTTATTTTATTCATTAGATTGATAATATAATATATTATTATTACTACCCTGCACCAGGCTTAACCAGGGTGTGCTTCAGGGAGCTGGAAAATCACAACTGCAAATTTTTACACTGACCTACATTTTCCAGATTTTTGGTCCCCGATACTCCGCATTGTCTCTTCTGATTGCCAATTAGGCATTTAGAGTTTCTGATAGCCGTCTTTCCAATCAGCACAAATTACTAGAGGTCCTTTAAGATCGGTTCTCCTGGGGTAGAGGATGTGGTTCGGTCACTGGGCGTCTGGTTGGCACGCAGAAAGAAGGACCCGGGTTCAATCCCCAACATTTCCAGTTAAAGGGACCAGGCAGCAGGTGATGGGAAAGACCCATGCAGAAGGTCCCAGGTTCAATCCCCAGCATCTCCAGTCAGCTTGTACCCAGAATAATAAGAGTTGGTTTATAATAGTGGCAAAAGCTATCTTTTTCTATACTCTACTTTTCACTACTAACAGGAGTCCCAGAGCGGCTTACAATCACTTTCCACACCCTGGAGGTAGCTGGGGGTGGGAAAGCTCTAAGAGAACTGTGGCTCGCCCAAATTCACCCAGCTGGCTGCATGTGGAGACCAGGGAATCAAACCTGGTTCACCAGATTTGAAGTTGATAGGAGACCAAAATGTGGTCTTGATACGCAAGCAATGAATCCGAGAATCCTAGAGTTGGAAATGCCTCCAGGGTCATCTACTCCAACCCCCTGCAGAATGCAGGAGCTCACAGCTACATGCGCCACCCATAGGGCCCCCTGATTCCATGCCCAGATGAGGCCCCCCAATTCAATAACATTACTTCCTGGTTTTCACAGGAAGTGATATCACAAGCCTGGGAACGGCCAGGCAAAGTTGGCTTAGTAGACTGGCACTTCTTTATATTTGTTGCAGAATTCACCTCCTGGCCTGACTTGCAAAAAGGGGCCACAAGCCAAGCACCAATACAATCCCTCCTGCCCACCCACTCACCATCTGCCTAAATTCATAAAACCAGTATTTCTATCCAATGACTTGCCTCTGCTTAAAAACTTCCAAAGGTGGAGAACCCACCACCTCCCGAGGAAGCCTGTTCCACTGAGGAACTGCTCTCACTGTCAGAAACTTCTTCCGGAGGTTTAGATGGAATTTATAATCATAGAATCATAGAGTTGGAAGGGTCCTCCAGGGTCATCTAGTCCAACCCCCTGCACTATGCAGTGCACTCCCAACCCTCTCGCTCCTCCACTGTCACCTGCCACCCCCTTGAACCTTCACAGAATCAGTCTCTCCGTCAGATGGCTCTCCAGCCTCTCTTTTAAAATCTCCAAAGATGGAGAACCCACCACCTCCCGAGGAAGCCTGTTCCACTGAGGAACTGCTCTGTTTCCAGATGTGTAGCTGAAAATGCTTTTGAATTAATTACAACCCATTGGTTCTGGTCCAACCCTCTGGGACTACAGAAAACAACTCTTCTCCATCCTCTATGTCAGCTGTCCCCAACCCCTGGTCTGCGGTAGTCAACCTGTGGTCCTACAGATCAGTCGGTACCAGGCTGCAGCTCCTCCTCGTCCTCCTCCCCGGCTGCTGCCTCGGGGGCTGCTCTGCCACTCTGCCACCAGCTCACCTTTGGTGCTCTCCAGCGGCCGCCATGGCTGGGGATCCCCCTCGGCCTGGCACTGCGCAGCTGCTGCTGGCAGTGCCCCCCAGTGGGTGGCAGGAAGTCAGGGGCACTGGCGGGAAAGCAAGCGGAGCAGGGGCTCAGGTAGTGGCAAAAGACTACCACCCCCCCCCCTGAATTGTCAGGCGTTGACCGGTCCCCGGTGATAAAAAGGTTGGGGACCACTGCTCTATGTGACAGACCCTCAAGTACTTGGAAGAGCCCCTCCCCCCGAAGTACACCTGAGTGGGCCCGCACAGGACAGAATCGCCCCAAAACACTGCCCCCCCTCCTTTCCGTACATTAATATTAAAGCTTGTTCCTCGTACGGAGAAGCAAACGGATCCATGCGCTAGCCAGGGACACATCTGTGATTCCCGTGGCGCAGAGAAGAGTCTCTCACAGGGGTAAGCGGTGTAGACATGCCGCATCACCACCTTTTTTTCTCCCCGGGAGACCGCATTAAGCCCAGCAGGTGACGAAAAGCATCCGTGAAGTGGCCGTAAATAAACTCAATAATATGAAATTTTACAGCCCACGACCCCGAAGCAGTAGCAACCGAGCACTGTGTGTGTGTTTGTGTGTGTGTGTGTGTGTTGCTTGTTTATGGCACTGCTTTGTGTGTGGTTGTTTTTACTGCATTCAACAAGTAACCTTTTCATTTGGCTTTTTCGACACCGCGCCGGTTGACGTACCCCAGCGTCAGCCAAATGGAAATTAATTGCTCTTTAACTCGTGCGGCTCTTTGGGGCCTACTCAGCAGCCCCCCCCCCCCAGTTACTGAGAATAATATTTATGCACTTCATAAAAGGGCTAGATGAGAAAGGGGGGGAGAGAGAGACACACACTAGCAGACCTTGTGAATGAGAAGCATATTTCTTCTGTTGTTGGTTCTTCCTCGAGGGGAGATGTTCAAGAGCAAGGCTGTCCGTTCTGGCTTCCTTTGGAGGAGAGAATGTTAGGGGTAGTCAACCTGTGGTCCTCCAGATGTCCATGGACTACAATTCCCATGAGCCCCTGCCAGCATTCGCTGGCAGGGGCTCATGGGAATTGTAGTCCATGGACATCTGGAGGACCACAGGTTGACTACCCATGTTTGGGAATATCTCCTTCGTTTTCACACAGGAAAGCAGAGTGGTGGGAGGCAAATGCATCCCTACAAGTGGGAGGCAAATGCATCCCTGCCGTAGGACCCCGGAGACAACTTATGTGGACCAATTCCCTGCTGTCTCATCTCTCTCTCTCTCTCTCTGACTCCCAGATAGAATCATAGAATCATAGAATCAAAGAGTTGGAAGGGGCCATACAGACCATCTAGTCCCACCCCCTGCTCAACGCAGGATCAGCCCTAAGCATCCTAAAGCATCCAAGAAAAGTGTGTATCCAGACTTTGCTTGAAGACTGCCAGTGAGGGGGAGCTCACCACCTCCTTAGGCAGCCTATTCCACTGCTGAACTAGAATAGCAGCTGCTCTTATCTCAGCCCCTCGGCTTCTCCCCACCTGTTCCCTACCTGCTGGCCCCTTTGAGAGCTGGCGTGGTGTAGTGGTTAAAGAGCCACGGGCTCTAACCTGGCGAGCCAGGTTCGATTCCCCCCCTCCTCCACATGCAGCTGGCTGGGTGACCTTGGGCCAGTCACAGGCCTGATAGTGCTGTTCTAGCCGAGCAGTCCTGTCAGAGCTCTCTTGGCCCCACCTCCCTCACAGGGTGTCTATTGTGGGGAGAGGAAGGGAAGGTGCTTATAAGCCGCTTGGAGACTCCTTTGGGCAGCGAAAAGAGGGGGTATAAGCTCCAACTCTTCTTCCTCTTCTTCTGAATTGGTTGATGGTACTTTTTGTCACCTTTGGTGGGTGGGTGTGTGGAGGCAAAAAAATTGGGGTTAGGATCCGTCATAAATATAGAAGGAAAATCATAACTACGTTAGGTTTGAGGCTTAAACCGGAATTGTACTTAGTGAACTTTTTAGACCCTGAAATAGAAAAAGAAAGGAGAATTTCATTACATTACTAGATTAAAAGCCCGTTTTACATGTAAATAAAACGGGCGCTAGCGGGGGGAAACGGAGGGTCGCGGGAGTCTTGGTGGAAGGGCGGGTGGGAGACTAACCGTGCGGAGGCTCTCTGGGAGTGGCGGCGGTCCTCGTTGTGCGTCACCAGTTGCCTGGGCAGTCCAGGGGGCCGTGCGGGCGTCGGGGCAACAGGGGCCATCAGGAGGCGAGGTTGGAAGTGGCTGGGCATGCGGTGTGGCGCGGCCATGGTGGCGCGGCGGCCCAGGCGAGGAGGGCCAGCGGCGGCAGGCCAGCCGTGGGGCTTGCGGCAGAGCGGCTCGTCAGCAGAGTGGCTGTTTGTGGCGGCCGCGAGGCATTCCTCGGGGCGTGGCAGTGGCGGAGAAGGCCAGGAACAGGCTGCAAATCGGGGCAGCGGTGACGTGTAAGTTCCGGGCGTGGGGTCGTCTTGGGAAGGGGGTGTGCGGCGGCGGGCGGGGACGGATGGTCGTCGTCGGGGTGGGAAGGGCGCGACCTGGGGCAGGCGGGGACGTTGGTTTTGGGTCAGCGTGTGAAGCTGGCGGTGGGTGTGGAGGGGGGGGTTTAGCAGCGATTCCAGTTGTAGGGCAAGGGCAGTGGCTGGGCCGAGGGAAAGTATTTTTCCCGGAGTCTAGCTGTGTGGGGCGAGCCTCGTCCCCGGCGGCCATCTGGCAAGGATTGCAGCTCGGGAGGACTGCAGTGTCTGCGGCGAGGCCTCCGGGAGATGGGCCAAGTGGCCAATAGGGAGGTGCGCTTCGCGGCTCCTGATTCGCTCCTCAGAGTTTTTATCCCGGACAGGGCCCGCCCTAACTCCTCCCCAACAGCCCTTACCCTTTTATTTAATCCGCTCCGCTCGGGGGTGAAATACCAAGTGTAAATAAATAGTTAAGGAGCATGCAGATTGTTAGATAACAATATTAATGAGCAGCTGGATGCTCAATAGAGTTACTACAAATGGGAGCCTTTTGTGAGTTATGTAAAAAGAAAAAAGGTAAATTATATTATTATTATTGGTTCCTGTGAATGAGTTAGTGAAGAGAGTCTTCATGAGAAGGAAGAGCGTAAAACGGTGTAATTGAAAAGTAAATAGATTTAATTTTGTATTTTATTATTATATTACTTTTCATTAAGGATGTATAATATGATGCAGAACGGTTAATGGGAAATGTGATTTTGATCTACGTTTTCTAATAAAGGTGTCTAAGCACGTGGTAGTGGGAATGCCAAAGAACCTGATATGGTTGGATTATAGGTTTATCTTGTTAAAAAAAGAAGAAAATATTGTTGGTCTTAGAGGCGGGACAGGACTCGAACTTTGTCCTACTGCTTTAAGCCAACACGGCGGCCCACCTGAATACCTGAAAAAGAGAACGCAGAATGGGGCTGTGTGGATGAAGACTGTGTGATGGGAAGGCAGGAAGTGGGTATAGGGCAGCCGTGACCAAGCTGTGGCTCTCCAGAGGCCCATGGACTACGATTCCCATGAGCCCTTGGATGTGTTTGTGCGTAATTTGCTTTGAAAACACAAAAACTTTAAATAGTATCTCCAATCCGCCATGTTTCCCGGTTAAGGGGGAAATGCAGTAAAAACAAATGACAAAGATGACCTGATTCTTATGGTAACCAGAGAAAGAAATTTTACCCACAAAAAGGCCAAAGAGGCCCAGCATCCAACCAGAGGGGGGGGGGAACTGTACCCCAATGAGAGAATTTTCTTAACACTTTTCTTCCACGTCCTGTTGCATGCAGGGCTTGGGGCTCATGGGAATTGTAGTCCTTGGGCCTCTGGAGAGCCGCAATTTGGCCACCCCTGGTATAGGATATCATTCTGGGTATAGTGGCAGTGTTGGGCCGTTTTGCCATGCCGTTCTCTGACTGCACGTCCTCCTGCTTATAGTTGGATATTGTAACCCTGTATGCAACAGGACCTGGGGAAAAAGTAGTTAAGAAAATTCTCTCATTGAGGTATAGTTCCCCCCCCCCTCTGGTTAGATGCTGGGCCTCTTTAGCCGTTGCATGCCTTCTGTATTTCACCTTATATCGTACCTCTCTTCTTCTTTCGCTTACCTGGGCTTGAGGTCAACTTTTTAAAAAGTTCATCTGTTTGCAGAAAGTTTGGTGTCCCTACATGAAGATGTCATGTCAGAGGCGCCTGTCTTTTTCGGAGTAAAATTTCTTTCTCTGGTTACCATAGAAGTCAGGTCATCTTTGTCATTTGTTTGAACAGCATTTTCCCCTTAACCGGGAAACATGGAGGATCGGAGATACTGTTTAAAGCTTTTGTGTTTTCAAAGCAAATCACACACACACACACACACACACACACACACACACACACTTAACCGATTCTCATTAGACCTGAGGCGAAACCATACCAATAAACTTGGGACAGAGATGAGTGTCTACTAGATGGCCACGGATATTCCAGTTGGGATCGACTTTGCCAAACAGGTTGCTTTTCATGGAGCGGAGTCTGTTTTAGGAGGGCCCGTTTTGTTTGCTCAATTGCCAGATGTGATGGTTTGCGGTCTGCCCACCTTTGTTGGCATTTATTTGCAGCAGCACATATCAACTAATGGCTCTCTTGCGCGGCCTGTGCGTACTCATTGTCCCGGGGGATTCTAGCAACGGCTGCTTGTTACCAATAGAAAGGGAAGCTTTTTTCATTGGCTTTTCCCCCAGCTTGGCTTCATTTCCAAGTCAGCCTGGCTTCAGGTCCAAGGGTCCAAGGTAGCCGTATCCTCTTCAAGGAGTCAGGGCGTCAGGAGTGTACCCACATTGAACTTTCAGATGGAGACAGATAGCCACCACGGGGATAGTCAGACTGCGGCCCTCCAGATGTCCATGGACTACAATTCCCATGAGCCCCTGCCAGCGTTCGCTGGCAGGGGCTCATGGGAATTGTAGTCCATGGACATCTGGAGGGCCGCAGTTTGACTACCCCTGGCATTGGGGTTAGACTAGGATATAGGAGACCACGGTTCGAATTCCCACCCCACCCCCAAAGTCTCCAGGTATTTCCCAACTCCAAGCTGGCAGGCCTAACCCAATGAGATCCGGGCCCTGGGGGACCTCAGACAGTTCTGCAGGGCCCGTAAGACGGAGCTTTTTCCACCAGCCCTACGGCTGAGGCCTAGAAACACCATCAAAAATTCTGGCCTCCCTACCTGAATTGCCTGAAACATCGGCTAATGCCGACCTACTGATAACTAAGAATGTCCTTTACGTGCCGTTCCCTCAATCCCTCCCCAAACAGAATGGCCACGAGAATTATCGGCCGGGGAAAGGGCAACGTTCACAGAGCTCCCTTCCTCCTCCACCACTCCTGGTTTTTCCCCATTTCATAGAATCATAGAATCATAGAATCATAGAATCATAGAATCATAGAATCATAGAATCATAGAATCATAGGGTTGGAAGGGGCCATACAGGCCATCTAGTCCATTCCCCTGCTCAACGCAGGATCAGCCCTAAGCATCCTAAAGCATCCAAGAAAAGTGTGTATCCAACCTATGCCTGAAGACTGCCAGTGAGGGGGAGCTCACCACCTCCTTAGGCAGCCTATTCCACTGCTGAACTACTCTGACTGTGAAAATCTTTTTTCCTGGTATCTAGCCTATATCGTTGTACTTGAAGTTTAAACCCATTACTGCGTGTCCTCTCCTCTGCAGCCAACGGAAACAGCATCCTGCCCTCCTCCAAGTGACAACCTTTCAAATACTTAAAGAGGGCTATCATGTCCCCTCTCAACCTCCTTTTCTCCAGGCTGAACATTCCCAAGTCCCTCAACCTATCTTCATAGGGCTTGGTCCCTTGGCCCCAGATCATCTTCGTCACTCTCCTCTGTACCCTTTCAATTTTAGAGTGCTGCCTCAGTGTAAAAAAAAATGGATTCACCCACTGGGAGTCAAAGGGGGGCGCTTTGCAATGCAGTTCGATGCTGCTCAGTTAACTGTAACGCAGCGACACATGGGAGGTATTGCTGAATCAGACGGCGTCCCGTTGTTTGTCTCTCCCGTGAGGGGGAAATGCAGTTTTCCTCCAGAGAATGCTTCCGGTTTTCTCGCAGCCCCGGGGTAATTATTTCCTTGCAGGGTAACCAACATCTCCTTTTCTGACCCCTCTCATTTTTGAAGAGAGACTGCTTGGGGGTAGCTTCAGCCGGCAAAGAGTTGGTTATGTTAGTTTTGTTTAGTTTTTTTGAGCAGGCACATTTTTTCCAGGCAGAGAGAACTCGGGGAAACATTCCCTTGTTAGCAGGACAAGTTTCTGGCATGCCCCGCAAGCAGATCTATTTCTGTCCGTGAACAATGGGGCCAGACGCTGGAGGAGAGATTTCCTTTTTCCAGCAGCCTGGGCCTCTTTGAAAGAATGCAGGCATTCCTTCGCTTCCCTTTCTTGGCGGTAGGTAGGAGGAGGGACCAGAAGAGAAAGGCGCTCTCCCGTCAGAACAGCAGTCTGTCCTGAACTTTCTGTCCCAGAATTAAAGGAAGTCCAAAAGCTCTTCTGAGTGGTGGACGTTCTGGTTGGTTGGTCATCGTCAGGTGCAGCTTGGTGCTGGTCGTAAGTCACGACCGGCTTGCCGCAGATGTGCATTTCAAGACTGGCCCTTGGTCTGCCAGGCTCTGCGTCTGGCCTGCTCTTTTTGACAGCTGCTTTCTAGGGCAGGGATCCCCAACGTGGCGCCCACGGGCAGCATGAACCTAATGGTACTTGTTCTGGGCCCTGCCAAGGGATTTTAGGAATCGGGCAAGGTCAGTAAGGCCTTGCAAGGCTTCTGATTGGCTATAGGGATTTTGTTTCGCTGTGTCTTTTTTTAAAATGTTGCTTTGAATAAGAGAGGATCTTGGTTTTTTATACCTCACAAGGATGTTGTGTAAGTTTTCATGTGCATAGCCGACTTCATCAGACAATGAAATGGGAATTACAAGACCACGTATCTAAGTAGAGCTGGTTTTTATATCCCGCTTTTCACTGCCCAAAGGAGCCCCAAAGCAGCTTAAAAATATCTTCCCACAAGACAACCTGTGAGAGAGGTGGGGCTGAGAGAGCTCTAAGAGAATTGCTCAGCTCTAAGAGAACTGCCACTAGCCTGAGGTCACCCAGCTGGATGCTGCTTTAATAACCTGGTTTTAATTTTAAAAATCCCCTTCCCTTCCTCTCCCCACATCAGACACCCTGCTGTGTTGAGGCTGAGAGAGCTCAGAGAGCACTGCCCTGTGAAAAGAGCTCTAAGAGAACTGGAGCTAGCCCAAAGTCACCCAACTGGCTGCAGGTGCAGGAGGAGCGGGGAATCGCACCCGGCTCTCCGGATTAGAGCCCACCACTCTTTAAACCACCACTGGCACCTGCACATCTGTCTTCACAGGGGGCTGGCGAACTCACAGGCTTTGGGTCGTCTTCCGCACAGCCCCTCAATTCAAACCATTTGAGAAAGTGCAGAGTTAAGGCCCGGAGAGCTGAGCTGCTGCAAAAGGCCCAGAGTTTCCCAGCTGGCGTTTCACCTTCTGCAGCTGGTTGGCACAGAGTTCGGGTTTCCCTCTACCCCCCCCCCCCAAACCCTCCCCGGCCTCCTGCTTGGTCCTCCCTGCCTCCCTCTGATCTAAGTGTCCTTCACAAAAAGGCTGTCAGTGAAAGAGTCCTCTGGGATCGTCCCTCAGGGTGTCCAGCCCATCCGCCGCTTAGCAGTCAAGGGACTCTTCTCCCTTTTCCCCAAGGCAAGAACTTGTGGGCCCTCCAGGGAAGGGGTGGGCTCAGAGCAGACATGAGGACTCCTTCACCCAAAGAGCCATCAGCGCACGGAACTCCCTGCTGCAGGATGTGGGGACGGCCACCAGCGTAGAGGCCCATCAGTAGATATGAGCCATAAGGTGTAGGTGGGACACTCTGTGTGGGACAGTGATGCTCTGTCTTCTTGGTTCTTAGGGGGCTACAATGGGGAGGGGGGGAGCTTCTGGTGTCCTGTCCCAGCTGCTGGACCTCCTGATGGCCCCTGGGTTTTGGCCACTGTGCAGCACAGAGTGTGGGACTGGATGGGCCAGTGGCCCGATCCAGCATGGCTTCTCTTACGTTCTTATGTCTGGGGCAGGGATGCTATCGAATCATAAACTCATAGAGCTGGAAGGGACTTCCTGGGACATTTAGTCCAACCCCCTGCACTGTGCAGGACACTCACAACTCTCTCGCTCACCCACTGTCACCTGCCACCCCCTTGAACCTTCACAGAATCAGCCTCTCCGTCAGGTGGCTCTCCAGCCTCTGCTTAGAAATTTCAAAAGATGGAGAACCCACCACCTCCCGAGGAAGCCTGTTCCACTGAGAAAACACTCTAACTGTCAGGAACTTCTTCCGGATGTTGAGATGGAATTTAGAATCATAGAATCACAAAGATGGAAGGGACCTCCTGGGTCATCTAATCCAACCCCCTGCACTATGCAGGACATTCACAACCCTGTCGGCCATCCACTGTCACCCCCTTGAACCTTCACAGAATCAGCTGCTCCGTCAGATGGCTATCCAGCCTCTGTTTAAAAATCTCCAAAGGTGGAGAACCCACCACCTCCCAAGGAAGCCTGTTCCACTGAGGAACCGCTCCTACCATCAGGAACTTTTTCCGGATGTTGAGATGGAATTTAGAATCATAGAATAATAGAGTTGGAAGGGACCTCCTGGGCCATCTAGTCCAACCCCCTGCACTGTGCAGGACACTCCCAACCCTATCCCTCATCCACTGTCACCTGCCACCCCCTTGAACCTTCACAGAATCAGCCTCTCCGTGAGATGGCTCTCCAGACTCTGCTTAAAAATCTCCAAAGATGGAGAACCCAAAGATGGAGAAGGAGGTGTCCCGAGGAAGCCCGTTCCACTGAGGAACTGCTCTGTCAGGAACTTCTTCCGGATGTTGAGGCAGAATTTCTTTTGAATTAATTCCATCCCTCTGACTTCTTGGTGGGAGAGTGGAAGGCCTTCTGGGGCCCTGGCCCCACTGGTGGCCTTCTTGATGGCAGCTGAGTTTTGGCCACTGTTTGAAACAGAGTGTGGGACTGAAGGGGGCACCTGCCTGGTCCAATGTGGCTCCTCTAATGTTCTTATGGGAGGAGCTTCCATGAGTCTCCAGAGTCCAGGGGGTTCCCCTCGATCCCTATGGCTAATAACCATTGACAGAATGGTCTGCCATGAATCTATCAAATCCCCTTTTTAAGCTGTCCATTCCTGAGGCCATCACTACATCCTCGGACGGCGAAACTCACACTTGAATCACTTTCTGCGTAAAGTGGCATTTCCCTTGTCCATCGTGAACCTACTGCCCGTCAGCTTCATCGGGTACCCTCCTGTTTTAGAGGCATGGGGAGAAAAAAAAAATCTTTTTGCCCACTCTCTCCACCCCCTGCATAATTTTATAAACCTGTCATGTTCCCCCACCCTTAGTCGACTCTTTCCTACGTCGGGACGCTTCAGCCTCTCTTCCCTGGGAAGGAGGTCCAATCCCCTAATCATCTCCGTTGCCCTCCTCTCGTGACATGCTAGAAAAAAACCGTGACCCGTGGCTTCTGGCTGTTTTCTCTCAACCCCTGGCTTCCGCGAGGACCTTGGGTTCAGTTGCAACCTCCCTGGGGGCTTTAGCTGGCCACGGACTTGTTTTGAATTGCTGCTTATCTCCGCTTTCTCCGTGTCCTCGTCCCTTCCAATTCCGGACGGTTGCCGCTCATTAATATACGTCCTTCTGAGGGGTGCGCAGGGACCCTACAACGAGCGTCGTTTTGCTCCGTTTCCCAAAACCTTTGCAAGGTTTCTTTTGCCTTGGAAACCTTACAGGTAGCCAGAAGTCAGCTGCAACGTGATGGCATTTTAGGCGTAGAGAGAGTATTCTCTCCACCAGGGTTGCCCTGCCAAGACCTTTCCTGTCTGCCCGTCTGGTCTCTGATTCAGTCAATAGTTGTGCAGTTAGGAGTTGGTATGCCCTTTGGGATTCAAGGGAAGGGGTCATGGCTCAGTGGAAGAGCCTCTCCTTGGCACGCGGAGAGGGTGAGGGTGAGGGTGAAGGCTCTTTGCAGATAGAATCGGCTGCCAGGGGGAGGGGAGGGGGGGAGTTTCCTTCATTGGAGGTTTTAAAGAGGCAATTGGATGAGCACCTGTCAGAAGGGTGTTTTGAGTCCCCAGGGGTGGGGGCTGAACCAGGTGGCCCTCGGCAATTTGGTAGATGATAGATGGTAGATGAGAGCCAGTTTGGTATAGTGCTTAGGAGTGCGCAGTTCTAATCTGGCTTGCCAGGTTCGATTCTGCACTCCCCCACATGCAACCAGCTGGGTGACCTTGGGCTCACCATGGCACTGATAAAACTGTTCTGACCAAGCAATGATATCAGGGCTCTCTCAGCCTCACCCACCCAACAGGGGGTCAGTTGTGGGGAGAGGAAGGAGGAAGGTGACTGTAAGCCGCTTTGAGACTCCTTTGGGTAGAGAAAAGCGGCATATAAGAACCAACTCTTCTTCTTCTTCTGTAATTTCAGGGCTCTCTCAGCCTCACCTCCCTCACAGGGTGTCTGTTGTGGGGAGAGGAAAGGGAAGGCGACTGGAAGCCACTTTGAGACTCCTTTTGGTAGAGAAAAGCAGCATATAAGAACCAACTCTTCTTCTTCTCCTTCTTCTAGATCTGGTAGATGATGTGAAAGGGCTGGAGAGCAGCTGCCAGCCTGAGTAGACAATGCTGACCTCGATAGGCGGGGAGCCTGACTCAGCATAAGGCAGCTTCGCTCTTTCCTCATGTCTTGCGGGGAGGCATTTAGACGCTAATCTACACTTGCCATTGTGGTGCAGGGCATGAACATTCACCGAGCAGGTCTCAGCTGGCTGTAGCATCTCTGCAGATAGAAAGGCTCCTGCTGGGCTGATTCACTCGGAAACCAGTGCTGAAGAGGACATGCTGGGGGGGGGCAATGGGGGGGCAATGGGAGGGGGGGCAATGGGAAGCCTGCCCACTGGGCCGTTGCTCTCCCTCCCTGCTGGCACTGTTGAGCACATGGAGCATCTTAGACTGAATCAGAACCTAGCTCCATCAAGGTCGGTGATGTCTACTCACGCGCATTCCCAGGGTCTCAGGCAGAGGTCTTCCCCATTCTTTTAACTGGAGAGGCTGCTGGGGATTGAACCGGGGACCTTCTGCGTGCCAAGCGGGGGTTCTTCCACTGAGCCACAGCCCCTCTCCAATGCCTCCTACTGAATCAGACCAGTGGTCCATCAAGGTCAGTATTGTGTAATCAGACTGGAAGCCGCTCTCCAGGGTCTCAGGTAGAGGTCTTTCATATTGTCTACTGCCTGGTCCTTTGGAGATGCCGGGGATTGAACCGGGGACTTTCTGCATGCCAAGCAGAGGCTCTACCAGTGAGCTACAGTCCTTCCCTAATACATATGAGCACAGGAAACTGCTTCTACTAAGTCAGATCATTAGCCTATCAAGGTCAGACTTTCCCATCCCCTCCTGCCTGCTCCTTTGAACTGGAGATGCTGGGGATTGAACCTGGGACCTTCTGCATGCCAAGCAGAGGCTCTTCCCCTGAGCCGGGCCCCTCCACAAAGATAAGTGAAACTGCCTTATTTTGATGCACTTTGTATAAGCTGACTTTGTATAAGCTGCTTCCTGTGTTCATATTTTCTAGGGAAGGGCCATGGCTCAGTGGCAGAGCCTCTGCTTGGCATGCAGAAGGTCCCAGGTTCAATCCCCGGGATCTCCAGTTAAAAGGACCAGGCAGAAGAGGATGGGGAAGACTGACCTGGATAGACCAATGATCTGGCTTAGTGTAAGCAGCTCCCTGTGCTCATATGTATCAGGGAAGGACTGTGGCTCAATGGCAGAGCCTCTGCTTGGCATGCAGAAGGTCCCAGGTTCAATCCCCGGCATCTCCAGTTGAAAGGACCAGGCAGGAGGGGATAGGAATGGCCTTTGCTTGAGACCCTCGAGAGCAGCTGCCAGTCCAAGCAAGCAATACTGATCTTGAGGGACCGTGATTCAGCAGTAGAACGTCTGCCTTGTGAGCACAAGGCCCCAGGTTCAATCCCCGGCATCTCCAGTTGAAAGGACCAGACAGGAGGGGATGGGGAAGACCTCTGCCTGAGACCCTGGACAGCGGCTGCCAGCCTGAGCAGGCAATACTGGTTTTGATGGCCCAGGGGTCCAACTCAGGATAAGGCATGTGGCTCAAGCGTTTATGCAATTTCGGATAGCTGAATGGATATGCAGAGTCAGCTCACAGCAGAACGAGAGAGGATGCGAAGCGACGTGAAAATTCCTTTTATGCCATTGAGTAATTTTGGGGCTGTTGCTTTGTAATTGGAGCTGCCGATTGTAGGGGGAGTTTTGCAGTTCCATTCTGCCGCGTTCAGTGCCTCGGAGACCTGTGATGTCAGGTGCTCTAAACTGTTCTGCAGATCTCAAAAATACATTTTGAAACCTCCAGCAAAGGCAATTCCAGAGATGATTATACCTCGTAAAAGAGAGGTGGGTTTCTCGCGTCAGCCAGGCCTGGAGCAAAAACCCTTCTGATGTTTAACTACACCTTACTCAGCGGTCTGTTTTCCACATCTCGCTTTCTGACGCTCAGTCTAGCCCCGCCGTTGAAAGAACGGAAACTCACTTCTCCTGCCAAGCCAAGGGCTTTTGCTTCTGCCTCTGCCGTCCCCCGTAACTCCTTTTTAATTTCGCCTCCCCCCAAAAAAGGGTTGGAAACTCTTCACAGCCGCTGTACATAAAACAGGATGGAAAAGTTCACATTTTACGGTACCCTCTGATGCATTTTCCCCCAGATATAACCATTTCAGGTCCGTTTTTATGGTTTTCTGGCCGTTAAAAAAGAGGCATTTCAAGGGATTTCTCCACCTTCCCTTTTTTTTTTAGGGGAGGTAAGGAGAGAAAAATATTATTCTCCTGATAAACCACAACTGGACAGGGGAGGGGAGATGGGGGGTTAACTCCCACAAATTTATGAATAGCCATCTTTTAATATATTGGGGTTTTATGGGACGGGTTGTTTTATTCTTTTATCGGAAACCGCCGTGAGTCTCTGAGAGTGGCAGTATACAAGTTTAAATATAAATAAATAAGTTAATAAATGAGTAATTAGTAAATAAATAAAATTTTTGAGAAGTTGAATAGCGAGTAAACAAAAGCATCCATTGCAAATGCCTCACTTGAGGTGATCTTTGAAGAAAGGAAGGACATTTTGGTTGTCATGGATCCCCAATCTTTTTGAGCCTTTGGAATTGTAACCCATAGCAACGGCTGGCCCAAAATGGCTGCCAGAAGAGGTGGGGCCAGCTTCAAAATGGCTGCTGCGGCTTCCCTTTAGATCAGGGGTAGTCAAACTGCGGCCCTCTAGATGTCCATGGACTACAATTCCCAGAAGCCCCTCCCAAGCTCTACCAGTGAGCCACGGCCCTTCCCTAATACATAGAATGATGGCAGGGGCTTCTGGGAATTGTAGTCCATGGACATCTGGAGGGCCGCAGTTTGACTACCCCTGCTTTAGATCCTTGAGCTGTGGTGACAGCTAATATCAAGGCCAATCAGTAGCCAATTAGAAGCCCCACCTGGCCCCGCCCACTTTTTAAAGGCATTTGGTGGGCACTGAACAGCCCTGGTGGGCACAATGGCTCCCCCAGGCATCGTGTTAGGGATCCCTAGTTTATAATAACACACATCTGCATGTATCCTACCATAGGCCGGAAGAACTTTTCTCCAACTTAAGAGGTTCTTCCGCCAGAGGAAGGCTCCTTTGACTGGCGGAAGGCATCAGATGTTGCTCAGTGGAGCGGTAGGATCCATACCAGCTGGTGGATTGTGCCAGTTTGGTGTCGTGGTTAGGAGTGCGGAATTCTAATCTGGCATGCCAGGTTCGATTCTGCACTCCCCCACATGCAGCCAGCTGGGTGACCCTGGGCTCATCACGGCATAAAAATGTTCTGACCGAGCAGGGATATCAGGGCTCTCTCAGCCTCACCCACCCCACAGGGTGTCTGTTGTGGGGAGAGGAAAGGGAAGGCGACTATAAGCCACTGTGAGACTCCTTCGGGTAGAGAAAAGCGGCATATAAGAACCAGCTCTTCTTCTTCTTCTTCTTCTTCTTCTTCTTCTTCTTCTTCTTCTTCTTCTTCTTCTTCTTCTTCTTCTTCTTCTTCTTCTTCTTCTTCTTCTTCTTCTTCTTCTTCTTCTTCTTTTAGGGTCAAAAGGGCTTTCCATTGGCTGGGATTCTGTGACTGGAGGGAGGTGGAGTTCATGAAACACGCCCTTCTCCCTGCCAGCCTGGGGATCCCCCAGAATTACAGCTCATGTCTAGATCAGTTCCCCTGGAGAAAAGGGCTGCCTTAAAGGGTGGACGACAATCCACTGTAGCCCACTGAGGTCCTTCCCAGGCCCTAGCCCTACCACTCCCAACTCCACCCGCAAGGTCTCCCCGTATCTCTCAACCCACAGATCTCAGCATGAATACTTTCAGTTTCCTTTAAAAGCTACGGCCTGGGTCTTGATCTACTGCCTTCACGTCTTCCCAAAAATCTGGGGTGGAGGACGGAGCTTTGGGAGACGGGAAAAATCAAGGAAACAAAAAAAGTATCTGGTCAATGAGCAGCTTGATTGTGAGCCAGGCTCGGAAAACCTGCGGAGTGCCTTTTTCTCTCTCCCTCCGTGTGTGCGGCCACACAACCTCAGCTCTCCTCGGGCTCCCCTGTCTGGTTGCATAAAGGTCACAGACTTGACAGGTTCCCAACCGGCAGCCGCATCTCTTGACTTTTCCACACGGACTCGGCCAGCAAACCCTCCTGTTGACTCAGGCCTCTCTGAGCCATCCTTCCACCACGGAGCTCTGGTAGGTCCTTTCAGCCTGCGTCAAAATATTTGCTCTGAGACAACTCCCGTGCCAAAAATTCCAGCGTCCAGAAGGACACGTTTGTGTGGAACATGTTGACGACTTGGAGCCGGATCGCGGGATCGAAACCGGAGCAAATTTGCTGCCAGAGGATGTAGGGGTGGCCACAGGCAGAGACAGACTGGAAGGGGGGTTGGATAGATTCAGGGAGGAGAGGTCTGTCAGGAACTACTAGTCATGGAGGCAAAAGGGAACCATCACCTTCAGTGGCAGTCAACCTTTAAATCCTAGTGCCAGGAGGCAACATCAGACAAAGGCCTCATCTTCTGTGCCCTGTCCTGAGGGGGAGCTCCCCACTTCCTTAGGCAGCCCACTCCACTGCTGAACTAGACTCCCAGAATCCTAGAGTGGGAAGGGGCCATGCAGGCCATCTAGTCCCACCCCCTGCTCAGTGCAGGATCAGCCTCCCGCATCCAGGAGAAGGATCTGTCCAGCTGCTGCTTGAAGACGGCCAGTGAGGGGGAGCTCCCCACCTCCTTAGGCAGCCCCTTCCACTGCTGAACTAGACTCCTGGAATCCCAGAGTGGGAAGGGGCCATGCAGGCCATCTAGTCCCACCCCCTGCTCAGGGCAGGATCAGCCTCAAGCATCCAGGAGAAGGATCTGTCCAGCCGCTGCTTGAAGACGGCCAGTGAGGGGGAGCTCCCCACCTCCTTAGGCAGCCCCTTCCACTGCTGAACTAGACTCCTAGAATCCTAGAGTGGGAAGGGGCCATCCTGGCCATCTAGTCCCACCCCCTGCTCAGGGCAGGATCAGCCTCAAGGATCCAGGATAAGTCTCTGTCCAGCCGCTGCTTGAAGACCACCAGTATGGGGGGCCTTTCGTCAGACAGGTTGGGATCAAACACCTGATTCTGGTGAGCATCGACCTCCGATCGAGGATGTTCCAGTCGGGTCCGGCTCAGAACTCACTCATTGACAAGTACCGGTAGCTGAGAGACTGGTTGGTCGCTCTGGGTGAGGGGGGAGAAGCCAAAATTGCATCTGGACTCCCTGTCTACTCCCACCTGGTCGCATTTTTTTCAAAGCCTCAAAATGCAAGATTGCCCACCTCCGTTCCCCCCCCCCCCCCATCGACAGGCCTGTTTCCACCGCCGGCCCTTTTCTAAATGGGGACCGGTGATCTCGGAGCAAAAGAATCCAGCTAACCGCTGTCATTTGGGATCCTCTGGAGCAGAAGGCTACGGAAACGGCGCATTCTCCAGGCCGGCTTGCGGTGGGCCAGAGCATTCCGATGCAGTGAGGTGGAGAGGAATAACTGGCCGGGCTGTTGGGACAGCCGTGGCGGAGAGAGAGAGGCCGTGATTGCGGGGGGCAGGGGGGGGGGGTCCACGCTTAATTATATTCCTTCCCCGCAAGAGAGCTTCCAGGCCATTTTTAGCTTGTTACGAAGGCTGCGAATCTCTCTCCCTCCTAATTTCTAAATCGGACCATTATCTTATTGACCTCACTCTTTGAAAAAAAATAATAATAAAATCCACATTTGCTGCCAAAAATGCGTTTTATTTTTAGACGCTGCGAGCAAAGGAGAGCTGTGTTCCATCGCGGTCAACTGATGCCGGTTGTGGTTTAAAAAAAACACACACACACACACATACACACCAGTCGCCCGATGGTGGCCAATGGGCATCGTTCTGCTTTGATCTTAACTGGATTCGCCAACTCCAGGTTGGGGAAGTTCTGGAGGATTTGGGGTAGAGCCTGGGGAGGGTGGGGTTTGGGAAGGAGAGGGGCTTCACCTTCCCTTTTCTTTCACGGTCAGCTCATTTGGCCCAAGGCTTCAAGTCCAGCCACACTAAGTTGATTTTGTTCTTTCCCTCCAATCTCGTCATTGTCGAACAAAGTTTTGAGTCCAGTGGCGCCTTTAAGAATGACAAAGTTATGTTAGTTGGCGGATGGATCGGGATACTGAAATGCTTTTGGTGTAAAATATGATTTTAAAGTTCAGGGTTATTAATTGTCTGATGTGACCTGCCCTGAGCCTTATGGGAAGGGTGGGCTCCATAAAATAAATCTTTCTTTCTTTCTTTCTTTCTTTCTTTCTTTCTTTCTTTCTTTCTTCAGGGCGTAAGCTTTCATGTGCACAGCCAATATCATCCAATGAAATGGGAGTTACAAGACCACATGTATAAGAGCTGGGGAGGGGTTTATACCCCACTTTTCACTCCCCAAAGGAATCTCAAAGCAGCTCACCCACACCTTCTGCTTCCCCTCCCCACAAGACATCCTGGGAAGTTGGTGGGGCTGAGAGAGCTCTGAGAGAACTGCTCTTTGAGAACAGCTCTAACAGGACTGTGACTAGCCCACAGTCACCCAGCTGGCTGCATGTGGAAGAGTGGGGAATCAAACCCATCTCTCCAGATTAGAAGCTGCCACTATTAACTACTATGCCAAGCTAACATCTGGGTTATTATTATTATATTGTTGTATGTATGTAGGCTAGGCTAGGCTTTAGGATGCTTAGGGCTGATCCTGCGTTGAGCAGGGGGTTGGACTAGATGGCCTGTATGGCCCCTTCCAACTCTGTGATTCTGTGTTAGAAATAAATGCTGATTTTATGAACTTAGGCAGATGGTGAGTGGGTGGGCAGGAAGGGATGTGCCAGTGTTTGTCTCTTGTGGCCCTTCCTTGCAGACCCAGGGAACTGCTAATTGCTGTTATTGGATGGTAGGTGAATTTCCTCCAGGCCAGGCTGGATTCTGGAGATTTTTGGTGGGCGGAGGAAATCATTTGGGTATGAAATTGGGGTCACTGCGCCTGGGCAGGTAGTTGTGAGTTCCTGCATTGTACAGGGAGTTGGACTAGATGACCCTGGAGGTCCCATCCAACTCTATGTTATGCATGTAAGTATGTATACGAGTCCTGGCCCCGACCTGGTGGAATGAGCTCCCGGAAGAGCTGAGAGTCCTGGTGGAGCTATCATAGTTCTGCAAGATGGAGCTCTTCCACCAGGCATTTAGTTGAGGCCAATCTGAGGAAGGTCGGGGGGGGGGGCGGGGGAGGCTGGGCTCCATATCTGCTCCAGGCCTCTATATGTCTTCATCTTTAGCAACAAAGCGCCCTACGTAGCCGTTTGTAGTCTCTTCAGTAAACTACTGAAGTCTCAGAGTTTGCCTTCTTGTGGAGAATCGCCACAGAATATAACAATTTTGTACCCTGGGAGCAGGACTGTTACCAGGCGTTTTCGTACCCTCCTCATCCCTCCTCATGTGTAATCGTTGCATTTCAGTATCCCAGCTCCAGCTGATTTAATTGGAGGGAATGGGCTTCGGTTACTCATGCCTGATAATGGCTAGTAGGAATCGAATTTTTTCTGGCAAATGGAGCCTCTTTGAGGGACAGCAGCAGGTAAAAGCATTTATTCTTACAAAGCATAAGAGAGAAAAGAAATGTTCCCATTCGTTCGCTATAAATGTTGGAGCATGGCCTTTTACTAGGCTTAATTTGGGTTTCATGCCCACAGGAGAAAGCTTAAGTGCACGCCTGCAGCGGAAAGTGTGGCTGGTAGGTTCATCAGCATGCAGAACTGCGGATTTCCTTCTCGGCCTCCCCCAAACTCCAAAGCTGGCAGGTCCCGTCTCGAGTTTCGAATCCTGCCAGGCGGATTTTTGCTTTCTTGCACGGAAGTTGGGGGACAGACCGTTTTGATGGTTTTGCTGCTTTCTGGAGTGTTTGTGGACATTCCGTGCCATCTCCCCAAATCAGTGCAGTCAGCTTTGCAGTCTTTGCTTCCACAAGCACGATTAGGCATCGGTTTTCGGCTTCTACCCGCAGGGTACTTCTCTCTCTCTCTCTCTCTTTTTCTTTCTGGGAACCGTGGGGCCTGGTAAAAATACGGAAGGGATGAAAATAAGAGCTGGTGTGCCCCTGGTTTATTCTTGGCTTCTCGGTGAGACCGCAGATGTAATTTTAGAAACGCAGTAATACGTTTGCTATATCAAGCATGTGGCTGTACTTCTTTGCCCCGTCGCCTCAGGAGGGCTGCGGTCGTCCTTACTAGACTGTCATTCTTAGGGATCGTTGGCTCACACGTATTTTAAAACAACATCGGCTCCTTAAAGGAGCACCGAGACCTTTTTCTCTTCAGCTTCTTCGAGAAATGACAAACTGAAGGAGCAGTTAGATTACCCATTCACTGTTCTATCTTTAAAAGAAGAGTTGGCTTTTATGCCCTGCTTTTCTCTACCCGAAGGAGTCTCAAAGCGGCTTCCAGTCGCCTTCCCTTTCCTCTCCCCACAACAGACACCCTGTGAGGGAGGGGAGGCTGAGAGAGCCCTGAGATTACTGCAGAAGAAGAAGAGTTAGTTCTTATATGCCGCTTTTCTCTACCCGAAGGAGTCTCAAAGCGGCTTCCAATCGCCTTCCCTTTCCTCTCCCCACAACAGACACCCTGTGAGGGAGGGGAGGCTGAGAGAGCCCTGAGATTACTGAAGAAGAAGAGTTAGTTCTTATATGCCGCTTTTCTCTACCCGAAGGAGTCTCAAAGCGGCTTCCAATCGCCTTCCCTTTCCTCTCCCCACAACAGACACCCTGTGAGGGAGGGGAGGCTGAGAGAGCCCTGAGATTACTGCAGAAGAAGAAGAGTTGGTTCTTATATGCCACTTTTCTCTACCCAAAGGAGTCTCAAATTGGCCTACAATTGCCTTCCCTTTCCTTTCCCCACAACAGACACCCTGTGAGGGAGGGGAGGCTGAGAGAGCCCTGAGATTACTGAAGAAGAAGAGTTGGTTCTTATATGCCGCTTTTCTCTACCCGAAGGAGTCTCAAAGCGGCTTACAATCCCCTTCCCTTCCTCTCCCCACAATGGACACCCTGTGAGGTGGGTGAGGCTGAGAAAGCCCTGAGATTACTGAAGAAGAAGAGTTGGTTCTTATATGCCGCTTTTCTCTTCGAGAAGGAGTCTCAAAGCGGCTTACAATCACTTTCCCTTCCTCTCCCCACAACAGGACACCCAGTGAGATAGGTGAGGCTGAGAGAGCTCTGCCAGGACTGCTCCGTCAGAACTCAGCTCTAGCAGGACTGTGAGTGACCCAAGATAATCCATCTGGCTGCATGTGGAGGAGCAGGGAATCAAACAGAGCTCACCAGATTAAAAACCACCAGTCTTAACCACTGTGTCTCGCTGTTACATATTTCTCCCCCAATAAATTGGAGGAATGGTCCGCATTAAACAAAAGTAAGGTTTTATATAAAAAATATAAAAACTTGTCATGCTTTAATGAGCCCAAGAATCCTCCTTGGGTTTGGTGCAGCAGAGCCTGTGGGTACTCGCTGGGAGGTATCTCATTTTCTCAGTCCATCTCGCTTTTCCTCTGGCACTCCCTACAGCCTCTCCCCTTCTCTCTGACCCATATTGTCCGTTTCCCTCTCTTGGCTTCAGCTTTCCGATTTTAATCTCTTCATCTCCCCCCACACACACACACAAACACACACTCTCCTGCCCTCAGACTGACCTTAACCGAGGCTTGGAATCCTCAGACATTATGCTTCCATGTTGCTTAGCAACGTCCCACACGGCCACCGAGATCTCACTCTATAGCCTTGTGGTATCTCACTGAAATGGTTTTCTTCTGGTTTTGGTTCTGACCTTTAAGGCACCCTATAAGCAGTCTATCTGAGGGATCGCTTATCTGCTTATGCCCCCCGCAGGGCTCTTCACTCTGTGCCTGTCCTGGGCTCCCGGGAAGTTTGCCTGGCCTCGACCAACCTGGCGGAATGAGCTCCTGGAAGCACTGAGTTCCCTGACGGAACTACCTAGGTTCCGCAGGGCCTGCAAGACGGAGCTCTTCCGCCAGGCATTTGGTTGAGGCTGGGTGGATGACCGAGTTTATCACCGGGGACCACTCAACACTTGACAATTTTACTGAGGCCTGGTGGGGGGGGTAGTTTACTCCTCTACTCTCAACCACTGCCCTAACACTCTCTGATCGCCATGGTAATGTTTAAACATCCCTTCAAAATAAGATACAGACACGCCACAACAAGGAACATAAGGAACATTTTATTTTCATGGAGATTTTAACTCCTGACAATGACAAATCAATGGGAACCCTGAGCTTGTTTCTCTGCAACGAGATAGTCCCATCTGGGAGTGATGGGAGACAAGGACACCCGAAGTGTGTTGTAAAGGGCCGGGGGGGGGGGGGATGAAGTAAAGGGCCGGGGGGGGGGAAGGCGTCCTTCGGGGCCCACCTCCAATTAGTCGAAGCACCACATGTGGTCCGCGGCCCACAGGTTGGGGATCGCTACTCAAGGTTATGCCTAGGCTGGAATAGTAGAGCTGGGACTGAGAGATTATTCTTGTATTTTATGCTGCCATGTATTGTTCTCTTTATTGTTTGGTCATTTTTATTGGGAAATTATGGGGTCATTCTTATAGGGAAATTTAACTGTTTTATATTTTAAACCGCCTCAGGATGGCAATTGCCATGAGTGGCGGTATATAAATCCAATAAACTAAGCTAAAGAAGCAGGTAAAATCAGAGTCCAGTAGCAACCAACAAAGATTTATTCAAGGTGTGACGAAGAGGGCTTGCACTCGAAAGCTCACACCCTGAATAAATCTTTGTCGGTCTTAAAGGTGCCCCTGGACTCTGATTTTATTGTGCTCCTTCAGACCAACACGGCTACCCACTTGAATCTAAAGAAGCAGGTATTACTTCTCCGATCTTGGGAATTTTCTAACGCCCAGCGTAGAGTTTGGGCCTTATTTAAGTTTCAGATTTGCATGCAGACTGTCCAGCCCCTTCTCCACTGTGTCGCTGACTCACCTTCTAACACCTTTCTGCTGCTCCCTTCATCCGGGTATTTATAGCGATGGCTGCATGGCTGTCTCATCCGTTCGTTTCTTCATTCGTTGATCACTCTCCAGCCACGTCTAAGTTGAAATTGGAAAGGCCCACAGATTGTATAGTTATGGCCTTTAAAAAAAAATCCCTGGTTTTTGTTTTAATGTTTTGGGGACCTTTTTATGTTTCTGCCAGCCGGAGGGTTATACGATGTAAGACACAGGTGGATTTTTAAAAAGCAGTTAGGCGGATTCATGGCCTCTTGGTGGTTACTAGCCCTGGTGACTAAAGGGAACCACCATGTTCAGAGGCTGTCAACCTCTGGATTCCAGAGCCAGGAGGCAACATCAGGGGGAAGGCCTCGGCCTCTCTGCCCTGTGGCTGGCCCTCCAGAGGAATTGGCTGGCCCCTGTGTGAGACAGGAGGCTGGACTGGAGGGACCCCTGGTCTGACCCAGCAGGGCTCTCCTGATGTCCTTAGGAAGGCCTCGGCCTCCCTGCCCTGTTGCTGGCCCTCCAGAGGACCTGGCTGGCCCCTGTGTGAGACAGGAGGCTGGACTGGATGGACCCCTGGTCTGACCCAGCAGGGCTCTCCTGATGTCCTTAGGAAGGCCTCGGCCTCTCTGCCCTGTTGTTGGCCCACCAGAGGAACTGGCTGGCCCCTGTGTGAGACCGTAGGCTGGACTGGAGGGACCCCTGGTCTGACCCAGCAGGGCTCTCCTGATGTCCTTAGGAAGGCCTCGGCCTCTCTGCCCTGTTGCTGGCCCTCCAGAGGAACTGGCTGGCCCCTGTGTGAGACAGGAGGCTTGACTGGAGGGACCCTTGGTCTGACCCAGCAGGGCTCTCCTGATGTCCTTAGGAAGGCCTCGGCCTCCCTGCCCTGTTGCTGGCCCTCCAGAGGACCTGGCTGGCCCCTGTGTGAGACAGGAGGCTGGACTGGATGGACCCCTGGTCTGACCCAGCAGGGCTCTCCTGATCCTCTTAGGAAGGCCTTGGCCTCTCTGCCGTGTTGCTGGCCCTCCAGAGGAACTGGCTGGCCCCTGTGTGAGACAGGAGGCTGGACTGGATGGACCCTGGTCTGACCCAGCAGGGCTCTCCTGATCCTCTTAGGAAGGCCTTGGCCTCTCTGCCCTGTTGCTGGCCCTCCAGAGGAACTGGCTGGCCCCTGTGTGAGACAGGAGGCTGGACTGGATGGACCCCTGGTCTGACCCAGCAGGGCTCTTCTGATGTCCTTAGGAAGGCCTCGGCCACTCTGCCCTGTTGCTGTCCCTCCAGAGGAACTGGCTGGCCCCTGTGTGAGACAGGAGGCTGGACTGGATGGACCCCTGGTCTGACCCAGCAGGGCTCTCCTGATCCTCTTAGGAAGGCCTCGGCCTCTCTGCCCTGTTGCTGGCCCTCCAGAGGAACTGGCTGGCCCCTGTGTGAGACAGGAGGCTCGACTGGATGGACCCAGTCTGAACACAATGGAAAAACGGGCAAATGAGAACAAGATGCAATTTAATAAAGATAAGTGTAAAGTTCTGCATCTGGGTCAGAAAAATGAAAAGCATGCCTACTGGATGGGGGATACACTTCTAGGTTGCATTGTGTGTGAACGAGACCTTGGGGTACTTGTGGATTGTAAACTAAACATGAGCAGGGAGTGTGATGCAGCAGTAAAAAAGGCGAATGCCATTTTGGGCTGTATCAACAGAGCCATCACATCAAAATCACAAGATGTCATAGTCCCATTGTATACGGCACTGGTCAGACCACACCTGGAGTACTGTGTGCAGTTCTGGAGGCCTCACTTCAAGAAGGACGTCGATAAAATTGAAAGGGTACAGAGGAGAGTGACGAGGATGATCTGGGGCCAAGGGACCAAACCCTATGAAGATAGGTTGAGGGACTTGGGAATGTTCAGCCTGGAGAAAAGGAGGTTGAGAGGGGACATGATAGCCCTCTTTAAGTATTTGAAAGGTTGTCACTTGGAGGAGGTCAGGATGCTGTTTCCGTTGGTTGCAGAGGAGAGGACACGCAGTAATGGGTTTAAACTTCAAGTACAACGATATAGGCTAGATATCAGGAAAAGATTTTTCACAGTCAGTGTAGTTCAGCAGTGGAATAGGCTGCCTAAGGAGGTGGTGAGCTCCCCCTCACTGGCAGTCTTCAAGCAAAGGTTGGATACACACTTTTCTTGGATGCTTTAGGATGCTTAGGGCTGATCCTGCGTAGAGCAGGGGGTTGGACTAGATGGCCTCTATGGCCCCTTCCAACTCTATGATTCTATGACCCCTGGTCTGACCCAGCAGGGCTCTTCTGCTATTCTAATGAAGGCCTCGGCCTCTCTGCCCTTTTATTGACCCTCCAGAGCAGTTGGTTCTCAACCTTCCTAATGCTGCAACCCTTTAATCCAGTTCCTCCTGTTGTGGTGACCTCCCAACCATAAAATTATGCAAGGGGTTCTTTCAGAGAAATTGAACCGAAACTGACCAATGGCATGAAGATCCATTGTTCGTGATTGTATATAAATTTTTTTCCAGGGTTTCTCAGTTCAGCTCTGCCTCTTGTCCCACCAGGCCGATGCTCCAGACAGACGAACGCTCTATCTCGATCCACCCCGACCAAGCTGCTAGCCCTGCCACAATCCCTGTGAAAGGGCCGTTCGACCCCCAAAGGGGTCCCGACCCCCAGGTTGAGAAACACTGCTCCAGAGGAACTTCCTTGCATGCCCAGGGAATTGCCAGTCACAACTTCCTTTCAGGCCAGATTGGGCTTTTGGGAAGTCATCATCTGGGCATGAAATTGGTGTCTCTGGGGATAGACAGGTAGTTGTGAATTTCCTGTCTTCTGCAGGGGGTTAGGCTAGATGACCCTGGAGGGCCCTTTCAACTCTAGGAATCTATGCTCCCTGTTCCGATCCAGCAGGGCTCTCCTTATATCCTTAAATATTATTTAGGTTCAAAAAAATCCTACGTGTACGCAAACACAAAGTGAAATACCCCTGCCAGAAATGGGTGATAACAGTTTTTAATCTGGAGGCTGCTCAGTTCTTTTCAGAGATAGAAATTTGTGCAGAAGGAAGGGGGAAAAAATCAATGCTCCCAGGCAAAATATGTCAATAAGAGCAGCTATAAACCAGATTGTATCAGCACACTCACTTATGGAAAGTCATTCATTAACCATCCGGGAATAACTCATATTCCAAAAACAGCCTATCCTTCAGTAGAAGTCTCTGGATGCTGCAGGCAGAGCGACGGTCTCGTAACGTTGGTTCGCGAACAAGGAGCAAAATAAAATCAACCTCCTGCTCCTTGCTCTTAATAGCCGTGTTTCTAAATTATGTTTCTATCGACTGCTCTTGAAATAAGATGCAGAGGGGGAGAAATCTGTTTCTTGGGAAGAAGTTACACTGAAGCTGCATCAACAAGGGAGCCCCTTTTGTTTATCAACCCTCTTGACTTAGAAGGCTGCCTGCTGAGTCCAGTATTTCTGCACGCATGGACCCTCATGGTAGATGCCTCACACTGAAACCAACTCTCAGTCCATCAAGGTCAGTATTGTCTGTTCGGACTGGCAGCTGCTCTCCAGGGTCTCAGGCTGAGGTCTTCCCCATCACCTGCTCTTTTTAACTGGAGATGCTGGGGATTGAACCTGGGACCGTCCGTGCACCAAGGAGACACCCTACCTCTGAGCCACAACCCCTCTAGAAAGCCACAATCCTGTGACTGATGCATACTGAAAATGAAAGTTTTAAGAAGAGACATTCAGAGGAGGGCTGTGGCTCAGTGGCAGAGCCTCTGCTTGGCATGCAGAAGGTCCCAGGTTCAATCCCCGGCATCTCCAGTTAAAAGGACCAGGTGGAGAGTGATGGGAAAGGCTCTGAAGAGTCACTTGCTGGTCAGAGCAACCAATACCAACCTTGAGTCACCTTGAGTTAGAGAAGACAAGAAGGCCAGTTGGTTCTTATGTTCCACTTCTGACTGCCCAGAGGAGTCTCAGAGCATCTGACAATTGTCATCCCTTCCTCTCCCTACAACAGACACCCTGTGAGGTAGGCGGGGCTGAGAGAGCTCAGAGAGAACTGTTCTGTGAGAACAGCTCTATCAGGACTGTTCGAATGTCATCCAGCTGGCTGTACGTGGAGGAGGAGTGGGGAATCAAACCCCATCTTGATTGGACTAGATGACCCAGGAGGTCCCTACCAACTCTATGATTCTAAATTCCATCTAAACCAGGGGTAGTCAAACTGCGGCCCTCCAGATGTCCATGGACTACAATTCCCAGAAGCCCCTGCCAGCTGGCAGGGGCTTCTGGGAATTGTAGTCCATGGACATCTGGAGGGCCGCAGTTTGACTACCCCTGATCTAAACGGTCCATCTTAATGCAGTGTACATGAAGCTGCCTTTTACCGAATCAGACTTTATCTACTCAGACTGACAGCAAAGTGCAGGAAACAAATATGCCACAATTGGAGATTAATGGGCAGATGTATCCCTAACCGGGGATGCGGAGAGCCATTCACTGCAACCCTGCTAAATGTCTTGCTTCTGCTTGGGTGAGGACTGAGGAAGCCCATCTCTCCCAATCCCAGCCCACCTCCAGAAACACGCAGAGAGGATAAAGCCATCGCAGCGTCTGCCGAGAATTCTCTTTTCTCTGCACGTTCTTTTCGCGGGGCGGAGGACGATCGAACGAAGTCGCGTGTTTTTCTAAAGGGAAGACCGGAAGGAAAATCAATCAGCTTTCTACCTCGCCACCTACAAAGCGGCCTTCTGATTTCCGCGGCACGACGCGGAGCTTAGGAACGGCCGTGTGCGTGCGTCGCATGGCTATTTTTAATGTTCCGACTCTTTAACACCTGAGGTTCAAAGAGTCGCCTCTGGGTCGTCTCTCTCCGCGATACGGTTTCAGGTGTCTGGCCGGGGAACTCCGCCATGGAACGAGAAGCAGTCGGTCAGCGGTAAAGACTTCGTGAAACCTCTCTTCCCCTGCCTTTTGAAATAGCCAACATTTCGTACTCTGCCATCAAAACAGGGCCAAGCGCTGAAAAACAGGTTGACACAAAAGGACACCTGCGGTCGGGATAGGTAAGCTGCCTCCTACACATCCCCAAGCGGTCCTGAGGATTCTGGAGCATCTGCCGAGACTGGGAGGGGGAAAGAGCTTAAGGTCAGGGAACTGGCGAAGCGCCTCCCGATTGGCCCCTCCGCTGGTCAGTCCAGGGGAAGGGTCCTATCGGCACCCTTCCTCATCCCGGACAGGGCCCGGTCTGACCCAGCAGGGCTGATGTCCTTAGGAAGGCCTCGGCCTCTCTGCCCTGTTGCTGGCCCTCCAGAGGAACTGGCTGGCCCCTGTGTGAGACAGGAGGCTGGACTGGAGGGACCCCTGGTCTGACCCAGCAGGGCTCTCCTGATGTCCTTAGGGAGGCCTCGGCCTCTCTGCCCTGTTGCTGGCCCTCCAGAGGAACTGGCTGGCCCCTGTGTGAGACAGGAGGCTGGACTGGAGGGACCCCTGGTCTGACCCAGCAGGGCTCTCCTGATGTCCTTAGGAAGGCCTCGGCCTCTCTGCCCTGTTGCTGGCCCTCCAGAGGAACTGGCTGGCCCCTGAGTGAGACAGGAGGCTGGACTGGAGGGACCCCTGGTCTGACCCAGCAGGGCTCTCCTGATGTCCTTAGGAAGGCCTTGGCCTCTCTGCCCTGTTGCTGGCCCTCCAGAGGAACTGGCTGGCCCCTGAGTGAGACAAGAGGCTGGACTGGATGGGCCCCTGGTCTGACCCAGCAGGGCTCTCCTGATGTCCTTAGGAAGGCCTTGGCCTCTCTGCCCTGTTGCTGGCCCTCCAGAGGAACTGGCTGGCCCCTGTGTGAGACAGGAGGCTGGACTGGATGGGCCCCTGGTCTGACCCAGCAGGGCTCTCCTGATGTCCTTAGGAAGGCCTTGGCCTCTCTGCCCTGTTGCTGGCCCTCCAGAGGAACTGGCTGGCCCCTGTGTGAGACAGGAGGCTGGACTGGAGGGACCCCTGGTCTGATCCAGCAGGGCTCTTCCGGTGTTCTTAGGAAGGCCTCGACCTCTCTGCCCTGTTGCTGGTCCTCCAGAGGAACTGGCTGGCCCCTGTGTGAGAGAGGAGGCTGGACTGGAGGGACCCCTGGTCTGACCCAGCAGGGCTCTCCTGATGTCCTTAGGAAGGCCTCGGCCTCTCTGCCCTGTTGCTGGCCCTCCAGAGGAACTGGCTGGCCCCTGTGTGAGACAGGAGGCTGGACTGGATGGGCCCCTGGTCTGACCCAGCAGGGCTCTCCTGATGTCCTTAGGAAGGCCTCGGCCTCTCTGCCCTGTTGCTGGCCCTCCAGAGGAACTGGCTGGCCCCTGTGTGAGACAGGAGGCTGGACTGGATGGACCCCTGGTCTGACCCAGCAGGGCTCTCCTGATGTCCTTAGGAAGGCCTCGGCCTCTCTGCCCTGTTGCTGGCCCTCCAGAGGAACTGGCTGGCCCCTGTGTGAGACAGGAGGCTGGACTGGAGGGACCCCTGATCTGACCCAGCAGGGCTCTCCTGATGCTCTTAGGAAGGCCTCGGCCTCTCTGCCCTGTTGCTGGCCCTCCAGAGGAACTGGCTGGCCCCTGTGTGAGACAGGAGGCTGGACTGGATGGACCGCTGGTCTGACCCAGCAGGGCTCTCCTGATGTCCTTAGGAAGGCCTCGGCCTCTCTGCCCTGTTGCTGGCCCTCCAGAGGAACTGGCTGGCCCCTGTGTGAGACAGGAGGCTGGACTGGATGGACCCTGGTCTGACCCAGCAGGGCTCTCCTGATGTCCTTAGGAAGGCCTCGGCCTCTCTGCCCTGTTGCTGGCCCTCCAGAGGAACTGGCTGGCCCCTGTGTGAGACAGGAGGCTGGACTGGATGGGCCCCTGGTCTGACCCAGCAGGGCTCTCCTGATGTCCTTAGGAAGGCCCCGGCCTCTCTGCCCTGTTGCTGGCCCTCCAGAGGAACTGGCTGGCCCCTGTGTGAGACAGGAGGCTGGACTGGATGGGCCCCTGGTCTGACCCAGCAGGGCTCTCCTGATGACCTTAGGAAGGCCTCGGCCTCTCTGCCCTGTTGCTGGCCCTCCAGAGGAACTGGCTGGCCCCTGTGTGAGACAGGAGGCTGGACTGGATGGGCCCCTGGTCTGACCCAGCAGGGCTCTCCTGATGTCCTTAGGAAGGCCTTGGCCTCTCTGCCCTGTTGCTGGCCCTCCAGAGGAACTGGCTGGCCCCTGTGTGAGACAGGAGGCTGGACTGGATGGGCCCCTGGTCTGACCCAGCAGGGCTCTCCTGATGTCCTTAGGAAGGCCTCGGCCTCTCTGCCCTGTTGCTGGCCCTCCAGAGGAACTGGCTGGCCCCTGTGTGAGACAGGAGGCTGGACTGGATGGGCCCCTGGTCTGACCCAGCAGGGCTCTCCTGATGTCCTTAGGAAGGCCTCGGCCTCTCTGCCCTGTTGCTGGCCCTCCAGAGGAACTGGCTGGCCCCTGTGTGAGACAGGAGGCTGGACTGGATGGACCCCTGGTCTGACCCAGCAGGGCACTCCTGATGTCCTTAGGAAGGCCTCGGCCTCTCTGCCCTGTTGCTGGCCCTCCCTAGGAACTGGCTGGCCCCTGTGTGAGACAGGATGCTGGACTGGATGGACCCCTGGTCTGACCCAGCAGGGCTCTCCTGATGTCCTTAGGAAGGCCTCGGCCTCTCTGCCCTGTTGCTGGCCCTCCCGAGGAACTGGCTGGCCCCTGTGTGAGACAGGATGCTGGACTGGAGGGACCCCTGGTCTGACCCAGCAGGGCTCTCCTGATGTCCTTAGGAAGGCCACGGCCTCTCTGCCCTGTTGCTGGCCCTCCAGAGGAACTGGCTGGCCCCTGTGTGAGACAGGAGGCTGGACTGGAGGGACCCCTGGTCTGACCCAGCAGGGCTCTCCTGATGTCCTTAGGAAGGCCTCGGCCTCCCTGCCCTGTTGCTGGCCCTCCAGAGGAACTGGCTGGCCCCTGTGTGAGACAGGAGGC